>NC_137689.1:52969396-52976896 GCF_963989245.1 Nansenia antarctica
CTGCCATTGTACAGGAGGAGGCTGTAACCGGGTTTGTAACAGGGCTGTGGAGGCCCGTGAACCCCCTCCTACCGGACCGGACCCACCCACACCGACCCACTCCGACCCACACCCACCCACTCTGCTTTCATGGCTGCCTGGTTAGAGGGCAGAGCTCTGCCATGGGATTACAGCGCTGTCTGTCTCTAACCACAGGATGTTACACAAACACACGGCCCGTGGGGGGGTGGGGTGGGGTGGGGTCGGGTGGGGGGGACAGGGGACGTTGCACCACCTGTGTTCCTATGAATAAGTCATCGGTTTGGCTGCGGTCAGGTTGTCACCCCTGTGATATTTCTATCTGTCGTTTTGTCTCTCGACACCAGGGGGGGAGGCCGGTGGAGGCAGAAATCGGAGGACGGAGGTCAGAGGCTGGTTGTAAATGCACGCAATGCAAAGTGTCCATTCCGTGCCATGTGTTGTTACAATGTGTGCCGCTCCTCCGATTTCTGCCTTCGCTGGCTCTCCACAAAAGTCAGCAACGGTGCAACTGTAGACCTGGTTTGTAGGTGATAGCCTAGGAGAATCTTACGATGACATTTTGATGTCTGGACAATGTTCTGGTTATTTGATAATGATAGTAATACTGATAATTGATTTCTTTTTTGGGGGCTGTTTTTCCCCCAAACACATCAAAACGCTTTAGGAGGGAACTCACCTCATTCACTGCCAATGTGCAGGACAGAGCTAGGGAAGGTTGAGGGGGGGGGGGGGGGGGGGTTGGGGCCTTGGGGAGGGGCGGGGGGAGGATTGGGGCCTTGGGGATGGGGGGGGAGAAGAGGCTTGGAGGTGGGGCGAGGGCGGGAGAAGAGGTTGGGGCCTTGAGGAGTGATGGGGAGGTTGGGGGCCTTGGGGAGAGATGGGGAGGTTGGGGCCTTGGGGAGGGGGGGGGGGGGCGGGGGAGAAGAGGTTGGGGCCTTGGGGAGTGGTGGGGAGGTTGGGGCCTTGGGGAGTGCGCAGGCGGGCGGTCGGGCGTTCTGGTGGGCGACCTGGTGTTTGTCACCTCAGCTCCATCCTCTAACCATCCATAACTGTCACATCAACAGATTCCCGAGGGCAGATAGCCTGCCCCTAGGGCATCGGGGTAATTTCCACAGTGGCTTGTCTAGCTCTCCGCGCGTCTCTGGTTTACAGGTGTCACATTTCACCTGCTCAGGAGAACAGCTCCGGGCGAAACTGCCTGTCCTTGTGTGTGTCTCTCTCTCCTCCCTCCCTCTCTCTGGCCCCAACATGGTTCATCACCAGTGTACTGGTCAGAATAGTCCAGAGAGTCTCTCTCTCTCTCTCTCTCTCTCGCTTTCTCTCTCTCTCTGTCTCTGTCTCTCTCTGTCTCTCTCTCTCTCTCTCTCTCTCTGTCTCTCACTTACACTCTCTGTCTCCCTCTGGTTCATCACCAGTGTGTGTGTGTGTGTGTGTGTGTGTGTGTGTGTGTGTGTGTGTGTGTGTGTGTGTGTGTGTGTGTGTGTGTGTAGAGTGTGAGGATGAATCCATCCCCGATGTTTCTTTTTTTTCCCAATGTTTTTCAGGGAGCAAGGCTGTAGGTTTTTTGCTCCTAACCAACCATGTCTTCAAATCAACCACTCTGTGGTGGTTCTACCTTTGTCTTGAGGAGGAGAGGAGCTGTAGGAGACAAGCATGAAAATGTTTTGTTCTTATTAGTTTACATCTGTTGAGGAGAAGGAGAGAGGGAGAGAGAGAGAGAGAGAGAGAGAGAGAGAGAGGTAAAGATGGAGAGAGAATAGGGGGGGGGGTGATGGAGGTGGGAGAGAGGGAGAACGTTTCTGGTTCTGGTTTTGGCTCTGGTTTTTGCAGAGGATCAACCCCCCCCCCCCCCCTTTACCCTTCTCTCCTCCCCTCTCCTCTCCTCTCCTCTCCTCCCCTCCTCTCCCTGTTTTTTTTTTTCGGCTTTAACTTGCTTAGCGTGTTCCACCGTCCTGCCATGTGTGCCGTATCAACACAGCCTTGTTTTCCCTAGCAACTTCCTCAAACAATTACATAACAGACGATTACCACGCTGGCAGCCCACTGACAGAGATTTGGAATGTCCACGGCAACAAAATAAGAAAAGCATCAGAGAAAAATAGACAGTTTTTAATGATGCCAATAACCATTCGCTTGATTCATTGAAGTCGAAAGGGCAAACGGTTTAACGGCGAGGAGTCACGGAGTGCAGAATCTGCCATCTGTCGCTATCTCCAGGTACTGAAACGCCAAACAAGCTCCCGAAACACGCAACACGTACACCTCTCTGACCTTGACGGCGGATCACCCAGGTCCCTTAAATGTGGGGCCGTTGGAACAGGACTTTAGAAGCCTTTAGAAGACGAGACGACCGGAGCTTTTCTGGGGGGTTTTCGTCCGACAGGATGACGTCAGTGTTGTGTCGTAAGCGGGTGGGGCTGGCTGACCTGACGGCGGTGGTTCAACATCGGTATCTCTGTCTGTTCCTCTGTTCCTCCAGACCTGCCAGTCCAAGGTGTTTGACCTGTCTGATGGCGTCTCCCAGTACGCCTGGTTCCCCTGTCGAGAGGCCCAGCAGGTGTCCTGGTACCCACAGTACTGGTTCAAGGTAGGTCGGGGGGGGGGGGGGGGGGGTGAGGAGTGATTAGTACCTCAGTACCACAGGTTGACTACTGTACACACCGGACGAGGTGCACAAAATACAACTACACGATACACTGCAGTACGATGATGTCGACAGGTCACCCGGGCAGCCGTTAAGTTGTTTTTAACTTACTTGTACGTGAACATTTCACTTACGTGAAATAGAGTGAATTCAATTAAAATATAGGTGTGCTCTCTCTCTCTTTCTCTCTCTCTCTCTCTCCCTCTCTCTCTCACGGTCTCTCTCTCTCTCTCTCCCTCTCTCTCTCTATTCCCCACCCCCGCCCCCCTCTCTCTCTCTCTTCACCCCCCCCCCCCCCCCTCTCTCTCTCTCCAGGCATATTTCTCTCACCCTATGGTGGCAGCAGCTGTGATCATCCACCTGGCAGCTGACGGGACAGGCTACATCGACCAGACCCAGTGTAACATCACTGTTCAGCTGGTCGACACCAAGGAGGGCATACACACCCTAGGTCTGTGTGTGTGTGTGTCTGCTTGTGCGTGTGTGTGTCTGCTTGTGCGTGTCTGCTTGTGCGTGTGTGCGTGTGTGTGCGCGTGTGCGTATGTGTGCGTGTCTGTGACAACGATGTCAGATCGTAGTGACCAGAGAGTTCTATAATTACTTGTCAAAAGTGTCCAAAACATATTTTCCTCCTTCCTCCTCCCCTGCCCTTTCCTTCTCCCTCCTCCTTCTCCCTCCTCCAGGTGATTATCGGCTGAGCTGCAGGACCAACCCCCTGGTGATCCCGGTCAGCCACGACCTAAGCGTGCCGTTCTACCACACCAAGGCCATCCTGGTCATGTTCCGCTCCCACCTGGTGGCCATCTCCGGGGTGGGCCTGCGCTCCTTCCAGTTCTTCGACCCCATCACCATCAGCGGCTGCCAGAGCAACGAGATCTACAACCCCATGGGCCAGAGGTGAGGGAGGGGCGAGGGAGGGGGGGTCACGCACACACACACACACACACACACACACTCACGTACACATGCACGCACACACACACAAACACACACACACACACGCTATTGATGAACCGTGTTGGAGTTAGAGAGAGGAAGGGAGAGAGGGGGGGAGAGAGAGAGAGACACACACACACTCACGTACACATGCACACACACAGACACACACGCACGCACACACACACACACTGGGCCACATAGTAGAGATTTGGCAGGGGTCTGTCAGGAGAGATAGGGCCATTTGTGGCTTTTGTTATTTGCTAGGGAAGCAAACAAGAGGAGCTAATTGGATGAAGACTTAAGTATCTGCACTCCGCAGGAAGCTGTGTGATGCTCCGCAGACGTGCGGCGCTCCTCAGAGTTGTCTGTGGTTCCCTGGATCATTCTAGAAGGAGGCCTTCCAAACTCAATGACCCCTCTTGTATTTCCCTCAGGGCTGGTTTCATAGACGCAGATTAAGACTAATCCTAGACTGGCGCGTAAAGTGGCGTAGCGCACTATAAGGCACATGCCATATAATCACTAGGCCTAAGCCTTGACTGTGAAACAAACCGGCCCTTAAGAAACGCCACGGGTGGGGTCATTTGACCCAGTGAGTAAAACAAAAAGATAGATATCTTTGCACTCAGATCAAATATCAGGACCCTCCTTTCATGACCTTTCCTAGATATGTGCGTTTTACCACCTTTATGTATCCTTACATGTTTTAAATCACACCAGGATAAGCTAGTATGAAGCTATTTGGTATTAGTGAGTGTTAAGCTTTTGTGGAAAAATATGCCACCTAGGGCCATGTTGTTGTGATATTGCGATAGCCAGTTCATGTGAACAGTAGCGTGTTGAATACATGATGAATACAATCCACCACAGTGCTTCAAAACACGGTTCCATTGCATCACATTCATATTGGGACTGCTAGTGTGCAGGCTTTGTTTTGGGCTGCTCGCTGCTTTGAGCAGCACTCTGTGGGCACGGTGCAGTGTGCGTATCCATGCCGACCCAGCGGACCAACCTATCCATTGGTCATTAGTAATAGCCTGGTATTGCTGTTCCTTGTATTGACATATTTGAGGTTTGTTGTGCTCACTGGGAGCGGTATCCAAAGTGCTTTTGACTGGGTGAATATGATCTGTGTGGAACCAGTGCCAATCACCTCTCTTGTCCCCCTCTCCTCTCTCCTCTCTCCCTCTCCCAACCCCCCCCCCCCCTCTCACTCTCTCCTCAACCTCTCTGGTCCCCTCTCTGCTCTCCCTCTCCCTCTTTCCCTTTCTCCTCTACCTTTTTCCTTCTGTCCCGCTCCCTCTCTCCCTCTCCCTTCTGCTCTCCCTCTCTCCCCTCCTCCCTCTACCTCTCTTTCCCTTTCTCCCTCCCTCTCTCTTTCTGTTCTGCTTTCCCGCTCCCTCTCCCTCTCTCCCTTTCTCCCTCTGTCTTTTTTCTCTCCCTTTCTGTTCTCCCTCTTTCCCTACCTTTCCACTCTCCCTTTCTCCTCTCCCTCTCTCATCTTCCTCTCTCCTCTCCTGATCCTCTCTCCTCTCTCCTCTCTCCTCTCTCCTCTCTCCTCTCTCCTCTCACCTCTGCCTCTCTCCCTCCCTCTCTCCCTCTCTCCTCTCTGCTCTCCCCCCCACGTGTCCTTTTTGTGTTTAACACAGGATACAGTGTACCATTTTTTTCAGTGACTTTTCAATGCTCCCACTGTTTATGTTTCTGCAACCTTTATTTCAAAGTCTAGGTTTTTGGCTTTCCACTGTTGTGTTTACGTTGGGGGGTAAAGGATACCCAGTGTAGGAGAGCTTGCAGTACTCTTGCTAATTGTGTTTGTGGCCGGGCTCAGTTGGCCATCTATAAAGCACATAGGGCAAATATATAGAGGGCATGGAGCTGGACACCGTAGCACTTTTCAAGTCCTCCACCGTGGTTAGGGTTTCTCTTGAGTATGCGTTCTATGGCCTTTGCAGGTTTCAAGGACGTTTCGGGGGGCCTGTAATAATGTGCTCTGCAATAATGATGATGGACTTAACTTAAACTTGGGTTTATTTGGGGATGTAATTGTTGAATGGACATTTTTTTTCATGTTTTAATTGGTATGATGCTCGGTGTCGATTGAACTAATTGTGGATGAATCAAGAGCTCTTAAAAGTCTCCAAAGTTTGCTCGCTCTCTCTTTCTCCTCTCTCCTCTCTCCTCTCCGGATCCCTCTCTGCTCTCGTCCTTGTCCCATTTCTCCTTTCCACTCTACGTCTCTTCCCCCTCCTCTTTCTTTCTCCTGTCCTCCTCTTTTCCTCTTGTTCCCGCTCTTTCATCCTCCCTTCCCCTCTCTTGTCTTTATCCACCTCTCTTCTCTCCTCCTACCTCCTCCTTCCAACCAAACAGCAGATTTCCCGTAATAATTGTCCCTCTACCAAACACCAGGTCCCTTATTCCCAATGTTGTTAACAGCAGGCCCTAGCTAGAATATCCCCCTTTTGCCTTCTTGTCCTTCCTTCTGCTCTTCTCTCTCCTCTCCTCCTTCTCTCCTCTGCTCCTCTCTCTACCAAACACCAAGTCTCTTATTCCCTGAGTTGTTAACAACAGGAGCTATTAAAGTGGCTCAGTTTTATGTTCCACACTTGTGTATTTTTCTTCCTTCCCTTCCTTACTTTTTAAAGGCGGAGGGTTTAAAGTGGAGGGTTTAAAGGGGAGGGTTTAAAGGGGAGGGTTTGAAGGGGAGTACCCAGAGGTTTTTCGAGTGTGAAGGCTCTCGAGTAGGTTTTTGATGTCTCTTTCCCCACATTTCGCCCCATGGGGTGGTTTGAAGATTCTATTATCTTAATGACACATGTGGAGCAGTAGGGATGTTATTCATAGTCTGCGGCTATTGAATATTTCTTCATGTGTTGATCCTTCTCCTTCTACGGGCCATAGTGATCGATGACACATTCCAATCTCAATGACAAAGAGCTAAATCCAGACATGCACTCTTAGAACCAAACAGTACTAGTGAGTACCAAAAAAGGGATCCTCCTTTGTCCCGGTAGGAGAATCCTTCAAAGAACCCTTTTGGGGTCCACATTGAGCCATTTGCACAGAGGGTTCTAAATAGAATGCAAAAGGGTTCTGCGTGGAACTCAAATGGGTTCTTCAAAAGGGTTCCCCTACATGGACAAAATGAACAGGATCCATGCTTCTCTGTCTGTGTGGTATGGCTTGTGGGCTTTGACCCAACAACCCCGCGTTACCTTTCCCTGTGACCTTCGCACCTCCAGAGACAGTGTCATGGTGGTCGCCTGGTCTAGTGGATAGTGAGTTGGACTGGTGATCGGAAGGTTGTGAGTTCAAATCCCGCCTGAAACACCACCCTTGTGTGTGCCCTTGAGTAAGGCACTTAGTCCTCAATTACTCCAGGGGGAATGTCCCTCTAATTCGTAATTGTTAATCGCTGTGGATTAAAAGCATCTGCTAAATGGTATATTCTCAATTCAAATTCTGCTACAGCCTAGCTGTACTGTACACTTAGAGGTACATACAGTATGTGACCTCCAGAGATGTTGTGTTGTTATGAAGGAAGCTCCAGCTACAGAAGCCTTTTCCAAAACAGAGGCAGCGAGACAGCTTGTGAAACCAAAGGAACACAGGAAGGAAAAGAAGGGGAGAGTGCGTGTGTGTGTGTGTGTGTGTGTCTGTTTGTAACAGAGAAGAGAGAGAAAGAAGGAGACAGTTTAACACGTTTAACAATACTTCCTTATCCCTACTGTTTTCTAAAATCCTCTCTCTCTCTCTCTCTCTCTCTCTCTGAGCTTCATAGTGGAAGTCTACAGTAGACAGACTGTTGTAAAAGGGTGCCTCAGGCGTCCTAGCATTCCAAGAGCATGAAAAGCCTTCCCTTACTGCTACCAACGTAGCGCTTGGCCAGACTATGC
>NC_137689.1:52984396-52986896 GCF_963989245.1 Nansenia antarctica
GTGCGGATGGCAAGTGGAATAAGCAGGTTTCCTGTGAGCCTGTGGACTGTGGCCTACCAGACAAATACCATGTCCACCCTGCACACTTCAACTTCCCAGAGGGGACCACCTATGGAAAGAAGAGCACCTTCCAGTGTAGGGAACCTGCCCAGCTTGTAGGTGAGAAAATGAGATAACACACACACACACACACACACACACGGAACACACACAAACAGAACACTCAACACACATGGAAACCACACACAAGAAAAACGAGTTTTATAGTACCAGTCACGGCTGTCAGCACGTGGTTGATGGGGTAAGACTCTTTTTTCTCTCTCTATTCTCATCTCTCTCCAACTCCGTGTCTTTCACGTCTCTCTCCTCTCTTTCCACCATGCCCCTTCCCTCCCCTTTTTCCACCTCTCCGTTCTTTCCCCTCCTCTCCAAGGATCCAACAACACCTTGACGTGTCTGGAGGACGGCCTGTGGTCCTTCCCCGAGGCGCTGTGTGAGCTGCGGTGCCCGGCCCCGCCCCCCGTGCCCAACGCCGTGCTGCAGACCAAGCGCTGCAACGACACGGGCCTCAAAGTGGGCTCCCTCTGCAAGTACAAGTGCAAGCCCGGCTACCACGTCACCAACAAACCCAAGAGGTGACCGCCCACCACTACTACCACCTTCACATACGTACACACGTACACACGTAAACACACACACACACACACACACACACACACACCCACGTCACCAACAAACCCAGGTGACCCACTACTACTACCACCTTCACATACGTACACACACACACACACACACACACACACACACGTCACCAACAAACCCAAGAGGTGACCCACCACTACTTCCACCTTCACATACGTACACACACACACACACACACACACACACACACGTCGCCAACAAACCCAAGAGGTGACCGCCCACCACTACTACCACCTTCACATACGTACACACACACACACACACACACACACACACACCCATGCTGGTCCACACTCAAAAGAGAGACATTTCTTGATTTTCCTCATTCAGGAAGAGTAGGATTGTCATATTAATGTCATAAACAAGAGATAGCCCAGTCCAAACCACACAGCCCCCCTGCCCCCCTACGTTCTTCATCATCATCATCATCATCATCATCCACTCACCACAATAGATTAGAGATGAGTACAGCTGTGATGAGATGGCTCAATTCCAATCAAAATCCAGTTTTTAATGAATCCAACTTGGGATTTTCCCCCATTTAATTTCTGCTATTGTGTTGTGTAAAACATCCATCCATCATCCCAACATTGAAATTGGAGATAAGAACACGATAACAATTAATTGACTTCCGGGGTGGGGGGATCCCATGTACAATTCATTCAAGTGGAATTTGTTTGTAGTTGAGCCATTTATACCTCCAGAGATAAAGACAAGCACAACAGTCAGTCATCATCAGATGATATGGAAGCAGCTAAACATGACCAGACTAGAGACCAATACAGTCACATATACCACAACACATCCTTACACATCTAGAACCATCCTTCAATTCAAACCACTTCGGCCTAGCAGGTTTTCTTGGCACAAGATGGTGAGATAGATAGATAGATAGATAGATAGATAGAGAGAGAGAGAGAGAGAGATAGATATATATATATAGATAGAGAGATAGATAGAAAGATAGATAGACAGATAGATAGAAAGATAGATAGACAGATGGGGAAATTCCAGGGGGAAATTACGGCGTTACAGCAGCTCACACCACACAAAAAAACAACGGCAAAATAAAACGATACTAATTAAATAACGGAATAAAAAAACATAAATAGACATAAATAGACATCTGACACATTATATAACCACCGTCCAGTATGATTGAACAATCCCCAGTATGATTCAACACCACGACGTGTTCACACCAACGCCTACTGTGATACGTCGTAAATAATACGGCATCAAACAATAACCGGTATACACCTTCCCTCCCACCGCTCAGCGACGCTCATTAGTAAGGCAGTGACAGGTAGCTTCACTCAGATGTCCGCCACGATAACAAGCGTGATGTGACGCGCGACGGTGACTGTTGTAGCCGTGGGCACAGACACGATGTCTGGCTCCATCTGGGACTAGTGTCTCTCCCCCCCCCGCCAGGCAGCCTGTCTAATTGCCGGTGACTAGTGAACAACTCACCTAGCCGGAATCAATACTGGCAATAAACAGCAGCTGAAAACAACAAAAATCAACGCTAACCTCTACCTGACCCCCCCCCCCACACACACACACACACACACACCTACGCAGGCGTGCGTTTAAACGGCAGTGTACGGAGGACGGGAGCTGGCTGGAGGGGGCGTGTGAGCCGGTGACCTGCGACGCCCCGCCCGCCATTTTCCACGGCATGTACCAGTGTACGGACGGCTTCCGCTTCGACAGCACCTGCTGGATCACCTGCCCAGGCACCGGGGCCAACCACACGGTGAGACCGCTGCACGCCGCTCCATGCAAGCAGGTCTGT
>NC_137689.1:52989396-53066896 GCF_963989245.1 Nansenia antarctica
GTCCATTGCTTTCCAGTGTATTCTGGCATACTTCCCTCACACAACTGAAGATGGAGCAGGATAATTTGCCCCCATTTTAATCAAAGACTATTATATATACAGTATATGTATATATTATATATCCCAGAATCTTAATGAGAAATCTCTTAAAAACGTTTTTTTTTGTTCATCCCTCAAATGAAACCAGCCGAGCTGCAGCAGTGCACACTGGGAGATGAAGTTTTTTCTGTCACGCTCGGCATAGTCACACCACCAGCATCACCACCACCACCCACCGCCCCATACCCAGGTTACAATCAATTACCCTCCATTACCAGCACAGTCAGGGCCAGGGCATGTACCCTCCTCTTTAACCAACCCAATTACCCCAGCGCGCAGCTCGGAAAAACACCGTCAGACCACCGTCATCATCACTGAACTCATGTGAACCGTAGCTTGCCCCTCTCTGTAAGCGTAGCGAGCTCCACAGTACCCAGGGCTGTTGGGCCCAACCCAGGGTTGGGCCAAGTCGTAAAAAGTAGAAAAAGCGACGTGTCGTCAGTAATTACTATAATTTTAGAAATGACCCTATTACAAGCACTAATGGCCTGTTTGATTTTGATCTACTTGACAGGAGTCATTGTATTGATTCAGTGCTGATTGCTAAAATTGGCAGCCCAAGCCCATTGTGAAATAAGGGGGCCCGTTTACAGAAACCTACGGTACTGTAAACGTTCCAGCCTTCTCCTCCCCGGGGGACGCAATTCACGTGGGGAATAATGAAATGTATGACGATAAGTAGGCTACTCTAATGAAGACGTTGTTGAAGACTTCAATGTGGTGTTTTTTGCGGGTAGAACTGAACCACTCCCCCCCTCCCCCTTCGTTTAAGGCGATTAAAGTCAATGGCGTTTCATTATTCAATTTGGTTTAAGCGGTTTTATAAAGGTTTTTTAGCTGCAGTGGAGGTGGACTGAAGCCTGGAAACGGGCAGCTAGTCGCTAGGCTACGCTAGGCTACTAGCAAGCTAGCGAGGGTCCCTGAGAGAGAACACAGTGTATTCTGATGGTGTTTTGTTTTTGTTCCGAGTCGCGCCGACTCAGCCGTTTGTGGTGTGAGGCCGGGGGGGGGGGGGGTTGGGGCGGGGGCGGGTGGTGGTGGTGGTGGTGGTGGGGGGGGGTAATAAAATGATCCGTTTGTAATTGATTTGTGTAATTGATATGATTTATACTCAACGGTAATTTGAGCCTGGAGACAAGGCGAGCGGAGAGGGGAGGGAAAGAGAGACATAGTTCATGGGGCGGGGGGGGGTTGTTCCAGGGAGGGTTGGATGAGGTGAAATCAATAGGGGTTCAGTGTGTTGAGCTCAGCAGCTTGTGCCTCTTGCGCCGGCCCATGTCAATCGATGCATGTGGGTTCCAAAGCAACCTGTTCCTCTTTGGCTTAGCAACACAAGGACACCACTCCCTCCCTCCCTCCCTCCCTCCTTCCCTCCCTCCCTCCCCTCATCTCTATCTCTCCCTCCCTCCCTCCCTCCCTCCCTCCCTCCCTCCCTCCCTCCTTCCCTCCCTCCCTCCTTCCCTCCCTCCCTCCCTCCCTCCCTCCCCTCATCTTTTCATCTCTATCTCTCTCTCCCTCTCTCTCTCTCTCTCTCTCTCTCTCTCTTTCATTTGATTAAAAACACAATACCATGTGGGGATTTCGATTAGCGGAGCTGCAACAGTACTCTAGATTCGTATTCGAAAATGGGTCCCTTTTCTTTTTGTTGTTGGTCCATAAACATACAAAACCTCAGCTTTGCATTTTCTCTTCTGCTGAGTTGGGTGTTTTTGCCCCCCTCTCCATCAGTAATAGTGATGTATCACCCTTCGGACCCATTTGTTTTTAGGTTCCTGGTGTGACCCACTTAGAACCTCTTCCTCTCTCTCTCTCTCTCTCTCTCTCTCTCTCTCTCTCTCTCTCTCTCTCTCTCTCTCTCTCTCTCTCTCTCTCTCTCTCTCTCTCTCTTTGTGTCTCTCTCTCCTGTAGCACTAGCTCTTCCCCTGTATCAGCAGAATTACTCTGCTGCCATACTTACTGTAGAATCGGTCATTTCTATGGGAATATGTATTGGGGACATGACCTCACATTTAGCAGGGCTAACTGACTCGGATCTATTTTTTTTCGTGATATCAGTTCCACTGGGGATGGATTTGGGATGAGGAGGGGGTGAGGAATGGGGTGAGGAAGGGTGAGGAACGGGTGAGACGAGGCCACCGTCATGGATTATGTTGATTTACAGCCATGTCGAGAGTTTGCAGATGACATCATCTCAGCAAGAGTAAAAAGTGGCGAAAAGTTTCTCGTCTGAGACCAAAAAAAAAAAAAAAACTCCGTCCCCTCCCTCCCACCCACTCTCCTTCTTCTGCAGATTTAGAGGACAGCTCCCAAATTACTCACTCTCCTTGTTCATCTTATCATACCTGTGGGAGGCAATTCGCCAATTCACCTAACCTAACCCCCCCACCTGTCTTAATGAGCTCACCCTCCTGCACCACGGCATTCTGGGAAAAGAGTGTGCAGTTACCCAGCTACCCAGCTGTCCTCAGATGCTGTTCTCTGCCGATCCTGCCCTCTCTCTCTCTCTCTCTCTCTCTCTCTCTCTCTCTCTCTCTCTCTCTCTCTCTCTCTTTCTCACTCTCTCCCTCTCTCTCTCTCTCTCTCTTCCTCTCTTTCTCTCCCCCCCTCTCTCTCTCTCTCTCTCTCTCTCCCACTCACACACCCACCTTGTTTTGTTTTTTGCATTGATTTGCTGACAGCACTGAAATGAAAAATACCTTAGTTTGCAGCAGTGAAAAGGCGCATCAACTTGTGTGTTATTGGGACAGGGGGGTCGGGGGGGCTGGGAAATATTCCTGGGGAGGTCAGCCAGTCCATTGCTGTGGACTGCACTTTTGGGCTGGGCTAGGCTGGGCTGGGCTGGGCTGGGCTGGGCTGGGCTGGGCTGGGCTGGGCTGGGCTAGGCTGAGCTAGGCTGGGCTGGGCTGGGCTGGGCTAGGCTGGGCTAGGCTGGGCTAGGCTTGGCTGGGTTGGGCTGGGCTGGGCTGGGCTGGGCTGTGCTGTGCTGGGCTGTGCTGGGCTGTGCCGGGCTGGGCTCAGTGTGTCGTGGTGCAGCACAGGGAAGGTTTAGACTTTCTGCATGTACTGTACAGTATAGATTGTCTGAGGACTGCATGTCCTCTCTGCCTGCAAACCCTCTACTGCTCTAGTTACACACACACACACACACACACACAGAGCCTGGAGAACACAGATATGCTCTTATAGCTGCAGGCTCATTGTCATACAGGTACCATTATATACCATGCATTACAACGAGCCCGTCCTCCGATTTCCACCTCCACCAGCCTCCCCTGACGCACATGCAGTATGCATGCATGCACTCAGGGCACACTCACACACATGCATGCACACTCACACTTACACAGGCTTACTGTAGATGTACATACAGAAATGAACACACACACACACACACACGCAGTAAAGTGGTGCTCCACATACGAATACCAAAGCGCCTCCACTGTAAACGAATGTGTTTTCATGCATTTCAATAAGAGATGAGAAAGCATGAGGAGAAGCATACAGATTCTTCACATTCTGTAGAAATCATCTTAGGACACATTTCTGTGTAACATGCAGCTATCTGCTCTCCCGGGGCTATAGTTCTGTTCTGGAATGAAAGGGAGCCTTTATATCACCGTCAAGTTATATCATGCCAAATATGATTTATTCAGCCATTCACAGAGGTGTTCAAGGCATTATGCAAATCAATATTGCCGTAAGCCTCTACAATGAAAACATCCATGAGTTGAATGAAACCGGCATATACAGGACGTTCCAGAGTATGTCTATGGAAAGTGCCTACTGTATGCCTTTTCCTCGTAGAAAAGTCTGTGGGTGTGTGTGTGTGTGTGTGTGTGTGGAGTGAATTAAGGTGAACAGTAACGTGGCAGTTAGGTCGAAACCGTTGGCACGCCATGAGGACATCAAGATTTATTTGTCTGACACAATGTGTCAGTGATCAAAGGAAATGAAGTAAGCGATATCAAAACAGGCATGGCAAATATGGCGTGGCACAGGATAATAATAAAAAAAAAAGTAAGATTTATGACCACGTCCTTTTGATTTGGATGATTCAGGTGGAGTGGAATGAAGTGAATGTACAGCATAGTTGAACAGGTAAAGTCTAGTTGGGATCGGGTTAAAAACATCATGTCGTTGCAAGGTATTTCAAGGTATTTGACCTGGAGAAAGGCTTGTTTCAACCCACCTGTGTGTGTGTACGGAGCAGCGCGGCCCAGCACTTGGGATGCTCCTGTGGTTTGGACCAGACGTCAGAGAGACAGGGATGTGTTGATACAAGGCGCCAGGGTGGCAGACATCAAAAGACCCAACCCAACCATCATTACACACGTACATCCTCATAACTTCATGACACGTTTATGTTTTCTTAAAACCACAAAACCCAGTGGCACAGCGACGTACACACAGGTTGATGTTGTATAGAAACATCAGAAAGTACAGTGTCAGCAGTAGATGGGGGAGAGAATGAGGTTGTGTCCTGACGCTGGCATGGGAATAAGGAGAAAGAGAAGGAGAATTAAATGCAGGAGGGCTGTGTTTTCAATCGCCGCGAGTCAAAGTCCAAACACAGGCATTTGGCAGTTTGTGTCGGCGTTAACAGGTGAAATTCCCACAGCACTAGCGTCTGGCCTGCAATCAGGTGGGTGGAGTAGCAATAAAAGAGGCGGGATAGCGACAACGAGCAGGTCAGAATGCCATCGGTTGCACTGAAAAATCCCGGCGTCGCCAATAATTATTTCAGATAATAGTGTCACAATCTGCGATGACTGATCTGTATGCCGTTCAAATAAAGCCCAGACACAGGATTGTGTGTTTTTTGTTTTCTTTCTTTCGCTGACAGCGCGCTCTGTTGAACATTAGCTGGTGGAGAACCTCACACGCATAGAGCAAAACAACACACACCAAAACACAATGATTCGTTCACAGCGAGTGACAACAACATGTCATTGGTCATTACAGACTTTTCCTCAACGATATTGAAGATATTGAACAATACTTCCACACCCCAAGTCATTGTGTTGCTTACTCACCAACAACCAACAACAAACACTGTGTATATATCGGCCCCTGAGGCGACCGCTTCCTCTGAACCAGTAGAGGAAGTGACATGAACCGACATGTCATAGAGATTCTAGATGGAGATTCCATAACCTAGCGTAGATATTATGGTATCATGATATCAACCCTTCTGAACTCTTTCTATGTGTCTTCATTCTGTCTCCCTTTCCAGAACATAGTGTGCACGATGGGCCTGAAGTGGTATCCACACCCAGAGGTGCTCCACTGCATCAAAGGATGTGAGGTAAGGACTTCTGACAGTTCTGAGAGCAGGACTTACACGTATACAACATCTCAGAGTACGGTAGGAATGCTGATCTAGGATCAGCTTAGCATTAGATTACTGTACATGGACAGATGGAAAGACGTGATCCTAGATCCTACTCAATCCTACTCAGAGATACTTTGTGAATACGGGACCCGGTCATGTTCTGCGAGATACACGGTTCACCTGGTGAGTGAGAGGAAGAACGTCAAGGACGTAAGGGCTTCACTCAGAGTTAGAGAATCTAAGCTAAGGTAAAGGGGTTAAACGGACCTCCAAGATGTTTGGCGAGCATTTCACCTACGACTATAGTTAAAGAGTCAGGAGTGACAGTGAATATGATATATCATGTTCTAACAGCCTGCTATTTTCCAAACTATTATCCAGTCCTGTAGCATTTTCAATTTGCCTCACTCAGCCCCATGGATGTTGCACAGACACCGGACAGGTGCTGTCCAACCCAAACAATCAGGCAGTTTCTTCGAATGAACCAGGACAGCTAGACAGCTTTACCCGGTCATGATTGACAGCGTTGGCAGCAAACTTTGGCTTTCACATGAAGCAGACTAACAAAAGAGACACATATCTCATGACCTTGCCAGCCAACCACAGGTAGCTAGCCTAGCGAGCCAAAGGCAGAGAGGGCATCTTAAAAATAGAACACGCTTGGGAGAGGTTGGCTGGAATAGGTCATTATTTTAGCACATGGTACAGTGGCTAGCCTAACAAGCTATCAGATTCAAGACCCTGGTGCTCGCCTACCGGGCGTCAAAGGGAACAGCCCCTGCCTACCTGCAAGCAATGGTCACCCCCCCAAACACTATACCATTCACTCCGCTCTTCCTCCTCTGCTGGCTGACTGGGTCCACTGCCTCTACGCGGATGCAGCAGTCGCGCTACCCGATCACGTCTCTTCACTATACTGACTCCCTGCTGGTGGAACGAGCTTCCCACTGTTGTCAGGACGGCAGAATCACTCCCCATCTTCCGCCGTAAACTGAAGACCCATCTCTTCAGGCTACACCTTAGCTGTCCCACCTGAGACATCTACTTACCCCCCTATACGGTGTCATAATAAAAAAAGGAAAAAAAGAAAAGACAAATAAATCGTCCTTCTTCTAGCACCGCGACTGCCAATGCCCCCAGGCCTGAGCATAGATGACTTTTTTCCTGCTATGACTGGTGGATAGATGATTCACTTACTTAGTCAAATGTATTTGCTGTAAGTCGCTTTGGATAAAGGCGTCTGCTAAATGCCAAAAATGTAAATGTAAACGTAAAAGCTATCAGAGAGAGAGAGAGAGAGAGATCTGAGAGAGATTTTTTACAGCAGGCTAAGCTAGCTCATTTGGGGAGAGGTAGGTTGAAAAATGACATTATCTTAGCGCATGGGTAGCTAATTGTTCTCTCTGGGGAGACGTACCGCTGCGAATGACGTCAGTTACCGTGGATACGGGCCCAAGCGGAGACGGTTGTCAGTGGAAGCCAATTAGAGGAGGGCTTTGATTCATGTCGTTTCCAAAATGAAACACTTTACCCACATGGGGACCTGGATGTGTGTCAGAGATTCCCTCTGCTGGAGAGAAGCAGGGAAAAGCCTGGTGCCAGCTAACAGCTCTGTCTACGTCCTCGGCATGGCTCAGATTGTAGACTATTCCCATTATATTTACCACATAATCACATATAATCACATAATGTGTTATTTACTTAAGATAACAATATGTATTTACATTCCACTGCCATCAAATAAATAAAGAATTCCTCTCTCCGCTCCGTGGTAGTTAAACAATGATGTCATCCACGCAGTTTAAGCCAATTGGATAACTCTGGGGGGTTGGCGGTGGGTGGTGGGGGCACTCTCGCTCGAGGGCGGGGCCGGCCCTATAAATCACCTGATTGGAGTGTTCTGTGCCTGAGTATAGTTTACGGTGTCCTCACTGTGATTTACATGTCTGGCCCTCCCTCCGCTTAAAAAAGTCACATTGAGAGAAAAATAAATTATCCAGTTGATTCATCAGCAAAGTCAGAGTCTGAGACCTCAACAATGGCTCTCAGTGTGAAGGAGAAAAATACAATGAAAATAATAATAGGTCATAATACTAAACCCCCTAATGGACCGAATCAAACATAAACAGAGACAAACTAACTGTGGAGAGAACAGGCGGAGGTTTCTCCTCTGTCAATGTTTACTGTGTGTGTGTGCGTGCGTGTGTGTGCGTGTGTGCGTGTGTGTGTTTGTGTGTGTGCGTGTGTGTGCGTGTGTGCGTGTGTTTGTACGTGCAAGCATGTGTGCAATCGTGCCTGTCCATGCGTGTGTGTGTGTGTGTGTGTACTATGTATGTTGTACTATGTATTATGTACTATGTGCTCTACTGTAGTGTAAGCAACCCTCCCCTCGTGTGCTCTTGTCCCTGTCACAGCCGTTCATGGGGGACAACTACTGTGACTCAGTCAACAACAGAGCCTTCTGTCACTACGACGGAGGGGACTGCTGCCACTCCACAGTCAAGACCAAGAAGGTGAGTACAGTTGGACACGGGGCTCCCATTCACAAAACAGAGCTTTTTCACGTAACACACACACACACACACACACACACACACACACACACAGATATGCAGACATGCATACACGCGCACACACACACCCACACCCACACACACCCACAACACACCCACCATATATACACACACACACACACACGCACACGCACACACCACATTACATTACACTGCAATGCTGTTCTAGATATGGTGTTCTGTGAGCACGCTACACTCTAATGACCTGTTCTGCGCTGCAGTCTGGCCTGTGTGTGTGTCTCTGGCTCGGTGTGTCTGGCTCTGTGTGGTCCTCTGGAGGAGTTTGAGGTGTGTTGTTGTTGTTGTTTCTCCTCCTCAACTGGCTCTATAATCTCTGTGTGTCTGGCTCTGCCTGTGTGTCTGTGGCCAGGTTAGTATTGTAGTGTGTTGAGTGTGTGTGTGTGTGCGTGTGTGTGTGTGCGTGTGTGTGTGTGTGTGTGTGTGCTTGCGTGTGTGTGTGTGTGTGTGTGTGTGTGTGTGTATGTGTGTGTGCATGTGGGTGTGTGTGCGTGTGCTTGTGTGTGTGTGTGTGTACAGTGTCTGTGTGGGTTGGTAAGTGTCATTGGCTGGGTTTTTATTGTTGCCACTCTGTGAGTGTCTGTCTGTTTGTCTTGTCTGTTTGTCTAGTCTGTCTGTCTGTCTGTTTGTCCTGTCTGTCTTGTCTGTCTTGTCTGTCTGTCTGTCTGTCTGTCTGTTTGTCTTGTCTGTCTTGTCTGTCTGCCTGCCTGTCTGCCTGGCTGGCTGGCTGGCTGGCTCTGGAGTCTGTTCATTTCCTGCTTTTGAAGCCAGCATGTGTCCCCCTCTGCCCTGAGTTCACTCACCAGCCCTGTAATTGCTTCCGTTCAACCTCCTCTGTTCCTCTCTTGGTCGTCCTCCCCTGTTCTAACCATTATCATCCCCTCTCCTCACGGTTCTCCCCTCACTTACCCTCCTCATCTCCACATTCCACTGTCATCCCTCCATCCTCCCGACAGTTCATTCCGCTCTCTCCCCGTTCCACTCATACTCTTCTTTTCCCCTTGACTTTTTTTTTCGACCATCTCTACCATTCCTCAATTGTACACGGTGATTATTTTTTTCTCCTGATGTCTAGCCAGCGTGGTAGAGAAAGATGTTTGGGATTTTTTTTTCTTTCTTCTTCTCCGGTTTCCCAAAACTAAAGAGTCCTGGCCGGAGACAACAGTGGCAGTTACATCATCTGTATTGGTCTCCACCCATGTTGTGATTCAGTACGCGGCAGCAGCTTACTTGAAGAGCTAGTCTGGCCACATGGGTGGGGGGAGGGTGGAGGGAGGGTGGAGCGGGGGGGTTTGCCAAGGCCCTGGGCCCTTCCAGTAAGAGAGCTGAGACGGCCATGTGAGAGACGCCATGTGAGACGACCGTGTGAGGCGACCGTCGTCGTCGTCTCACGATGCGCCGCGTGCCGTTGTTGTGACTCATGTGACTCGGGCTAGATTTTTAAAAACAACACAGTGAAAAAAATAAAAACTGTTACACGACGACTATTTACAAGCTCTGTCTGTAAGACACACAGTGGGCTCGTTTCAGTAGACACACAAACACACCGTGCCGCTCAGCGGGAGGGCTGCTGGAGGCAGACGTCGAGAGGAAAGTACCACTATGAATGCACCACTCCCCCCCCCCCCCCCCCCCGACCAGCGGGTTCAGCCTCTATCCTATGTGGTTTGCTTGTGTGGATGTGGGAACACGCCGTAACCCATTTTCGAAGTCAGTCAGTCGAGCAGTACTCGGAGGAACACTCCGTGATGTTCTATCCCAGTGTGTACAGTGTTGTCTTGATTAGAAACAGCCGATTCTCATTAGATTATTGGGTTAGATCCGTGGGTTATTGTTTTTGCAGGGCTTTTTTGGTCCCCCCCTCCCCGCTTTCTTTCACTCTCGCATGTGGAATATCAGCACCAGGAGAGAGGAAAGTTTATCCTAAGTCCATAATTGAGGGCAGAGAGTCACCGGCGCAGTGTGTCGTCCAATGGGATGTGACCTCACCGCCGGAGTGGCCGGCCCGTGTTGATTGACACTATCTGTCCTCTACATCTGCTGGCCAGGCTCCAGACCAGGGGCTTAGCAGAGCATTGCGTAATTCACACACACACTGTGATACAGAACACACACACACACACACACACACACACACGCTCGCACACGAACACACACACACACACACACACACACACATACTCTGACAGACCCCGACAGGGGGGGTCTTTTCTGAAGGAGTTGAGTAACAGGGGGAGAGTAGGGGAAAGGATTCTGTGGAGAAACTGCCTCGGGCCTCAGGGACTTCTGTAACATGTGCTTTAATAGTATTAGAGTTAGACTCAAGGACATTGAATTAATGTCAACAACCTCGATATACAGTAGATGTGTACATAGTGTAGAACGGGCTGTTTTGGCTTTCTTGGAACCCGATATGTGATTCAACTGAATTCTGACCCCTAAAAGCCCCTCTACTTGGAACATTCTCCACCGAAACTATACAGTAGTGACACTGTGTGATATCAAACACTTGCTTGGGATGTCTTGGAAATTTGATTCACATTGATTCACATCGGTGGTTGCTGCATAAGACTGTGTTAGGCTGCTGGGCTAAAGCCTGGGTGTTATCTTACAGAGCTAACGTAAGTGTACAGGTCTCAGCATGGTTCACAGAATCACCCCCCATGACTTTAGCATCAGGGGAGGCTGGTGGAGGTGGAAAAGGAAGGCCAGGCCCCCCCTGTCTAGCCTCCGCGGCTCAATATGAAAACGTCTAAATGTGCAGAGTATCATATTTACTATAAATCACTATAAATTCAATACACTAGCCACAAACCCCCGACCTGAAGAGACTGCCAGAGAAGAAATAGAGAGAGAGAGAGAGAGAGAGAGAGAGAGAGAGAGAGAGAGAGAGAGAGAGAGAGAGAGAGAGAGAGAGAGAGAGAGAGAGAGAGAGAGTGAACGGAGGGAGGCAGGGAGGGTGGGAGGGAGGGTGGGAGGGAAAAACAGACACAGCGCAGAGACGCCCCATCTCTGGTTGTGTGCCTCTGAACCCTGGCCATTTCCCCTGAGCTGCAATGATAAGCGGATCACCTGGGATCAGGCCCCAAAAGCCCAGCTCCACTCCCGGGCATTCCACCTTGGCTCACGCTGAAGGCAAACACTTCACATGGTATTTTTCAAATAGTGACTTCCCTCGAAACGGCTGGATTTGGGGAAAACGATAGGGAAAATTGCTCTGAAATAACCAATCATAATCCGATTTATCGGCTGCCAGCAGCGAATGGCGAAAGAGGTTAGCGGAGGTGAAGAATGAGAAAGGGAAATACAAAGGAGAGGGGGGTCGAACGGGGCTGATATGAACACGAGGTTGGGAGAGGCATGGAGCCTTTTCTGCTCATATGAAAACACTTGTGTTTCTTTCTTACTGTTTTACTTTAATCAATAACATATTTGAAAATGTCATAACAGGCGTAGGGTACAGTATGTACTTTTTAAAGTCTGTATCCGTAAAATATAGCGCTATCGGAAAAAAAACTAAGAAAACATGTCTGGTCTGAAAATAGTAAGCACTTGAAGAGAGTTGTGAAAGCCTAGACATTATCTCTGTTTTATGCACACAGCCCTTATTATCTTATCAAGCTAAGCTTGTAGAAAGATATTGTTTTGGAATGCTATTGTTGTTTGGTATTCTAGATTAGGCTTGTTTGTTCCTCTAAGGCAAAGCTTAGCCTCTCTACTGGTCTGGTCAGAGTGTCTCAGTCAAAATAGAAACAGATCACCAGCGTCACCACCTGATTCTGATTTCCCTGCAGGAACAGGAGCACATGACTGCCGCTCAAAGGGCCTCGCGTAAAAGCTACACACACATTAAAACTGTGTAACACAGAAAATAACAAACTAACTAACTGTGAGTCATTTGTGACTCTATCCGGTTCTGCCACTCTCTTGCTCGCGCACATACGCACACACACAAACACACACACACACACACACACACACACACATGCATATACACACACACGCGCGTGCATGCACCCACACACACACACACACACACACACACACACACACACACACAAACACTCTCTCTCTCTCTCTTTCTCTCACTGGAGTGACACAGACATACTAACAGACTGTTTTCCTGTTTGTGGGGAAATGAGAGTTGTTGTTGCAACCACAGGTTAAGAGATTCCATCCCTTCACTGAATCAGTGTCTCTGTTTTTAAATGCCAGTGGAACTAAAACACTGGGCCAGGGGATTAAATCTAGCCAGCCACATTTCTTAAAGGCCCTTGACATTCATTTGTATCACAAACAAAAAAACTATTTACAATTTCCTTTATTGAGGAGCCAAGAAATGTGGTAAAAATTTTAGTCTGGGCACTGATTTGGGGAAACAGAGGTTTTGGAACTTCATGAAACCAGGTGTTGTCAATCATGTTAAGGGAAACTCGCTATAAAGATAGTGGAGAGATCCCATTGGATTACCTGACTGATAACTCCCCTTTAAGATCCAGGATGTTTATTTCTGACCCATAGTAACCTGCCTGTCTGTGTTTGTTATGATGGTCTGACTGGTCTTTATTTGACAGAGGTCAAGGGAAACTACCTCCACCCCCATCTCCCATAGCCACACATTCATCTCTCTCTCTCTCTCTCTCTCTCTCTCTCTCTCTCTCTCTCTCTCTCTCTCTCTCTCTCTCTCTCTCTCCGTGTTATTGCTTTGGCATATACCACTTGACCGCGCTGGTTTATTTCAGTCACTGCACTGCTCTAATTGGCAACCCACACACACACACAGACACACACAGTGTGTGTTAGTGACCAATATGCCACTTTGTAGTCTGGTAAGCCACACTTAGGGGGAAAGGGACAGTCCCCGGAAAGGGCACTTTCAAAACCACCTACAAACATGCACTCTCTCTCTCTCTTTCTCTCTCTCTCTCTCTCTCTCTCTCTCTCTCTCTCTCTCTCTCTCTCTCTCTCTCTCTCTCTCTCTCTCTCTCTCTCTCTCTCTCACACACACACACACACTCACACACAAGCATGCACACATACACACAGAAACACACAGTATCATGTACAGCCGTCACAACTTGTTGTGTTGGTGTGGAGTGACTCAGCTGGAAGCCTGCTGCCTATGCTGGGTTGTTGTTCCTCACACTGTGACACAGCACATGAAAACAAAGATACCATCAAAACACCCCCTCCCTCGCTCCTCTCCTCCTCCTCCTCCTCCTCCTCCTCCTCCTCCTCCTCCTCCTCCCTCTCCCCTCCTCTCCTCCGTCCTCCAGGCTAAACCTTCACGGCTTCATTTCCCTTCTTTCTTTTCTTTTGTTTCGCGTGAGCGCGATAACCGAATGAAAACGAGAGAGGGAGGGAGGGAGGGAGGGAGGCTGAAGTACTTCCCCGCCGTCCTGTGTTAGTTTTTGTTCCTTATCTCCCCTCTTTTTTTTCTTCCCTCCCTCTTTCCCTCTCTCCCTCCCTCCCTCCCTCGCTCCCTTCATTTTCTCCTGGAGATTTGCGTATTAAGGAGTTCTGGATGACTTGCTGTGTATTATTCCTCTCTGGGACTTTGAAGGTGCAAGGCCGGCCTGCACGTAAGGTCACCACAGGATCCCCCATAATGACTCCAAGCTGTTGGCAGGCGAGGGGGGGGAGGAGGGGAGGCCAGGGGGAGGAGGAAAGGAGGGAGGGAGGGAGGGCATGGGTTGGAGTATGTCTGGGGCTGTCTATGCCTAGCTGCCTAGCTGACAAGCCCAGGCCCCTTGCCTCTACCGTTTCCCCCAGAACCCCCTTAGAAGGAATTCCTTCTTGGAAACGAGTGGTGGGAGGTTCCATCTCCACCACCAGGCTAGCTGGGCCTCCCTCACTTCCATAATGTTGATGTTTGTTTTTGTATCGGCTTGGCTTTGGCCACTTTTGAACTTTGGGAGCTCCCCCCCACGCCCTCCTCTCACCCCTGCGCCTCCCTCCCTCCTCCCCCCCCCCCCCCCTCCTCCCCCATGTCCCATATTACCCCCATAAGTGGTTGGTGTTTCCCTGTGTCATTATTTCTCTGTTTGTCCATGTTACATTCCACCAGTCCACTGCTAGCACAGTGTCATAGAGCGAACCCTTCCTTTCCAATGGTTTCTCACTAAGACAGGCTGCTTTGCTCTTTCACCAAACATGCACTTTGCAAATCCATGTTTTTCTGGACATCGGCACCAACCCTCACTGTATTTACATTTACTTTACTGCTACAAGTTCCACACGAATGAAACTTCAAACACTGATACTTTTTGAAGTTTAAAGAAAATGTTGGTACACCCATTTAAAACGAAAAAAAAAACAGCTAAATAAATACATCAGACCAGGTGAGGTTCCGCGCAAATGAAATACCTTATTTTTTTTAGCTGCTCTGCTACATTTCTACACAAACAAATACACATTTAGACTGACACAGCACAACTTTACGAAAAAAGATCACGTGAAATAGCAAAATAGTCAAATCAGCAGTAAAAACTCCTAAAGGTGTTGTTGTTTTTCAAAGGTATTTTCTTCATTGTTTGTCTTCACACCCACTTCTGTTCTTTCCCATACATCTGAGGTCAGGAGTTCCCCCAATTAGCCAAATAAATAATGTTATGGTTTGAGATTCTAGAATCCATTTCTATAATCCTTTCAAGGTGACTGGGTTTATATAAAGCAATACATATTGAACTGAGGACCCTTGGGGTGGTGTAGTAGAGAGTTCAGGATGTTCTGAGAATTTCCATTTTATCCATAGTGTTTTTGTTAGGATTCATTGATTGAAGCATCAGTATGTATCCTACTGTACATTCACGCTCAGTTGCATCAAAGTGAACCTCCCTATGTCAAACCTACGTCAACGCAACCGGAAAGATTAAACTCAATAAAAGAGGAAATGCTTTCTTAAGTCCTTTCTGAGAAATAGTTTCTGTTTTGTCCTTGCCCTGACAGTCTGTGTTGCATAGCCTTCCATGGTGCCTCTTAGCTACTTAGCGTAACTAAATCAAGTATGGCTCCCATTAAACAAACGTACTATTGATAAATGACTAGAAGGAACAGAAATAGAATATACTGTAATATCATAATATTAAGATTATAATTGTTATTACGTTTATTTGAACAGGGACATTGTACAACAATACATACCCTTCAGTTCACTTGAGGAGAGAAGATTTTACCAGATTTAGCCAGCAGCTAATTTCTGTCTGTCCCTGGTCAGTCAGTTAGTCAGTCAGTCAGTCGATCGGTCGGTCGGTCGGTTGGCCAATCAGTCAGTCAGTCAGTCAGTCAGTTGGTCGGTTGGCCGGTCAGTCAGTCAGTCAGTCAGTCAGTCAGTCAGTTGGTCAGTCAGCTGGTCAATCAGTCGGCCAGTCAGTCAGTCAGTCATTCAGTCAGTCAGTCGGTCAGCTGGTCAGTCGGCCAGTCAGTCAGTCGGCCAGTCAGTCAGTCGGCCAGTCAGTTGGTCAGTCAGCTGGTCAATCAGTCGGCCAGTCAGTCAGTCAGTCATTCAGTCAGTCAGTCAGTCAGTCGGTCGGCCAGTCAGTCGGTCAGCTGGTCAGCTGGTCAGTCAGTCGATCAGTCAGTCGGTCAATACCATGGCGGTCAGAGCACACACTCGTTAACAGGATGTAGAGAGCGCTCAGCATCAACAGCTCTTTATGTTTTAAATGTCTGAGGGCAAGCGAGTTTGACTCCAGTTCCCAGTGCCAATGAGCTGCCAAGGCAATTAAGAGGGGGGAGATGGAGGGGGGGGGGGGGGGGGGGGGAGCGCTTGGGGAGAGAGCTCTTGGTCGTGGCATTAAGTGTTGCTCTCGTTGCTTGTGTTTTTTTTATTTTTTATAAGACATAATTATCAACGTATGTCTGCGCTGCCACGCAATGTTTACTGCAGTAAAACCCCATCACTAAATGAGCAGGCAGGCTTGGGCTTCCAAACAGTTTCCTTTAATCCTGGTCTGTTATGAGGAGGTGGGGTGGGTGGGGGCGGGGGGGGATATGGCATGGTGTGGACTTGAGGCTTGTGGGGAGTGGGCATCATGCCCTCAGTGAGCCTTATGGGGGTGGGGCGGGGTGGTGGGGGGAGGGGGGAAGGGGGCAGGGGGGAAGGCTTTTCTCTCTCCACAGCTGAGCAAAGGTAGTAACACCCTGGGGGGAACACACTCCCTGCAGGTTTAAAGGCTCTGGCTGGCTCCCTTTCTGTCTCTCTCTCTCTCTCTCTCTCTCTCTCTCTCTCTCTCTCTCTCTCTCTCTCTCTCCTCCCTCTCTCCTTCCCGTGCTCACACTCTCAGACATGCTTTTCCTTTCCCCCCCCTTTGCCCTCCTCTACCCCCAGTCCCCCACCAACCCCCCCTCGTCTCCCTCTCGTCTCTCTCTCTCTCTCTCCCTTGTTTGTTGTTATAACAACATGTATCTGTGTGCAGAGGAGAGTGATCACCAGTTGCCCTCGCTGAAATAACACAATTAGGGCTGCTTTGTTTAGTTTTGTTCCCCGTGTATTCATACCAACAGCTCTGTGAACAGCTTCATTACCTATAGAATAATACCACACAGAGAGAGTTGATCCCCTTCCATGTCTCCAATCTGTATGTGTTTAAATACCACAACCAATCTGATTTTGATTTCAAAGTGAGGGGATTCCCTCGCCCTTGGGTCTCACGATAATCCATTTAGGGCTGACATGAAGAATGCAGCTTGTTATTACCGTTGATTTAATGAACGAGGTCGGTGACCTTCTCAATCAGGGCTGCCATGGCCCGTTTGAAGAGTGATAGAGTGTTACGCAATGAACGGGACTGTCTTGTTTTTGTTTGTTATGGTCTGCGTGTGTGTGTGTGTGTGTGTGTGTGTGCCTGTGTGTGAGTGTGTGTGTGCCTGTGTGTGCGTGTGTGTGTGTGTGTACATCCTGGTGCACACACCTCCAAGTGTGAGACTACTCCTCTCCGTTCCCCCAGCCCCCCCCAAACCTCTTCCCCCTGCCCCTGACACCCCCCACCCCCCTTAAGTACAGACTGACACGCACGTACACACATACGTGGAGGCCTGGCGTGATTCTGGCCTGTTCCAGAGGTGGGGGGTCAGGGGCTCTGACGTGCCTGCTCTTTCACAGGGGCTTTCATGTTGCTGTGTGTGTCCTCCCTGGCCCCTGGGCTGGCCCGGGGACGCTGGCTCCGGCCCCCCCCCGGGGGGCCCCAGCCCACATGGCCTGGCCGGCCTGTTTCCCAGCCTCCCTGGGTGAGCCTCGATCAGGCCCAGATGTGGCAGCTGGTCCCGTCACCATGGAGGTCAAGGTCAATGGAAACCATGTCAAATTTGCCACCCACCATCTCTCTCTCTACAGATAGAGAGATAAACACAGGAGGGGTGAGAGAGAGGGGTGTGTAGGGCCAGGAGGGAGGGAGGGAGGGAGGGAGAGAGAGAGAGAGAGAGCAAGCAAATGCTTGGGGCGGGTAGAGGTAGAGGTAGAGAAAGACAGAGAGGGTGAGTACGGGTCGAACACACAGAGAGATAGTGTGAAGAAGAGAGAGAGAGAGAGAGAGAGAGAGAGAGAGAGAGAGAGAGAGAGAGAGAGTGAAAGGAAATTGAGAAAGGGAGGGGAGAGGAAGGGCGGTCGAAGTGGTGAGGAACGGGGGGGGCAGCAGGGGTGTTTTTTGCCCCACGCCTGGCTCCTACAGACGCACAGAGGAAAGGCTGTTCATGCGATTGACAGCTGTTTCTGAAGTGTGTCCGGCTCTGTGCTTGTAAAGCCGTCACATGTAGGGCTCTTTTTTCTTTTTTTCTTTTTTTCCTCTCTCTCTCTCTCTCTCTCAGAAGGAGCTCCGGCGTTGACTGGCTAGCCCTCTCCCATTAGGAAAGCCCTCGCACAAACAACTTTGTTTTAATACCCCCATTTCAAAGAGGGACCTGCGTCATGGCTCCTCTGTGACCGGTAGGACTGGTCTCCTCTGTGGGTCCGTGGGGCCCCCTCCACATATACACAACACTGCACCCAGGCCCTGGAGACAGGCGGTGGGCTTCCCTGGACACTGTATATATATATGTATATGATGTATATATATATACTGCAGGGGGAGGCTGGGGGAGGGACACATCGGAGGACAGGGCTCATTGTATAATGCTTGGAATGGAATAGGGAACGGTATCCCAAAAGCACGAGAGAAGCCGTCTCCCGATGTCTACCTCCACCGGCCTCCACGGATACACAGTAGTATATATACAGTAGTACACTGAGTTCTGCCATGACACTACAGCACGGGCCAATGGGGAGGTGTCGAGGGACCCCACCCCCTCACCCCCCCACCTCCTCGAGTGTACTCGCCGGTGAACCCCGACTAAAATGCAGTCCGTCATCCGTTTGGGCCGACTGTTGTGCTTACGGGCTGTTCTGAGGGCGACGTGCGATCCATGAATCCATCACGAGGGGGTTGGGGTGACTTTCATTGGTGACTGGGGTCGGGGGGAGTAGTAGACAATCCACTCCTCTGTGGGCGAGACTACCACCTTTAATACCTTAACCACCCTAATAGGAAAAGACAGAGACATTTGTTTCATACAGTATGTGTCACCCGTCATCCAACAAGCTTGCTAATGGCGCTGCGAAAATGTGCCAATGACTCATGGTAATTGATATTATTATGGTAGTCAGGGTTGTGTTGTGTGTGTAGCTGGAACAACAAACGCCTCAGATAATAGGACGCAGGACTGAAGTCCTGCCATGCCAGCTGAGCCAACCAGCTCGCTAATTGTGCTAAGCTAATAGTGTTTCCTAATGACTCTGTTTGGTTCGTTCCTCGGTCTGTGTTTGTTACGGTAGCTAGTGTTGTCGCTACGTGGCTGTTCCCGCCCCATTGCAAAAGGCACCACTTAGCCCTAATAGGAAAACGAGACACAAGCAGGGACCAAATCCACCCTGATAAGCCCATGGGGGGAAGAATGCAGACATTCCCCGGGACAGAATCCTGCTGCCGGCACTGGAGCCACATGTGTTACTAGTTTGAGCGACTGGGGATGCATTGTGTGTACCAAAACAGCTGAAGCAGGCCCTCAGAGACAGAGAGAGAGAGAGAGGGGCAATAAACACACACACACACGTGCACACACACACACACAAACACATACACACACACACACACACACACACACACATCCACACACTTGCAGAGAGGCAGCATAGCAGCAGCTGGTGCCGGTGACGCACTGCCAATGTCCGCCTGTGACGTCAAACGCCACCGGCGACAGCCAATGATATGGCGGTTCTATTTCGAATGTGTTTGTGGGCACTCATCACTTCTGGAAAGAGTTGACACGTTCCCGTACATACGTAGTATTCCATATGGTGATGATGTGGCCGGGCTGCAGCAGTCGCCTGTGTTGTTCATCAAACCGAGTTTCTCCTCAGTGGAGCTGACACACAGGCATCTGACACCATTACAACACTGCGTATTATGCATCGCTCCGAGGCTTCTAGAGGAATGATGCTGCTCCCTAATACTGCTTACGGCCCTCTTCGGCATTTCAAACACTGTCAAGTGTTGGGTATTTCATGAGACGGTGATTTGAGGAGCTGTACAATAATCGATATGACTGCTATGTATGTAAGTCCAATGAATAGGGCCAGGAGCATTCAAAGTAAGACCTCGAGCACAAGTTTTTTTGCACGTAACCTGATGAATGTTCGTAGATGTTACAACTGATGAATGTTCATAGATGTTACAACTGATGAATGTTCATAGATGTTACAACTGTGTTCTTCCTTTTTCCCCCCCCTCCCCCCAGGTGATACCGTTCCCCATGTCCTGCGACATACGGGAAGAGTGTGCCTGCCGAGACCCCAATGCCCCGGAGAACAGGAAAGACGACCATGTCCATTCCCTGGGGTGACCCGGACCCTCATCGGACCCCTCCCCTGGACCCTCACCCCATACCCCGCCGCCAGGACTGGGACTGACGGAGACCTCCTCCTCCCCCTCCAACCTCCACCCACCCCCAAACTTCCAACTTCCCTCCACATGCTGCTTAACAGGAGTACCTCTCCACCCATACTGCACCCTCAACCTGCCTACACATCGGGAAAGACCTAGACCTAACAGAACAGACTAGCAAGGCAATACGGAAACTCATATCTCAAAGGAAGGAAAGAACATACAAAGTCACCATCCAAAACATCAACAGCAAGAGTAAAAAAAAAAAAAAAAAAGAATAAGAAAAAAAATACTGACATTTTTTTGGGAATGATTGAAAAGAAGAAAAAAAAACTACAAAAAACCCCAACAAAACAAAACAAAGCCAAGCCTGGATAGCATGCCTTTTGTTCAGTTTTGTGCCAGCTTCAGTGTCAATTTCAATGACTTTGCCGTACAATCTCATGATTTTCTTATAGACCAAAGGAAAAGAGAGAAGAGAAAGTGAGAAATGCTGTCCATATGGGATTCTGTCTTCTGGTATGCTGGTATGAAGTCAACAGCAAGGGTTTACGAATGACAAAAATAACAAATAATATGAACACATCAGACATCCCCTCATGACGATTGGCTAGCGAGCTGTAACGTGTGCCATCCTTAGTGTTACTACAAGGGTCATGTTGACAGTGTATGCCCTCTGTTGTCTCTCTGTGGAAATGCGTTTCCTTTTTCATATACTGAAAAAAAGGCCTTTGGATTTGCATAAAGCAATTGTGTATATCGGTTCCACATGACTGAAATTTGTTTAATCCAATAAGATAATTTGTGTTGATTAAACACATGTCCCTCATGTGGAACCGATGTAAACCTTTTTTTTTTCAGTGTATACCACAGAGTAAAACTAGACTTACACACATGTGAAATAGGGGGGGGGGGGGTGTTGGTGGTGGGGATCTAGGCGGCCATTTTGGTAAAGACCATAAAGATTTAGATATAACATTGAACAGGATGTGAGGTCATGTTACTACGCCACAGGAGCATGTGAATGTAGAAAGAGTTAGCGTTCTTAGAAACAGAAAACATGGTTCTATAGAGATACAAAGAACAACCAGTTGTGTTAGCATAGCTGCTGCTGCTACGTGTGCTGCTACTTTGCCATCCGACACTCTGCATACTATTGGACTGGACAGAACCCTGTCTAGCATACAGCTTACCTCTGATCACCACATATCTGTGGACTCTTGGTCACACACGTACATTCAACTCAAACCTAGTGTACACACACACACACACACACACACACACACACACACACACACACACAATATTACACACAGTTAGCATAACATATTACAGTTTCACTACCTTTACAGTACCTTTACTCTATCTTCTCTATCCTCAGACACATAACACCTCAGTGGTTGCTCAACCTTTTATGCAGTAGATCCTCATGGACAAATGTCCACTGGTGTAAACCCATGAAGTGAAAACACACGGCATTCTATTTAGCAATGCGGACTCAAAAGATAAGAACACAATTCTATTGACATACCGACACACACATTGAATCCAAGGAATTTATCGCGACTCTAAGAATGTAATAAAGGACTTAGATTGAACCTCTTGAATGTAGTCAATGTTCATACACAGCTACAACCACTGGCACGTGTTAGCGACACATTACCGCTTAACCCATTAGGCTACACAGTACCTCTATGCAGGCACAGCAGCTGCAGCTATCACAGGTTTGCCTGGAAAGGGCATCTGGATGTAGGCCAAGTCATTGTAAACTAGTAGTATTTAGAGTAGCAATAGTAGTACATTAGTAGCTACATCCCCAAGATACTGCCGTCAAGGCTTTTATGAGCCATGTGGCTAGAGACTGCATGTGTTTAGTACCTCAGCCTTTAGTGGTGCCATCCTGGTGCTTTGTCCGTATTGTGACTTGGTCGTTTGTACCCCCCCCCCCCTTCCCCTACACCCCCTACCCCTCCCCCAACCCCCACCAACCAACCAACCACAACAACCTATACTTCAATAGAATCAAGGCTGCTATTCTGTGTTCTCTACTTCCCCATCATCTTTCATTGCCCTTGAACATAGCACACACACACACACACTACACACACACACACACACACACGCACACACACAAACTGAATTCTCCTCATACACATTTAATCATGAAGGCTGCTTGGCATATGGTCCACACAGTTTGCTGCTCCAATGCTCAGCCATTGCTGAGCTCTCTGGTATCTGGTCCTAAACCTACATATGTACATACACCCAGTACTCCTCTGCAATGCTTTCATCTGATGGGGACCAATGGGATGGTCCCTCTTATCTGTCTCATCTGATGGGGACCAATGGGATGGTCCCTCTTATCTGTCTCATCTCCATTAGGCTGCTATGGCTTTCCAGAATTCCCATACATGTTGAATTCTACCAGGACACCCAAGTTAGAGATCTGACCCATGCCAGGTCACCATAGAAACAAACTGAGTAGAGGAAATAGGACTATACCACATCACGCAAGAAAACGTAGTAGGGCAACATGTTCAAAGTTCAATGTAATGTAAATACGACATTTTTATTGTAATACAGCTTTTTATGCCAGGAGAGGTGGAAAAAATGTTTAAATTGTATTTTTTCTCTCATATATATTTCATTTTTACAAAATGTTGTCATATTTAATCAGTATTGTATTATTGACCTCAGTTACTGCACTTTTTAGTTGCCATTTAAGAAGAACAAGTATATAATTCAAAACTTTTAGAAGCTGCTATTGTCAGAAAGGTGATTTTGAAAAAAAAAGTGTATGATGTTTTTGTCATTTGACTCTCCTATGGTATAACTATTAGCTTTCCTGTGACTAGCATTGTTGTATTCCCACTAGCTTTGCACCTGATATTATCAAGCCCAGTAGGAAGCCAGTGTCAAATATGATTCGTACACTCATCGTAGACTTTGTCGGATTTCGTAAACATCACCGTATGATCAAGGCTATTTAATCTGGATCTTGCGTCATCTTTTCAAATGTAGGTTCAAATATGAAAAAGTCTGATATACACGTATGATCATAATACATGATATGTAAGCATTTACGTATTTGTGTTCCTCCTTATTTGGAGAAAACCTTTTTTATTTTGCTCTATGGTTTGTGTAATCCACCATCTTATGTATTTGGAGCAAATTGTGGTGTGAAAACCATGACATGTTTGGGGAAGGATAGCTAAATGAAGAAACTACCAAAAAGGGACTCTCCAAAGTTTGTGATCTTTCATACTTTGAAACCTTAGTGGCGGGATTGTCTGAAGATCATGTTATTCGTTCTAAAGCCTACATCAGCTTCGACAATTGCATTTAACACTTTATACGATATATAGCCCTGGTAAAATGATTTGTATTATGTTGATATTATCGAATGGTATGTCATGACACTCAAGATACTGCTGCTTTCATTTGTACTATTACCAGTAGGGAAAGATTGAACAGCAATCGCAACTCAATGCCAATGACAGTACTGTGGATCATCATCTGCCAATAGGATCTCTGGAAAGCCATCCCAACCTGTCTGTATGGACCTATCAGAGAGGGTTATCTTGCCATTGGATCCGCCATTCATCCTCAAATTGGACAAACATAAGAGGTTGATGGCCTGTCAGTCATCTCTGTCATACCCCTACTCTCACTCATCTACAAACTCTCCTCTCTTTGACACCTTCTTGTGTCGTCGTCGTCGTCGTCATCATCATCATTAATGTCCATAGACCAAAAACAGTGACCTCCAGAACTCTTAGAGAGGGATAACAGTCTACAGAGTGGGACTGCTTGTGCGTAAACCAGCGACACAACCACGACGTGTTAATGGTCCGACTTTTACGTTTTTCTCATTTGTTCTCTGTATTGGACAAGGTACTGTTCAAAAGCCATATACACCAGGATGTTGATGATATGAAGTTTCAGATGCGATGTTTGGATACAAGGACATCACCTCTCTACTGTAGAACCACCACGGGATCCCTTGCTGTACCTCATGCCTGTAATGTTTGCTGCTTCCATATTTTGGTATTTTAGTAACATTTTGCGTCTCTTAGCAATGGTGTAAATAGTAGAACTATTTATTGAGAGTGTTATACTTTTTTAAGTTATATTTAATGTTCATGTAAGTTATTTTTTACATTGCTCTTATAAACAGACATATTTGGTTGTGAGTTCAAAACTGTCTTCTTATTTTCTCTGTTGTCATTCAATTTTTTTCTGTCACAAAGCGCTGGTCAAAGCATACTGCTGGACCGCAACCATGGAAGAAGTTGTCTCATTGGTCACTGGGATAGATGGACACTACTCTTGTCCAATGAGGATTCACCACACATTTCTGTAATTGAGTGCAGTGCACAAGTATCTGTTTTTTTTGTGTGTTTCTTTTTTTTTTTTTTTTACAAAGCCAGAATGTACTGTCATTGTTTATTTTCTTCATTTGCTAATTCTTCAAACGTACGCATTAGCCGAACTCTATATCAAGAGAACTTATATCAAGCTGGAGTTGTAGGATCCATATACTGAACTGAACTTGGAGAGCTACTGTATGGTGCAAGGGACATACACAACCATTTAGATAGGCCAGCCAGTGTCCAGTGGCAGGAGGTGGGCGAGGAGAAGGAAGAGGAGGGAGGGCCGGGTGGGGTGGGGGGGAGGAGGAGAGGTAGCCAGTGGTGCCCCAGGTGGGGTGATGGTGGAGTGGAAGAGGAGGGGGATGTGAGGTGGGGGCTGCTTTTCCTGGCGAGCGGAGGTATTTGTCCAGGTGTGAAAATGTGTACACACAGCCCCAGGCCTGACTGGCAGAGGGCCGAGGCCGGTGAGTCAGAGTTTCTCCTGGAGGTGGCAGCCGTCCCCCACTGCCACTACCCCCCTGCCCCCCACACCCCTGTGCCCCCCCACCCCCTACACCCCAGACCCCCCCCCCCCCCAGGGAGTCCCCTCCTGACAAACTAATCCCATCCGTCACTGTCAGGATGCTGCTGTCAGCCGGATACTGTAGGGAAGGCCACTAGGCAGGCAGTATGGACGCAGGGTAGGAGGGAGCCTTGTGATGCAAGCTGAAGGAATACCTGTACCTTTCCCTTAACTCTAGTCTAATGGTTCAAATGCAGAGGGTCTATAGGTCTCTACATCAAGGTCTCAATCTTCTCTAGCTTGTTACTAAATCCAAACTAGCTACTAGTCGTGAGATCCCTGGTTTGAGAGCTAAAAAAACGGTCTGGTTTCTGTGGCATTCACTGTCCTGTAAAGATGTTCTTTTCAGCCCTTGTGGTGTTTCATCATAGCTAATGGGAGGCTAGGGAGAGTGGTCTGGTTGGCTGTAGCCGTTGAGGTAGTGGACAGACAGTTCTGGAGAAAACACTGATGTGCCATCATGTTTTTATTTGAGGTTTTCTTTGTAAAGTTCACTCGTCAAGTACTGTACCTCTCACACAGGCTCCTGGTTGTAGAACGGTCCACTTGTGTTGGTTTCTTATACGCGCGTTCAGAATTAAAACATGAATTGTCCTTTTCTAAGTGAGAAGTATAAGTCGATTGAATATATACATATAATGTGGATATCTAGTGGTATTATTGCAATGTTTCGTACCCGATTGTTCAGCAAATATATTTTAAGATGTAAATAATGATGTTCTATGATGATTGTATTTGCAAACCATGTATTATCTGTTTGGGGTAGCTCTTGGATTTGTATCGAAGACAATATAAGGAAGATCAGTAAATACGTTGTGCATTGTGTACCATCTAAATACCACCTGCAAAAAAAAAAGAAGAAAAAATACCCATGATGCTTCACAGCACTTGTCATCAGCATTTATTCATTCAAAAAGGCTTTGTACGAACACTGTTGTGAAATGTCTAGACAGTCCTATATGAAGTCAAACGTAATTTATTTCTTGTCAAGATGAATAAAAGCATTATGTGGTCATTTGTGAGTCTCAGAGCAGTCAGTGGAAATGACTTACCACACTTTGTGTGTGGTGGTGGTGGTGGTGACGGTGGTGGTGGTGGGGGGGAGAGACGGGTGGACAGACGGGAGACGGACAAAACGCAGAGTAAAACACAAAACTTAATAATATATTAATCTTATTATCATCTTTCTTATAAGATGTAGCTGATTCTACAGCCACCACCGTGCTGCCCTATGGACTGAATGGCACCAACCAACCAAACAACTCACCTTCCTTTCTTCCTCAGTAGATAATAGAGGTGCTTCCTAAGTCTTTACTTCACATGATGTTGGAGTTAGGTCTGGTCCTTATCAACACTGTATAGGTACCCAGCAGTCTCTCTCTCTCTCTCTGTTGGCCTCCACTCTGCTTGGTCCATCCATCGTATTCCCTTCTTCAGGCACATGTATACATACACACAGTACAATACAGATCAGAGTTTTGTGTTCAGCCGATGTTCCTTGTGTTCTTCATGGGTTTTTTCACAGTTGCAATTATATTTTTTGGGTGCTCTAGTACATGGCGAAACTCGTGTCTCATGTGTACTATATTTTCATAAGGGTTCATCATAAAGATGAGTATCATGTTCATTTCCCTGTCATGTATTGTGTAGAAATAAAACACTGGTTAAAGTGAACGTAAGCCCAAGCAGTGTTGTCCATTTTTTGTCCTGAACAAGACTGTTGGTAGCGCTGAACAAAGTAATAACATGGTAATACTCTACTGTACAAGTACTACCAGACTTTCCAAATTGAAAATTGAGAGCATAATTGCTACTCTCCACAGATACAGCCTGGCATCATGCCAAACATGGGCCCCATAGATGACCTACAGTATATAAGTGTAACCAGTCTCCTATAGGTTACATTATCCACAGTGGGTGTGCAGGAGTGTTGGGAAACACTAAGGGGACACACCTGACCAGCAAACCAATGTTAACCAATGTTAACCAATGTTGAATAGCAAATTGGTTCAAATGTGCTTACAGGTTTGGTTAAGGGTTTGATTATGGTTAGGATTTGACCTAGTCGGCCAATAGTCGATGTTAGTGCTGGGGTGGAACAAAGGCATGCACACCCAGTCACTTTCCAGGATCTGAGCTGGAGAACCCCGGTCAAAACCATGTAGGCCTAATAGTTTGACAACATATTTCTCTGGGTCATTGAAAGACAAGTGCTGTCAATCCTGGCCTCAGTTATAGAACGTGCTTAGATCAAATTTTGATCTTACCCGTGTCGTACGTAGAAAACCACGTCAACGTAGTGATTTATACAATTTCAACGTGAGTCAATTTGATCGTGGAAACGATCGTAGCTCGACGTCGAGTATTCAACTTGCTTACGCACATTACCTACTGGTTATGCGGAGTTATTACAGGCATGTGAGCCGCACTGCCTAGTGTAATTGTTATGTTATGTTATGTTAATTTCATTTATAATGCGCCCCCCATCCAACTTTTACATCGGCCAGGGGCGCAGCCCGGGTAAAGGAACAGATAAAGACAAAGACAAGGAACACAGAAAGCAATCAGACACAGACGACTTAAACGTAAAACTCAGGCATACAATTCACAACAAATAGGGAGTAGATTTAGGGAATGTCATTTTGGAAGAGGTGGGTTTTTAACTTGGCTCTAAAGGAGTCCAGAGTGGGGGCAAACTTGATGGCAGAAGGGAGCGCGTTCCACAGGGTCGGTGCTATCACCGCAAAGGCACGGTCACCCTTCCTCTTGAGGTTGGTACGTGGGACCCTCAGGCTGAGTTGGGCGTCGGACCTGAGCCTGGGTCTGGGCCTTGAGGAGGTAGACTGGTCCAGGAGGTCCTTGATGTCAGGAGGGGCGAGACTGTTGAGAGCTTTAAAAACAAAGGTGCAGATTTTGAACTTCACTCTCTTCTTCACTGGGAGCCAGTGAAGGGAGATGAGGACAGGGGAGATGTGGTCCCTCATTTTGGTGCCTGACACCAGCCTGGCAGCGGCATTTTGGACTAGCTGCAGGCGGTAGATGGTCTTATCAGGAAGTCCCGCATATAGTGAGTTGCAGTAGTCGAGCCTAGATGATATTAGCATGAGGACGACCCTCCTCAGGTCGCTGGGGGTGAGGAAGGACTTGATCTTGGCTATGATGCGTAGTTGGTATAGGCATGCAAGTGGCTCGTAATAAAATTAACGATGTTGTTATCAGCCGAGAAAATGAGTTTAATTCAAGATTTAAAAGGAACTGATGTTTATGATTGTATTTCAGTCTTCCTTTATATCCCTCCGGAGCTGTCTATCTCCCCTTCAACATGCTTAGTGCGTTCCACAACGGACCTTGCCCGGCCACGCGCTAAATTATACTGGATTTTCTCCAGTGTCAGGGATTTCGCAGCCATATAAGAATAAGACCACCTGATAAGAATAAGACCATTATATTATTACAGTATAAGCAGCACTCGAGTTGAAATAAAAACAGTCAAAATCGCCCCCCTCTTTCCATACTTAATGTCATTTTATCAATGAACGTGGTATTACTGCTATTTCAAGGTGCGAGGGGGCACGCACACATGCAATGACATTTTTACCAAGTTACTGACTGAAGTCACTGACGAGGGGATGCTTAAATTGTCCTCTTATGATAAAATCCACCACCTCCCCTGATTTTCTTTTACAACTTGAGTAGAGTATAAGCATGTGCCTGGTTAGTTGTCATGATCAAACGTTACACATGCAACTTACCGAGAAGCCACCCTTCTCTGCCCTCTCCCGCTTCCAGACGAACGCCTACCCTATATTATTGCACTTGTCTTAATTCAGCCGCTATAATTGAGCCGCTATCACAGGGCGTTAATACAAACCTCATTCACCTGCGTTCATTTTACCTGCGTTGGTATTTATAGAAGGAAGCACGTACGCAACTTTAAACCATCTCAGCCCGTTTTATAAATAATGCTTACGTCCGTTTAGAAAAATGTGCTTACGTGAAAGTCAAAGATGACGTTCAAGTACTTTTTTATAAATGAGGCCCCTTGTCCATACTCAGCTTGATTATAGGGAACAGTGACAGTAAGGACCAACTGTGAACATAGTTGTACTGACGCAGTAATGAAGTGAGACCATTTTGAAGGCTTCATTGATTCATTGACATGGAAATGTGAGTGCTGTTCCTGGCACCCCAATGATGTTAATGGCTTATTTGTGAGAATGAACCTCAAGCTACTGATTTTTAAAGCTCAGTTAATGTTGCATGACTGGAAACAGACAGGACCTGAGAGTAAAGGAATAGTTTGTCGAGAGAGATGGAAAAAGAGATGGTTTCCCAGCAGACAGAGAGAGAGAGGGAGAGGGGAGGAATACCTACAGTAATAGTATGAACTAATAACTGGCATGATTCATAACCTATACCTGCATATTGGTCCAAAGAGGGATTTTCCCATTTAGGAAATGAATGTCAATATTTTCACCTGGGTTCCCGTGGTAAAATGGGTCACCATTGATGGTAATAAAAACGAAATAACATGCAACCAATAGTGACATGATTCATACCTGTGTATTAGTTCAGTGAGTGATTTTTCCCCCCTGCAAATGGGTGTACATTTTGTACTTTGGGTCTGGAAATTTAATGGGTTACTATTGATGGTAAAACCTTAGCAAAGGATGCATTTAGTCACTTGACCGTAAGCAGAGTTAAATGTCAGATGGGGTAGAATCAGACACATAAGTGAAAGTGTCTTTGCAGGCGATTTTGAGTGTCCAAGGATGTCTAATGACTTTCACATTGGCTTCTTGCTATATTTCAACAGTATCAGTAGAGATTGGTCACCATTTTATTAGTTAATGTGGAAAAGAATGGTGCTGTTTCTGGTTATATATATGTACATATTTAATATTTCACATTCTTCAGAAAAAGACAATCAAAGCCACATATTAATACATTATGTTATTTACAATTTAATATTTACAATATAATAATTTACTATCACAATTGATATAACATGAATTGAACATTTTCAAAATGATAAGTTGAAGTTTAATGAGGACATTGTCCATGGCTTTTGCAATGAAGAAATAAAGAAAATCGTAAAAGAGCCACACAGTCAAGGTTTCAACATTCAAAGACCACACGCACTCAGCAATCACTACAATTGACATTAACTGTTATCTTTTCTTTTGCAGATTCATGGACAATCTTAATTCACCGGCTCACAATTTTCCTTCATTATCTTGCAATAGTCAATACGTCCTTGCTGAGTACACCTTACTGTCATTGATTCAAAGCATCACATATTTTAACATCTTAGAAGAAAACAAATATCCTAATAAAACGTTGAAAATATTGTCTGTTTGAGGAGTTGTCTAACTGCCGAGTGTTACTCACGATACGTACAGTATGGTGCAGTTTATGAAATCACAACCTGGCCAAGAGGGATTTCTCTGTTTTGGCCTGCAGTAATAAAAACACTGTACATTATCGTCAAGAGGTCGTGGTATGGTATCCAGTAAAACAGGTGACCTATGAAAGAAAATCAAAGGAGACATGGCTGCTAACTGACTCGCTGACATCTCTCCAGATGTAGGAGAGACAGCAAAGAGAAGAGCTTATTTTTTCTTTTCTTTTTTTTCCCTGGAGCACCCCCACGGTTGAGGCGCCATGGGGGAACTGCAACGTTACAATCAGTTTGTGTGATCAACCAAATAGTCCTCATGGCTGAACGCTAATTTACATGCTCACGCATCCCTCATCCTCAGCGCTCACTGGCATTTTGATCTATTCCTTCCAAAAATATGAATGTTCCTCTTCTTGCAGTTCTTAGCACTTTATTCACCCCTCTATTTTACCAAAAGAGGTCACGAAAAGGAGGCTTGGGAGCATCTCTTACAGCAGGTCCAGTGTGGTTGAAGTTTTTGTTGTGTCTCTCCTGGTTCAGAAAAAAACAACAACACACCAGTCAGTGGAGACACCAGAGCAGAGAGGAGAGCCAGGAGGCGGGAGGGGTGGTCCTGTATCTAGATGACGTTGTGGTTTGGTAGTATCTGCCCAGTCTCATCGGAGTTTAGCGTTGCCGTATGTGTTGCGCTGTATGGCGATCAGTTTCTCCATGCAGGCCGTGCGGGTGTCGTGCAGCGTGCCGTGCCACGCGTTACTGAGGGGGCGTGCCTCCTCGCTGCGGCAGAACACATAGGCCATGGTGTCGGTCCGGCTCTGGATGTAGGCGCTGCGCAGGAGGGCCCGGCAGTACCGGCTGATCCGGTCCACCCTACGGAGGATCAGGTGGGCTTTCCTTGGGGGAGAAACACAGGATGGGTCTGAGACATCATCATAATCATAATCATCATAATTCATCATCATCATCATCATCATTATATTCATCATCATTATAATTACAGCAACTTACTACAAAAACACTTTTCCATGTAATCATGGCTCTTCACACCACACATTTCTCAAATATAAAAATTGTTATATTTTCGCTGTGGTTTGTCACATATTTGATTGTTTGATTGAATCCCAGGCTGAGAGTAGAGGAGAGGTCTGTTTCTGGTCGGTGTTGGCAGCCAGCTCACCTCCCTGGCGAGAGGGGGCCATGGTTGAGGCCAGCTCACCTCCCTGGCGAGAGGGGGCCATGGTTGAGGCCAGCTCACCTCCCTGGCGAGAGGGGGCCATGGTTGAGGCCAGCTCACCCCCCTGGCGAGAGGGGGCCATGGCTGAGGCCAGCTCAAGGTAGATGGGCAGACATGTGGCCTCACAGACACATACTGTACACACACGCACGCACACACACACAGCCAATTTCTTTCCAGCACATTCTCTCATACTTCAGTAGCATACTTCACTCACATGAAGATGGTCTACCTCTGTGTTGTAATGTTGTTGAGTTTATATGAACAGCTACAAATATACAAAAATAAACCTGACTTGGAGGGAGGCAAATTCCATTTTGTTTTGAGACATTTGGTCTCTGCTAAGCATCAGCATCTGTCTTTGGTTAAGCAAGGAGCACAGACAACCTTTTCACTTGTTTGTTAAAAAAAAGGGCAACATTTTTCATGCATTTTGAAATTCCAAAATAAAGTGGACAAGTTAAGGACTGGGGGTTCAGAATGCGTACAAGAGAGAAGCAGGTTGGGGATCAGAATTGAAGAGTTCCAGGATATAAACATACTACAAGAGGAATGCTTTAATTGTGCAGGTGCTAGCATTAGTAGCAGGCAATACAACGTGCACTATTTGAACAAAACAGTCGCTACAACAGAGCTGACTGAATCTTCAGTCTCTTCCCTCAGTGGCTGTGTCTTACGTCACAACATACAGTGGGGGACATAAGTATTCAACACATCAACAATGTTTTTATTCAACATATTTTCATTGCAGCTATTCATTTGAAATTTAGACCAGACATTGGTATTAACTCAATAAAAGATAAAGCAAGTGTAACATTCCAATCCATAAAAAAAGCTATGTGCAATAAAGTGGAATGACACAGGAAAAATGTATTGAACACAGTAAGAAAGCACTAAACCAGCTTATGCCACTAATGAGTTCTCCTACCTGTGCTAATTAGAATCATCTGGGTTAGTGCATGTTGGTGGGTAAGTACTTCCACTTTTTGAAAAAGGTTTTCACACCTCTGAATGCAAGTAAACAAATCATTTGTCATCAAGCTTTCCTGCAAGAAACATCTCAGGATGGGTAGAGGCAAAGATCTTTCCTAAGACCTTCACATTGTCAGGGCTTAAAGTGGGAAAAAATCCTGTGCCTGAAACTTTTTCTTGGGGAGGGGGGTCACAGTTTGAGATATTGGGAGAGCGGGTACAGAAGACAGCTTCTTGTCTCAATGTTTAAATGCATTAATACTATTTAATAGTCAATACAACATATATGTCTAGGGATGCACAATATGCATTTTTTTCCAACCGATACCGATGTTTACCCGCTTCTCGTGGCTGATAACCGATATGAGAACAGATATAATTTCACAGTTGATAACCTGTAGTTCATGCACACCTGAAGGTAAGAAAGGCTATGTAGTGAGCAAAGATTGATGATTTAATATTCCATAGTGATCTCACCAAATCTCACTATTGTTAACACAACAAAGAGAACACTTCTGACTCTTCAAATGTTCATTTATTATTTCCTCTAACAAACAGAATCTGTTATAGACAGTGCACATAAATGCTTTTTTTAGAGTGTCAAAAATAAAGTGCATCTTGTCTATCCCTGTAAATTGAAAATGCATAAATAAAATATCAAAAAATAAATAAATAAAGTGCATCAGTCAATACAAAAATAACATAGTAGGCTACACTAGTATGCTTAATAAAGCAACTGAAAAGGGCTGGGCTACTTTTAGTGCATGAGGATGAGGTAGGTTGTGATAAAGCCCATCAAATGTTTTGCATAAGAATTCAAAATAAATTGCACTGACATGGGAAAACAAAAAGTGCATGTTTTCCTTGTAAACAACAAATCTCACTATAACAATACAGAGTGCATGTTTTCCTTGTAAACAACAAATCTCACTATAACAATACAGAATAAATATATACATGTCTTTAAAAGAACAAACTGATTACTTAAGCCACTATCACTTATAATCTCCTTCTTTTTGGGTCATAAACAAAGCCCTGCAATTTCTCAGAGACACTCCTTTTCAAGGCATTAAGTGTTCCAGGGGAGACAGAGGACGCTTTGAGTGGTGCAGTGGAGGCAGTGGGTGGTGCAGTGGAGGCAGTGGGTGGTGCAGTGGAGGGTTTGAGTGCTTTGGGTGGTCCAGTGAAGGCTTTAGGTGGTGCAGTGGAGGATTTTAGTGCTTTGGGTGGTCCAAAGAAAGCTTTAGGTGGTGCAGTGGAGGATTTGAGTGCTTTGGGTGGTCCAGTGAAGGCTTTGGGAGGTCCAGTGGAGGATTTGAGTGCTTTGGGTGGTCCAGTGAAGGCTTTGGGAGGTCCAGTGGAGGCAGTGAAGGCTTTGGGAGGTCCAGTGGAGGCAGTGGAGCCTTTGGGAGGTCCAGTGGAGGCTTTGGGAGGTCCAGTGAAGGCTTTGGGAGGTCCAGTGGAGGCAGTGAAGGCTTTGGGTGGTCCAGTGGAGGCAGTGAAGGCTTTGGGTGGTCCAGTGGAGGCTTTGGGTTGTGCAGCCATATTCCTGGCCTGGTGCACTAGTTTGTTTACTCTCACTGAAGCCAGAACCCTTGCTGCATCTGTCAGCTTTCTCTTCTTTAGTGCCTCTTCCCTCTCTTTCTTCTTATTCAGGTGCAGCTGATATGTTTGATATGACGCCAGGCAGGACCTCCTCAATGGCTGGTCTATCATCATCGTTGAGGCTGTCCACTCCCTTGCTTTAAATGCAGATTTGACAATTGCAAGACTCTCGTAAGTCTCCACATTCATTGAGCATCTGTCTGCTTCAAGGATGTCATCCATGAGATTGAAGGATCCCTCAACCAGGGGGCCAGTGAAGATGCTGAGAAGTGCTTTGACCAGCTTACCCAGAGTAGGAAATTTCGCATCTCTCAGGATTCCACTCCACCAGTCTACATCAAGTCGACTTTCTTCCTCAATGTAACTCTGGCCACGAGCTACCAGGTCCACATCTATTTGGTATGCCCGTACCTCTTCATCTAGTTGACCAATCTCCTCTGGTTCAACTACATTAGGCAAGGCCTTGCCTAATGTGATGAAAGCCCCACAGACAGATTCATCTTGAATCAAAGAAGGAGTCAAAGCCGAGAGTGCAGTGATGATGTGGTTGTCGAGAGGAAGCTTTTTAAGAAGGAAATCTGCTGCCTTCATATAACCTTCTCTGAGAGAACTGTAGAGCTTGTTAACCCATATCTTCCCCTCGACACGAGCCTTGTTCAGTGCAGAGTAGCAATGTGTGCCGACAAACAGCCTTTTGTCAGACAGTTGCAAGTCTCGACTCTGGACATCAACTTTGACTAGCCTCTTTGCACTCAGTGGGATGGCGGAGGGCATCATGAAATTGGACAGCAGTTCTCTGACCAGGGCCACCATCTCCACATGCAGCAAGTGCACCAGGGGTTTCTCATGCTGCAGTTTTTTCAGAAATCTCTGAAAGGTTGGAAGGACACCTGCAAACAAAGTACAAAATATCAGAATCAGAATCAGAATGACTTTATTCGCCAAGTACGTTTTCACATACAAGGAATTTGCTATGGTTGTTGGTGCATGCATACAGTACAGACAACATAAGAATAATAATAATAAGAAGAAGAATTAAAAAGCAATTACATGACAGAACATTTAAATATATTCACTACCAATCAAAAGGTTTGACACATATAATATGTTACACTAGCAGTCATTATTACTCTGTTCTTGTTGGATTGAGAGGAATAAAACATCAGTCAGGGTTGTGCGCTCATGTACAGCTATTGCCACTCGAGTTAGCCTACTTGTAATATACCTCTGAACATGTCAATCAAGGCTGTCAACCTATCAAACTCCAAGAATAGCACAGAGATCCGTGCCTTCCGGTTCTGATTCTCTGCTGTTCTCATTCGGGATGCTGCCGCTTGTTCTTGTTGAAGAACATCTACTCTGGCCCTTTCCTCAAATGTTAGTGCATGCCTTTCAAACACTTGGTTAAGAAGCCATCTGCAGTAAACACAAACACACACACACACAGATTACTAATTTAACTAATTCATGAATTTTATATTACATTTTTAGCAAATGATTATCTTTTTATTTTAGCAATTGATTATCCGAAATCTAGTCTCTACACCATTAACTACAGATTAACACAAGCAATACAGTACAAATCATTAACAGTGAACTGTTCATTTAACACTAACATAATTTGCATTACCTGTATTTATGCTCTTCATTTGGATCCAACACATGGTAGTAGTGCAACACTAGTACATCCATAAGTTCATGTAACCTGTTGCACACCTATGAGGGGTGGAAGTAATACACATTAATTAATATTAAAATCTTTTTTATGAATAGCCTATATTTTTGTTGCTTTCACCCCTCATTATACACACCTCCAGGATCTGTAGAAAGCGGTTGCCGATGGGCCTGATTAAGCTCTTGACTGGTTGATGAAGAAGAGACCGGAACTCTGCAAAGATCTCCTTCTGTTTTGAGGACTTTTCTATATCATAATAGATGTCATTGCAGAATCCTTCCACCTCAGAGGTAAATGGGCTCATCATGGCCTTGGCGGCATTGTTCACCATGTGAACTGTATCTCCACATATGTCGAGCAGGTTAGGGTTCTCCTTCCTTGCTTGTGTCTCCAGTCCAGTCTTCTTTCCTCTCATCACTGCACAGTTGTCAAGCAGAATACTGATGACAAGTGACAAGTCAAGACCATTGGACTCCAGGATATCTTTGAGCTCCTGCATAAGGGCTGAGGAGTTGGCGATGTTTAGTTTCCTGCTGGCTAGGTGTTGTGTCGTTACCTTGCCCAGATCATCATCAAAAAAACGAACAAGGACATTGAGGATTTTGTCCATGTTGAGATTTGTAGCTTCGTCGATATTCATCGAAAATTTAGCTTTTTTTAGCTTTTCACATAGCCGTTTTTTTAATTCCGGGGCAAGGCCATGTGTGTTTAAATAGCTGGCGTGCTGGTTGGAAATGGACAGCTTTGACAGTGCATTTTTATCTTGTGATAGCGTCTTACACAAATCGACGAGTGGCTGAGCCACTGTAAAAGACAGATCATGTTCGGCTATAAACGCACACACTCGGATCTTTTGCTCGCAAACACGGTCAGTCATTGAAGATAAAATGGTACCTGTAGCCGTCGCTCCCGGCAAGGTTGTTGTGTGAGCGAGTGCTCGAACCGATGCTTGGTGACCGGGATCTGAGGCGTGTCGAGCGATCACCTTCTTCCCACTACTGCCGTAGAGGAGTCTCTTCGAGCACGGCGTACAGAAACAAGCACCCGGCTCCCTCAGTTTGAGGCACCACGTCCCATAAGGCTTCCCGTCACCACAACTCTCCTCTATCCATGCCCAGCGCCATTTATTTTTTACTCCTCGTTCTAATATAGCTGTGTCTTCGCCAGTTTTGAGAAACTTTGCTTCCATTTGAATAGACAAAAGTTAGCGAGACAGCGGGCTGCTAAAAGCGAATGTCTCTACAAGCTCACATTACACTCAAACTTCTTAAGGCCCGCCCCCACTACTCTGCCTCCGATTGGCTTGAAGTCGTTGGTTGGCTTGAGCAATACCATTGGTAGGCGGAACTGTCTCTTTGCTGAAGACGACTCTTTAAATTACGATGTAAACCAATAGCGTGTGATATATTTATTTATTTTTTAATTCCCCCGCGCCGGAAATCCGGCACTGTGCCGGAGTACTTTAAGCCCTGCATTGTTGAGCAGCATAGTAATGCTGGATTTCTCAACTCCTAAATGTTCCTATAAGCACCACTGGAAGTGGAAGGAACATCAGTCGACCATCAGTCGACCATCAACTGGCAACACACAGGAGCTCCTCGCAAGATTTTTGACCGGGCAGTCAGAAAGTTAGTCAGAAGAGTAGCCCAAGATACAAGGACCACTCAAGCAGAGCTTCAGAAAGACCTGGAAGCAGTGGGTACAGTTGTCACAAAGAAAAACAATAGGCAATGCACTCCACCACCACGGTCTCCATTCTCGATCTCGAGAAGAAAAGGCATTTTGAAGCTTGTTTGAAGTTTGCAACAGAACATTTGGAGAAGCCTGTACTCGTAGATTAATGTACATTAATGTCAGGCAAGACACAAATCTAACTTGTCGGCAACAATACGACACACCATGTGATCCAAATGATCCTAAAAATACCATACCTACAGTGAAGTCCGGTTTGGAAGCATGGATTGGTGCAAGAGGTGGAGGTGGAAACATGGATTGGTGCAAGCATGGATGGAGGGAGTTTCCATCATACTCTTTACAACAGTCAATTTCTTTTAAATCCATGAGGGGAATGTACATTAGGGTAGAACATTGGAATGCAAGGGAACATCCCTTGATCATCCATCAGTCATAGTTGGCAGCAATTGACCCATACTGTATATGGTTCCTATGAGGCTGTTTCTTTTCACATGGTACTGATGGAATCGAAGGGAAAATTAATTGATGTCTCATGCCATGTACCGGGAAATTCTTGAGAATAATCTGTTGTCATCCGACAGGATGATGAGCATGAGACATGGGTGGCTTTTCCAGCAGGACAACGATCCAAAACATATTGCAAATGAGCCTCTATTGGTTTAACGGGGAGAAAATAAAGGTGTTGGACTGGCTTATTCAATCGCCAGACTTCAATCCAATAGAACATTTGTGGAAGGAACTGAAGATCAAGATTCACCAGCGGGCCCACCGGAATCTTCAAGACTTAAAGACTAAAATCCCACCTGATCACTGTGAGAGATTCGTTTTTTCTTACAGGAAGCGTCTTGAAGCTGTCATTGGAAACAAAGGCTTCTCCACCAAGTATTAAATACATTTCAGTTAGCGTGTGCAATACTTATTTCCTGTGCCATTCCCCTTTTTTGCGCATAACAGTTTTAATGGATTGAGTTAATACCATGTCTGGTCTAAATTTCATGTGAATAGCTGCAATGGAAATATGTTGAATAAAAAATGTGTTGATATGTTGAATACTTATTTCCCCCACTGTAGGCCCAATTGAGGCCAACTTTTACACGGGGGGATAATGGCAGGATGTTCACTTTTCACCATTTCTCTACCCTTCAGCCAGAAGTGTGCCCTTGTGCACTTCCCCTCATGGACTGGTTTCCATCATACTCTACACAACAGTCTATTCTTTTTAAATCCATGAGGGGGAGTGTACGAGGGTAGAAAATTGCCCCGCTGGTTAACACACCGCTGGTTTAACAAGGGAACATTGATCTTCCTTCCGTCAAAGTGGACAGCAATTCCATACTGTATACAATTCTTAGGAGTCTGGTGCCCCCGAGACGAGAGACAAGTAAGATCTACAGTATTGAAACTCCACCCAAAGTAGAACTTAAACAACATGCAAGACATACAATCTAGTTGCGCGGAGCATTGCATTTCTATAAAACCATACGGGGTGAGGTAAAGAGGGGAGAGGCCCTGTCCAGAGCTCACTGTGACTGCGGTCTGTCGGTGGCCGTGACTACGGTCTGTCGGTGGCTGCGTCGGTGGCTCCTAGAGTTGTGCCGAGCGCTCACATTTCACTTGGCCACTCTGTTACCTTTTAAACGGCACCACCGATAGAGCCGGGTCATAAATCAGCCCAACAAGGCCAAACCCTGCCAATTTAAGGCCGTAAATAACCGTCTGTCACTCATCCAAATGCCTTCCCCAGGACTTTCCTCTGTGCTCCCCCCCCCCCCACCCCCCAAGGCCACCTCCCCACAACCAGCCTCCAAAAAGGCATAATCTTCCTTAAGACACACTTATTCCAAATGTATTATATTATTTATGGCTGCTGAGGGGGGGCTTCCAGGCAATGGGGGTGAACATAACAAAATAGGGGGTTGAAACCTGAGGCCGAATGTTGCCATCATCACTAAACTATTGAACCGTTGTCATAACCTGGTATGGCTCACATGCCATGGATTTCAAATGTGTTCTTTTTGTTGTTGTTGCTGGTCTATGAATTTCTCCGTCTCCATATCTTGCTAATTTCCCCTCGTGTGTATTTTCATATATATATATATATTTTTAAAAACACTGCCGGGGGTGGTCTGTTACTGAGGGCAGGACCAGGACAGGGGTCTGCAGGACATCTTTATGCGAACGAGGAGGAAATGGAGTTGGAAGTTTAGTTAGTGTTACTTGACTGTCAATTTTAGTGTTTGGTTTGGCATAAGAGAGCTGTTTTGGCGTTGGGGTTGTAATCTGAACCGGGTATGTAACCTCATAGTCCAAAACTGACCTTACCCATTTGCCTTCCACAAGAAAGACTTACACAAACGTCCGATTGCGCAACTCAGCTCCTGCTCTTGCAGTAGACAGGGAAAAAGAAACAGAAAAACCCAAATGCACTAATCTTACAATGTCAGGGGACACAACTGTGGTTTCCTTATGTAAGAGACCCTAAAATCACTGCACTAGACAACAGGAATATATAATAGAATCAAAACAACAGGAGGATACAGTTGATAGATGAATAGCTAAACTAATCGAGTGCTGATGGTTGTGGGGAGAGAATGGAAAGTACAACGGTAACACTGATCTTGCAAAAAAATTATGGACGGAGACAATCTGAAGACAGCAAGGTACTCTCGCCTGTCTGCACTGCCATACTTCCCACAACCCACAACAAAAACACTGTGGTTGGAAAAAGTGAGTGAAGAGTGTGAATGATAAGGTGAGGCTTTATGAACCACCATAAAGACAGTAGGTGGGGGGTCTCTGGTTCAAATGAGAGCATAAACAACTGTGTGTGTGTGTGTGTGTGTGTGTGTGTGTGTGTGTGTGTGTGTCTGTGTGTGTGTGTGTGTGTGCCAGTGTGTGTGTGTGTGTGTGTGTCTGTGTGTGTGTGTGTATGTGTGTGTGTGTGTGTGTGTGCATGTGCGTGCACATGTGGGTGTGTGTGCGTGTGTGTGCGTGCGCATGTGTGTGCCAGCGTGTGTGTGTGCGTGCCAGCGCGTGTGTGTGTGTGCGTGCCAGTGTGTGTGTGTGTGTGTGTGTGTGTGTGAGTGTGTGAGGGTGACAAAGTGAGAGTAATGGTCCAATAACATTCACAAACATGCCTGGTATGACATGAATGCCATTAGTGTGGTGATACTGTGGGCTTCCCAGACAGGCCAGGAGATAACGCCCGGGTCTGAGTGCTGCTACTATCTACCTATTGTTTTCATTCAAGGGGGAAACAAGACACAGACATTTCCAGAACAGCGTGGATTGAATACCCTGGAACCTATAATAGCCGACAAAATAGCCGGCTTCGGAATATTATTTTGGAATGATTATTTATTTCTATATCAAATATTGTCTTTCAGGGTAAATCTATGGACTCTCGGGGTGCCCTCTGCTCCTACAGCTCCCCGTGGGTGCGGTGTACGGACCGGTCCTGCCCAGGGAACGACCGCATAGCCTCCTCCTGACTCCCCTCACGTTATATAGAACCATTCCTGCCTTTACAGGGGGGGCCTCGGGTCTTTACAGGTAACCAGAGAAGTTGCTTTTATGAATGAATATTCCTCACATACACAAAACACAAGCGCAGGTCCCCGTGCGCCGCGACACTCGTGAAGTTGCCAAGCGCCAGAGTGCCCCGGCTTCGTTAGGGCTCAGAGGCGGTTGGCTCCGTTCCTCCAGGCCCTTGTAATAACAAGGCAGTAATTTGTAGACTTAGCACTTGTGTCCAGTCACCAATTGGGTACAAACTATGAATAAAAAAAGGTAAACGAGAGGAAATAAAAACATCGGATGAACTTGAGTAAACGAAAATGAAAATATATGAGCGCGCCGTGCGGATTCTTTTATGAGATTTATGTCCTTCTGAGATGGTACTCCAATGGAACAAACCCGCTCATGATTGGTTTAATGGGCCAGGATTTGCAGTGAAAGCCTAAACCAATATTTTGCTGTCCAAAATTACTGCTGACCATGGTGTTGTGCGTGTGTGTGTGCGTGCGTGCGTGTGTGTGTGTGTGTGTGTGTGTGTGTTTGTGTGTGCGTGTGAGTGTATGTGTGTGTGTGTGTGTTTGTGTATTCTACAGGTGTTGATGATCTACCTTTGTTGGAGATGGTTGCAGAAACAGTAGAGCTGTGCGGTCTACAATGGACAGATTGAAGTTCCTGACTAGCTATACAGAGGTTATGTAAAAACAACCTCATGTTACTGGGTTGGAAGGCCGCCATTCTCAAATCCACTGGAATGGAAAGATTCAACACTTCTCGAAAACTGAAGATGACGGCGAAAACGATCATGGGGTTTCTATACGAAAGCCAGCTCAAACCCAAAGGCATTTTGGAGAACCATAGTGGTCATTCCAATTTTATTGTGTTTCAAAAGATCATAAACACTACATTTGTGCTGCCTCAAATCACTCAACTTCTACCCGAGAGGAAAGGAATAAGCATCTGGTCCAATTAGAGGAGCTGTTACTTATAACTTGATACTGAAAACATATATGGGATCCTGGGTCTGGATCCCCAGCAAGGACATGTTCTTACATAAACAACGGAACAGCACTGCTGTGGGGTGGCTCAGGTCACGTCCACACCGAGCGGAGAAGACAACATCGGAGTGACACTGACGCCGGACAAACAGTGACACAGGGCCAGACGTTGGGGAAAAACCTCCGGCATGTGCCTTAGGCCCAATCCCGATTCACCCCTACGGCTTCGTTTTCACCCCTACGGCTTCGTTTTGAGCGTTCACGTTTAGGGTAGGGGTGTCCCAATTCATATTTCATCGAGGGCTAGGGGGAAGGGGGAGGGCTATTCTCGGCTTCGTTTGGACATTTTTCACGACCAGACTACATTCGGAAGCATGGCCCTACCCCCCAGGATGCATTGCGAATCATCTACAGAAATCTGATTTCGCTCTATGTAATACGGAAGACAGCCACAAATGTAATTTACTGTTTTCTGTAATTACTTATTAATAAAGATTAAAAAAATTATGATAACCATCTTGAATGAATGAATTAATGAATGGTCTTTATTGTCATTGCTATAGTACAGGTACCAAACAACGACATTTGGGAGGGGGGGCTCCCCTGGTGCTAGGAAAGAAAAAAAAACAAAAAAAAACAAGAAGGGAAAGGAGCTGGTTTACATAAATAAAGTATAAATGATAACCATTTTGTTATCTTAGGTTAATGTCATAGTTGTATAGCGGGACTTATTAAACCAAAACAACACGCAATCTAATCCGAGCAGTTGTTATTATATAATATTATTGAGACTCATCAAGGAGCATGTAGTTGACTAATGCAGGGGACAGCGGCTGTTTCTTCAGCGTTCCTCTCACATCAGATTTCGGAAAGCCATAAAAATAAATCAGCGCTCCCTGTAAGTCATGCATTTTTCCATGTTTCCCTTTGATGGCGTATTAACTTAAGTTCAGCCGCGAAGTTGTTGCACTGTTGTCCTATATCAGTGCAGACTGGCAGGGTTCATACAGGTTAGAACTGTCATGGTCTGATAATGAAGCATTGTTTATTTGACAACTTGTTTGGTCGATTGATAGCATAAAAATTAAGTTGTGAATGAATTGGGAGCGTCAATGCTTTTCTATGATACTACTGATGACGTATCAGGGTCTTGAAGGGTTGTCCCGTTTCAACCACTATGGCTTGTGTCTCTGTTCCGAGGCCTTGGCTCAAAAAAGAGTGGCACTCGAAAACGAGCCGTAGGGGTAGAAAAGGGAATGGGGATTGGGCCTCAGTCTCACCTGGGTCCCAGTTCGTCTTCGCTCCGCCAGACAAAGTCTCCGAACTTCTCGTAGTGTGAGTTGTAGTGGTGCTGTACCCGGTAGAGCAGGGGAGGAGGGATCTCCATGAGGGTGTTGTAGGCCGTCTGCTGCTCCTTACCACTGGTGTAGCCATTGTACAGGTTATATACCTTGTCTGCTATCTCTGCCATAGGGAGAGAGAGAGAGAGAGAGAGAGAGAGAGAGAGAGAGAGAGAGAGAGAGAGAGAGAGAGAGAGGGAGAAATACATTAATCATCTTCCAATCATCTTCTTTGAGCTGCAACATTTGCAGGAAAAGCGCTATACAAATAAAGTTATTATTATTATTGTATCAACATTATTAGTTTTTGTACAAGTTGCCATGAAGACAAACTCTCTTGATGGAGGGGAGAGAGTGAGAGAGGGATGGTGAGAAAAACAAATGTAGACGAGGTGAGTAACCTGCAGACGATTCTGTGAGGTCACACTAGGCACAGCTCGTCCTTTTCACACAGTTACTCTAATCTGGGACTAAGGTTACTTAGATACCCGGAGAAGCAAAGAAGTGTTTGGGGAAAAGGAAAAGAACAGAACAGAGGTTAGAATTACAGGGGCAGGCTGGGAAGTGTGGGGGATGCAGTAAATTACATTTTAAGGTGTTAAGGAGGGAGGAATGCAATGGAGAAAAGAAAGAGTGTGACAGTGTGTGTGTGTGTGTGTGTGTGTGTGTGTGTGTGTGTGTGTGTGTGTGTGTGTGTGTGTGTGTGTGTGATGGAATACCTTCTGCTCTGCTATCATCCACCATGGGACAAGATGTCCTGACTGACACAAAGCTCGACTCTGAACGACTGCCTCGACTGTCCAAAGCATAGAGGGTGAACCTAAGAGAGAGATCGAGTGGGAGAGAGGGAGAGAGAGAGACAGAGAGAGAGAGAGAGAGAGAGAGAGAGAGAGAGAGAGAAAGCAATAATTACACAAGCTTACATCTAATCAATCAAGATACATCTGTCTAGTGAACCTTCAACGGCTTGAGCAGCAGCCATCATTTCCGAGCATCCTTTAAAGCTCAAAGCATGTAGTCACACAATGTGTACCCACTATACATGCTGTTCTCAGGAGCTACTGTTGACAGCCAGGGAACCCGTTTGAAAATACCCATAATTCAGCGAGCCGGGGCAGGAGAGTGGGGCCAGCCAGGGCTGAGGAGCCTCAGGATTCAGTTACGTCTAGTAGACGTCCAGGGCATGTGATTGAGAGAGAGAGAGAGAGAGAGAGAGAGAGAGAGAGAGAGAGAGAGAGAGAGAGAGAGAGAGAGAGAGAGAGAGAGAAAGCGTAGCACGGCACGGCAGCCATTACGTGTAATAGCAGCATTAAGTGGGACTCCCACTTCCTCTAATGACGGAATTCCACTCTCCTAAATGCAAAACATATTAAAGCTCCGTACCATACCCAGAGTTCCCCAGGACCACCCAGTACCCAACACAGTACTGCCTCACCCTCAGTACCCAACACAGTACTGCCTCACCCTCAGTACCCAACACAGTACTGCCTCACCTCAGTACCCAACACAGTACTGCCTCACCTCCTCAGTACCCAACACAGTACTGCCTCACCCCTCAGTACCCGACACAGTACTGCCTCACCCTCAGTACCCAACACAGTACTGCCTCACCTCCTCAGTACCCAACACAGTACTGCCTCACACCTCAGTACCCAACACAGTACTGCCTCACCCCTCAGTACCCAACACAGTACTGCCTCACCCCTCAGTACCCAACACAGTACTGCCTCACCTCTCAGTACCCAACACAGTACTGCCTCACCTCAGTACCCAACACAGTACTGCCTCACCTCAGTACCCAACACAGTACTGCCTCACCTCCTCAGTACCCGACACAGTACTGCCTCACCTCCTCAGTACCCAACACAGTACTGCCTCACCCCTCAGTACCCAACACAGTACTGCCTCACCACCTCAGTACCCAACACAGTACTGCCTCACCCTCAGTACCCAACACAGTACTGCCTCACCTCCTCAGTACCCAACACAGTACTGCCTCACCCTCAGTACCCAACACAGTACTGCCTCACCCCCTCAGTACCCAACACAGTACTGCCTCACCCCTCAGTACCCAACACAGTACTGCCTCACCCTCAGTACCCAACACAGTACTGCCTCACCCTCAGTACCCAACACAGTACTGCCTCACCCCCCAGTACCCAACACAGTACTGCCTCACCTCTCAGTACCCAACACAGTACTGCCTCACCCCAGTACCCAACACAGTACTGCCTCACCTCAGTACCCAACACAGTACTGCCTCACCCCTCAGTACCCAACACAGTACTGCCTCACCCTCAGTACCCAACACAGTACTGCCTCACCCTCAGTACCCAACACAGTACTGCCTCACCTCTCAGTACCCAACACAGTACTGCCTCACCTCCTCAGTACCCAACACAGTACTGCCTCCTCAGTACCCAACACAGTACTGCCTCACCCTCAGTACCCAACACAGTACTGCCTCACCCCCCAGTACCCAACACAGTACTGCCTCACCACCCAGTACCCAACACAGTACTGCCTCACCCCTCAGTACCCAACACAGTACTGCCTCACCTCCCAGTACCCAACACAGTACTGCCTCACCTCTCAGTACCCAACACAGTACTGCCTCACCCCTCAGTACCCAACACAGTACTGCCTCACCTCCCAGTACCCAACACAGTACTGCCTCACCTCCTCAGTACCCAACACAGTACTGCCTCACCCCTCAGTACCCAACACAGTACTGCCTCACCCTCAGTACCCAACACAGTACTGCCTCACCCCTCAGTACCCAACACAGTACTGCCTCACCACCTCAGTACCCAACACAGTACTGCCTCACCCTCAGTACCCAACACAGTACTGCCTCACCCCTCAGTACCCAACACAGTACTGCCTCACCCCTCAGTACCCAACACAGTACTGCCTCACCTCTCAGTACCCAACACAGTACTGCCTCACCTCTCAGTACCCAACACAGTACTGCCTCACCCTCAGTACCCAACACAGTACTGCCTCACCCCTCAGTACCCAACACAGTACTGCCTCACCACCTCAGTACCCAACACAGTACTGCCTCACCCTCAGTACCCAACACAGTACTGCCTCACCCCTCAGTACCCAACACAGTACTGCCTCACCCCTCAGTACCCAACACAGTACTGCCTCACCTCCCAGTACCCAACACAGTACTGCCTCACCTCTCAGTACCCAACACAGTACTGCCTCACCCCTCAGTACCCAACACAGTACTGCCTCACCTCCCAGTACCCAACACAGTACTGCCTCACCTCCTCAGTACCCAACACAGTACTGCCTCACCCCTCAGTACCCAACACAGTACTGCCTCACCCTCAGTACCCAACACAGTACTGCCTCACCCCTCAGTACCCAACACAGTACTGCCTCACCACCTCAGTACCCAACACAGTACTGCCTCACCCCTCAGTACCCAACACAGTACTGCCTCACCCCTCAGTACCCAACACAGTACTGCCTCACCCTCAGTACCCAACACAGTACTGCCTCACCCCTCAGTACCCAACACAGTACTGCCTCACCTCCTCAGTACCCAACACAGTACTGCCTCACCCCTCAGTACCCAACACAGTACTGCCTCACCCCTCAGTACCCAACACAGTACTGCCTCACCCCTCAGTACCCAACACAGTACTGCCTCACCCTCAGTACCCAACACAGTACTGCCTCACCCCTCAGTACCCAACACAGTACTGCCTCACCCTCAGTACCCAACACAGTACTGCCTCACCCCTCAGTACCCAACACAGTACTGCCTCACCCTCAGTACCCAACACAGTACTGCCTCACCTCAGTACCCAACACAGTACAGTCTCACGCCGGAAGTAGTAAGACTCATATAAAACAAGTACATGTTCTTGCTTTTGAGTGTTTCATTGAATGTTCAAAAATGTCCCACTCTCACCACCATGTTTCTCATTTCAGTACTGTAAAACATCAAAAATGACCACCGTCTAAACGGCAAAAACCACGGAAAATAGCAAGGCATGTCCAGAAGAATAAATAAGCGAAAAATGATATTGTTCATGACCGAAAAACATGCAAAAACGAGAAAACATATCAAAGAGTAAGCGAATTTCATCTTTCTTCATTGTTCCCCCTGCTCTTTCGCAGCACGGTTTCTCTTTCAGGGCCCATTTGAATTCTTACTCCGTTCTTTTTTTTTTACTCGGAAGAGCTTATGTTTTAATACCACCAACTGATTGTTTTGTTTGTAATACGGCCTGTTTAGACATTGCTCGAATAGTTTGTCCCATCTTGTTATTCATCCGGGGAGATGCGGTATTCCCCAAGAACCTCACAATAGATGCTGAGGCCAGGGTCCGTCCGATGCTTCGCAGACTCTCTGCCCAGCAAAACAACACTGCATACAACAATCACATTGTTTAAATTATGTGGTCACATAACTAGCCAGTGAAGTTCTCGTGGGGGGGGAGGGGGGGGGGGTGTATTTATCAGGCAATTTGTAGAGTTTTGTTACGGAGGCCAGACACTGCTGCCAGGCTGTTTTTGGTTGTCTAAGTGGTTGGCATCGATGACAGGTACTTTTCTCAGCAGACCTAATTACACTGCTATTATGTATTAAACCCCCCGCTCTGAAATTAAGCCTCTCAAAGACTGAAATTTTGAGGGGGGGTGGTGGGGGGGGGAACACACCAAAAAAACAACTGTGGGACAAAAGCTTTCATTATGAGGAAAATTAGACAGACAGAGAGGGTTTCTTTTGTCCATTTTTTCTCTCTTCTCCTTCCTTCTCTTCAGAGAGACGACCACAAAAGGTATTTTGGCTGGCTTTGTTTCTGTGGTGTTAACACTATGGTCACTCAGACGACGACTGCTGATGAGACTGCCATCCAAGATGGCAAATCAGATCTGCTGTATAGATGGCGGTCACACACTTACACCACGGCAGGGGGGCTGATAGAAGTGTGGATAGACTGAGAGTCTGCGGTGTTGGACTCACCACTGGCACAGATAAGGATCGCCGTGGAGAACAAAGTCCCAGCCATGGTCTGGCCTGCCACGAGAATGTCAAAACAGAGGGTAACATGCTGGCAAAACACAGTCTCAACCTCACACATACAATACACATGTATAAACACACACACACAAACACACACACACACACACACACACTTACACACACACACACTTACACACACCCCTACACCTACACCTACACACACACACACACACACACACACACACACACGTACACACACCCCTACACCTACACACACACACACACACACACACACACACACACACACACACACACACACACATACACACACACACACACACACACACACACGTACACACACCCCTACACTTACACACACACACACACACACACACACACACACACACACACACACAGACACAGACACAGACACACACACACTCTCTCTCTCTCTCTCTCTCTCTCTCTCTGCATCCACTCCATCACTCACACTCTATCTATCCATCTACAGTATCTAGGTCTCTGTTTCCTATTGTCTCCCCTCCATGCTCTCCCTCGTTCCATTCCAAGGCTGTCTGGCTGGCCCCTGGTTGTTTGTAGTGCCTGGTTCAGTTTTGTCTGTCTGCCATTCTTCTGAAAGCTCAGCAAACAATGAGGCGGATGGATTTTTGTGTGAATTAGCAATGTCGCCAAAAAGCAATGGTTGTTCTCTAATTTAATGAGACTGAGGGCAGAAAGAAAGAGAAAGAGAAAGAGAGAGAGAGAGAGAGCGGGAAATAGAGAGAGCGGGAAAGAGAGAGAAAGAGAGCAATTATGGCAGTATTTCTGGCATGCTGAGCAGAGGAGAGGAGAAGCCGGGCAGCCTGGGATTCCTGGTCGATGACATCAGACGTTGGGCCGAGATCAGTTGAGCCGGTCCACAAATCAATCAGGAGCACCAGGAGAATATCATTCCTGAGCGACTGAGGAACTCAACAGCCACAAAAACTAATTTATGGCTTCGATTTAGTTTCTCAGGTCAGGCCCTGTGGCAGAGGACGCACAACGGGAACAGTATAATATCCTTTCCACACTCCTTTTTTTATCAATTACACAGTAGCTCTGTAATGAATGATGCCACCTGCAGATATCAGAGCAGGCCTAAGGCAGAGATGACTATATTAGCTAGAAATGACAATATTGTCATGTGTGAGTACAGTAAAGCATAAAGACAAAGACGTGATCTATCTATTTGATATGAACATCCTATCTGTGCTACTGGAAATGCTACAACAAAAACATAACAACCCTATGTCATTTGTGATTGGTTGATTTCGCGTGACAGAAAGTTCACAGTTTAAGCCTTTTGTGATGTTTTATCTCTTGGTTGTAATGCCCTAAAATGGATCTCTCCTGAAGTTTTATGGTCAACAAAATGGTTTTGACCTGAGTGAGATTACTGGACTTTAGAGTTCACTCTAAAAGAACAGAGAAAGAACACATCCGACCTGTTGGATAGGCCAGATCGTCTTTTCAGCCAGTTTAATAAGAAAAGCCTTGTGTGGCCTTTAAGTCTCAAATCACAAATCATTGCCACTATCAGTAAGATACTTTCCATTCGGTCTTCATTGCTTCAGCTCTATGATTTGCCAAGGGATATTTGTCCAGGTCTCTCTTAAAGAGACTTTATCTCAGAAATATATACCAAAATAAGACATACAATGTGTTGCTATAACTTAATATCGCTGCTTACTCAATATCGCTATACAGCATCTAAGGTGTTTAAAACACCTTTTTAATCATGTCGTAACTGACATATTCAACATATAAGGCTTATATTCAAACTTGGCATTTCCTCTCAAAAATACCTCTGTGCTCACATCACTGAGTCTCACTCGATGTATTACCACATTTATGAACCCTTTACAATCACCTCAAAAGTGCCAATTATTTAACTTACATCGGACTGTATGATAGCTACACCAATCCAACCCATTATCAACTATTTTGGTGCTGTTGTATTTCCTGTATTCATCTGGATCACAACCCTTCCAAATTCATCGTTTTTCCTTTGAGGGATAGTTGCCGTTCGGTTCAGAGCAGGGGAGGCTGGTGGAGGCCGAAATCGGAGGACGGGCTCATTGTAATGCATGGCCTGGAAAAAGGAATGGTATCAAACAGGTATGTGATACGATTCCTAATTGGATACATCTTCCACCTCAAATACATCTTCCACAAAGCGGCTTCATAACAGCCAGCGTGAGTGTGGGAGAGTGTGGGAGAGCTGGATAGCCGGCTTAGACTGTACTGTATAAATGCAACACCTCGTAAGTCACAGCCTAGGATTGGGTCACGTCAGGTTTATCATGTTTGCAAAGTCATTTTCTGTGATTTATATACCCCCTCTAAGAAGATCTATTTCAGTCCGCCCTGGAGGAGTCCCTTCCAAAACACTGGGAGTCTCCACCTTGGCTTATTTACTATACTTACTGTAAGGGGTCTAAACAAGTTCTTTGTGAGGGGGGTAGGGCTCTACATAGAGCCCATTTAATCTGAGGAACCCTATTTGGTGCTAGGATTCTTGCAACACTTTTTGCAACAAAAAAACACTTTTTTAAGAGTGTACTACAGCCAGAAACCAGCTAAAACACCTGGTCCTTTTCTACAATACTAGGCCCATGAATCTCTAGTGGATGTGCGTTGGAACCACACAGGGCAGGAACTCTCCTTAGACAGTGAGTTCAAGTAGAGTGAACGTAACAGAGGTGGTTTGGAATCACATTCTCGTGATGGGTAGCCCTGCCTACAATTTCTAAACCCAAATGTAACCCCCTGTACCACGAGGGACATCCCCTTGGTATAATGCTTTATGTCTTGGTCATCCATGCAAGAAGTCCCACAGTCAAAACCAGCCGGTTGCACATGTCTAATCAAACTTGATACCGTAACATGCATCAGGAGTGTTGTTTCTGACCATGTGCATCCCTTCATGGCCACAATGTACTCATCTTCTAATGGCTACATCCAGCACGGTAATGCACCATGTCACAAAGCAAAAGCCGTCTCAAACTGGTTTCAAGAACATGACGATGAGTTCAGTGTTCTTCAGTAACTTCCCAGTCACAGGATCTGAATCAAATAGAACAACTTTGGGATGTGGTAGAACATGAGATTCACACGCCTGAAAGTGCACCTGAAAAATCATGTCATCATGGACCAGAATCTCAAAGGAATGTTTTCAACATCTTGTGGAATCAATGCTACGAAGAATTGAGGCTGTTTTGAGAGCAAAGAGAGGCCCTACCGTGTATTAGTACAGTGTTCCTATTAAAGTTTTCAGTGAGTGTATGTATAATCATTGCATCACTAAATCGTCAGACACCATTTTATTTATAGTGTTGGATTCTGCAACAGCTTTGGGGGTGGGTGAGGTGACTTATTATAATATGTTATTATCATCAATGACAGAGCTGCTTCCAGCAGATTTATTTTCACTTATACTGTCTGTTTGTCATGGTATATGTCTCCACTCTGTGTCAGCATGTCTGGGATGAGCTAGACATTTGACAGGGTGATAGTGGAGTGTGCGTGTGTGTGTGTGTGTGTGTGTGTGTGTGTGTGCGTGTGTGCGTGTGTGTGAGTGTGCGTGTGTGCGTGTGTGCGCGTGTGTGTGTGTGTGCGCACGTACATGTGTGTGTGTTTGTGCGTGCATGAGTGCATGTGTGTGTGTGTGTGTGTGTGTGTGTGTATGTTTAAGTGTGTCTGTGTGTGTCCATGTGCGTGTGTGGGGGTGTGAGGGGAGTATGAACATTTAATTGAGTGCTTGCAACATCTACAGAGTGTGTAATGTCGAGCCTCACCAGCCCACACTCTCTTATCAAGACAATAAAAAGCAATCAATCACAAATAGAAAGTAAGCACTTTTACCGGCTCAACATGACTTTCTAAATCCTGTAGTGTCAATTCAGCTCGCTACAGTGATCAGATAACAATGCATGAACACTATCGAAGAACGCTGTTTCTCACGCTAACGCAATGACGCGAACGTTGACACACTGTACAGCCCCCCCCCGCGGCTGCTTCCGGACTTCCTCTCAAGCTGTGTCCATTGGCAACGTTTCCAAGGAAAGGGGATGACCTGTTCCTAATGTGCCCCTGATAACTCTGTCCCTTTGTAGGAGCAGCGAGGCCAGAGAGGTGGGCTCCCCTTGCTAAAGCCTTCTACAACAATACAGCCCAGGGAGATAGCGGCCGCTAGCCGGTGCTGGGAAGGGAAACATTAGGGCTGACAACCTTGGAGAGATCAAATGTAACCCCAACACCAGCCCAGACGTTATCTGACCTCCGATTAGGACTGGCCGGCCTGGCCGTGCAGAGGTGTGCTCACAGACGTAATGCCGACGTAAATTGCGGCCTTATCTGAGAACAACAAGGCCCCAGAGGCTGCCGTGGCACAGATAACGTTGCTACATAGTATTACTCTCTCTCTCTCTCTCTCTCTCTCACACTCTCTCTCTCTCTCTCTCAGTCTCAGTCTCTCTCTCTCTCTCTCTCTCAGTCTCGGTCTCTCTCTCTCTCTTTCTCTCAGTCTCTCTCTCTCTCTTTCGTTGTAGGACGGTCGAAGTGGAGGCTTCCAAGTTTCTCTTCGTAGTAAAACTCTCAGTTGGCGTGCTTTCTGTGTTGTGCAAGGTAGAATGGCAGGAAGGTGGGAGATAACAGTACCAGGAATCCTACCTGACGCTTGGATAAATCACCGGCTCGAATATACAAATATGCTGCTGCTATGATTTACCATTCCTTCTTCCATGTAGTCTCTTCTGAGCTCTGTTCCAAAGGTTCACCAAGATTCCCTTGTTTAACAGAGACAAGACCTACCTATCTGTTACTGCCACAGCTGCAGAGGCCAGCTTCCCAAAACACATTGAGATGTAGTGTGTGTGTGTGTGTGTGTGTGTGTGTGTGGGTGTGGGTGTGTGTGTGTGTAGGGGGGTATGGGGGGGAGGGGGCAGCAAGATGACCATAAACATAAACCAGTTGGGAGAGCTCAAGAGAACAAGACGGTGTGTTCCCTCCGTTGTTTCGCTGCGTCCCCGGCTTGCATCTGAGGGCCGTTTTTTGCTAAGCAACCCCCCCCCCCCCCCCCCCCCCCGACCTAACTTTATTTCAAGATGTGGAGGGGGACGTCGGAGGTATGGGAAGCGATACCCTAGGAGAATAAAGTGCCTCATATCAAATGCACATTGCAGCAATGCCCCCTGGGTAGGGGAGCGCGGGCCTTCTGAGCCTCTCGGAAGACTAATCTATCACCGGTCTGAGATGTCCTCTTAACAGCTTAACATAAAAGTATCCAACTGTGATGATGTATGGATTCATAAAGAAACGCTTTACTGAGCTTTGAGCTACCGGAGGAGGAGGGCCCTCGACCGACCCAAAGCCTCTCTCTGACAGGGACCCGTGATGGAACATTCACAAGATGTCTGTCCAAGTGGACTGGTTTCATTGCATTCCAGCGCTTCCCATCCCCGCTAATATGCTTTCACTTTATAGGCCGACTGATAAAGTCACAAGGAAGACAAGGAGAACTTAATGAGTCATGTCATTAAGTGTCACACAGAAACGCGCGCAAACGACTTCAACGGTTATGTTCTTGATCATCGTCAGGCAACATGGGAGGTCGAGTTCAGCCCTCCTGATCCCTAGATTACAGACTCTGAGTGTCGACATTTCAGACCTCTGTCTTGATGTGTGTGTCTGATGACTCAAGAGAAGGGCTATTCTGTTTAATATCCGTCCAGGACATGACCAATACATGGTGGTTTGTCTGTTTGTTAAACCAGCCAGACAGACAGACATAAAGACAGACAGACAGACAGGTCAGAGGCTCCAGACTCCAGTCTCTCTCTACGCCTCTGAACAACAACACAGCCACGTTAAGGATTGTTATTCACCATGACCACGTTTCCCTTGCATGGCAGACAGAACGAGAGCCCTCGATCATGACCAACCAGAACAATAACACCGAAATATCCCACTTCCACCCGGGTGAACCCACCAAACTATGTCGCCTCAGCTAATACGAGCCAGCTGTGTTCTTCTGAGGAAATAAATACAAATAAAACACGTGCCCTAAACACATAACATTTCCAATGGGAATACAGACACCCAAGGCCAGGATGTGGTACATGAGTGATATTTGACCAGTCATTCTTGTTTAGGAAAAGATGTAAACATGACCGCGGACGTGATGGTTAACGAGGGGGAGGGCTTTTGTTTTTATGGTAATGGGAAATACTGCACTCATAAAAATGTGGTCAGAATATGATGTAGTCAATTGAGTTACAAGCTGCTAGTCATACTGAGAACAACACCACACGGTCCATAGGTGGGCAGGCATTTCCGTGGACACCTACATTGTTTTAGCATGACTGTACTGTACCTCTAACGGTGAAGGGAAGTAACCTCAGAATAGGCAAGTGCATAAAATAACAACATCAAAATGAACCAACCAACATCTTCAGTTCCTTACTTCCAAACCAATTCCTCTATTTTGTACACCTTTGCGTGTGGCTATAGTCAACCTTCACACGGGAGGTTTACGGTCTTAGTTGTAGAGACCGACAACAATGGTCTAGGTGTTTAAAGGGGAGGTTTACGGTCTTGCTTGTAGTGACTAACAACAATGGTCTAAAGAAGGAGGTTTACGGTCTTACTTGTAGAGACTGTCAGGTTCCAGACACTTGAAGACCAGCGAGTAGATCACAGAGTGAGGATGGTCTCCATTTCTTCTCCCGGCAACCACACAAGAGGAGCCAAGACCAGAGAATAGGTCATCCACCAGGCTCAACACCTCACCTGGAGGAAGAGGAGGGGTTAGAGAGAGAGAGAGAGAGAGAGAGAGAGAGAGAGAGAGAGAGAGAGAGAGAGAGAGAGAGAGAGAGAGAGAATGAATGGGGAGAAAATGAAGGAGAGAGAGAGGGAGAGAAACGCATAGGGTTAATTATACTAATGGACATGGACTTGGTTTGAAGTAATTTCCCTTTCCTCTTAAATAAGCAACACGTTGCTGTTTTCTTCTGGAACAATGTTCACTCTCACCTATTGTCCCTTAAATGTTTCGCAAGTCAAAACAAACACTGCCAAGCTACGGTAACCTTGGTTCACATATTGTATGTTTAAACAGAAAACGGTCACAGGCGAAAGGAAAGTTATGAATGACTTTTTAAAGAGCCTTTTTCCGGCATCGATCCTGCCATTCCACGCTGCAGCGTTCCAAGCCATTCCAAGTTTCACCTCTGCTCTGACCACGGGGAACCATTTCTGCAGCACAAACCCTAAAGGCAAAATTAAATATGACTTCTTCTGGCGTGACTCCCTACACGCTACATTATAGATCTGTAAGAAAACAAAAAATGTTCGGCTTTACAGGCACATAGTACTGTTACAATGATATCTCACTGGCCACCCCGGGGGCCTCACAAACAACAGTTGTGAAATATCTTTTATGTCAGCTTACGGGAAAAAATAATGACACATGCACACGCACACGCACACACACACGTGCACACATGCGCACACACACACGCACACCCAGGCACACGCACACACACACACACATACACACACACACACACACACGTTCACTCAGACATGCACACAACTGTTTCCAGCACTCAGAGGGGGTGGCGTAAAAAAAGAGGGAGCTGTCGAAACGGTTTAAAAGCTCTAACATGGTCGGATTTCATTTCACTATTTCTACAAGATATAAAGGGCAGCTTAGATTGAGCTTATGACATGCGGGCCAACATATAAACACAGGGAATAGGTCTGGCTGGTGGGCACGAGGGGATGGTAAGAAAAAGTTGCAAAAGAAGGGAGTAAGGGAGGCTAGTGGAGGTAGAAACCGGAGGACGGGCTCATTGCAATGAGGTTTCTACCTCCACTAGCCTCCACTGGAAAGGTCGGAAAGTAACTATATATACGGACGAAAGGTTTGACATTTTCCCAGAAAGAGCTCTGTTTATAAGAGGTTTCCCCAAACACATTCCTGAGCGTCAAATCAACAAGTGCCAGGCTTATTCTCTCTAAGGTTTTGCTCTTTCTAAACATGTTGGATATACTTCATTTATTCCAGGAGTTACAGCAAGCATCTAGATGGTTTTCTGCTGGACCAAAATCTAATTTGTAATCGGCACTATTTACTCAAAATGACTTACATATTTAGTGTTCCTACTACTACGTAGTAGTAGGAACAGTATTGTTATTGATAGTATACTTCTTATTATTATTATTTTTTATTTGCTTTGGTCAAATAGCAAAAAAAAATCCCTGACCAAAAATGCTATAAATGTGCATGCCACAACTAGAGAGCATCAGTAACTATGGCAGAAAGAATGACCATGATTAGACCATAGGTGGCGCTATAATAACCAAAAGTAAATAATTAACTTTTATCCAGCTCCGTTGAAAATGTATGAAACTTGGTACATATGTGTCTTTCCTCATGGGGAACATATTTGCCTCAATAACCCATAAGGTCCGCCTTGATGGATTTTTCTGCAGGTGCAACATTTGGCCAAACTTATATATTACATAAAAATGTACTTAAAATCAACTGTAAGTCTGATTGGTCTGAAATGGTATATGAACATGCGTGGTGCACGTCTCTCTATAGGGTGTTAAAGGATAAGAGATCCATTTAAAGATATCAGAGAAAATTATATGAAAAGAAAAATAATTGGCCCAGAATTTTCAAATGCTCTGAGAATTTGCCATGCTACGTCAATATTTATGGCAGTCGACAGGTTGATAGAGTGCACTACAATGTGTTACTATGTCGAAGCATTTGAAGATATAGTAACAAAGATAAAAAAACAAAGATGTTTGACATTTTCAACACGTGCCCACCCTCCTCCCCTCCTCCATCTTTTATGAATACAAGAGGACAGAGGTCGCAGGTCGCAATTAGCTAGCTATGTTTTCTGTCCAGCCTTTTGAATTTCACACAAATTACACAAAATGTTGATCAAAATGAAGACGATCCGAGAGGTGAGGAGGCGCGAGTGGGACATAATCACTGGTGTCTGTGCAGCAACTGTCAACCAATGCCAACTGAGATGGAGAGTGGAAACAAACTTGTTGTAAAGGGCACAGATTTCTGTCCGCAGCTGTTCGAGGCAAGTTGACGTTATCAAACTATCGTTTTATGATGAAGCGTAGTCTTCTTACCTGTGAGCTCTTTCATTAGTGGTGGTCGATTAAATGCCTCCAATGCATCTTCGGAAAAGTGGCGAGAACAAAGACGCGCATCTTTATGCAGTTGGGTTCTTCCACATGCATCTCCCCACTGCTTTCTCCTCATCCACTCATTCACTAACCTTGTCATTGCCTCTATGCTGTATATTGATTCCATTCAGCTTAACATTATATATCGTTCACAAATAGCCTACACAGACAACTTAACTCTGGTTCATATCACTTAAGATACTCAAAAAACAGGCCTATGAAATTTGAACTTTTTGGCTAAAAGCTAAGGCTAATGCTAATATAGCACTTTAAAACTCATCTTCTCATGACCGCTTTACCTGATTCAGTCAGATGGGGGTGACATACTATGCTAGGCTTGCAGAATATAGTGTAAGCACATTATAAGTAGTGAAATGCTTGACATAAACTATACAACATGGTCATTAACTGGGGAAGGTTACTCCACAATGCATTTTCGTATTTACGCTTAGTGTATATTATCATCATAGTATAGTAGCCTATGTATATCAGGCCATAATTAGGTGACTGGTACCTTACAGGCCCGTGATCCTAGGGTACTTCATAATATCATAGCTTAGTATATCATGAGTTCAACTTGGCCGATATTAGGTGAGTGGTCTACCCCCCTGTCTATAGGTTTACCCCCTATCTGTCAATCTACAACCTGTCTGTAGATCTACCCCGTGTCTGTCAATCTCACCCCATTCATGGTTATGGGGGCATATCTGTAGGAACACGCCCCATTGCCGCTTGCGGTTATATTTCCTATTGAGATCTATGGGCCGACTTACACACTATCACAAGATAGTACTGTATTTGTTTAATGCCGTATCAAATGATATACAGTACAATAAAACACGCTGTGCTATGGACTCTGCCCTTCGACTGGAAATGAAAAGCAACCACAGGTTGTATCTCAGACCACCATCACACTAGACTCAACACATTTCCAGATTGTCTTTCGATACATCTGCAGCTGAATCAAAATAAAGCAAGAATTAGGAGAGTACATTGGCGTCACACACTGTATGCTTATAAATTATGCACTTTGTCCAATTTAGAGGCAGGTGGGCAACCAAACTTCAACACTTTCAATGATGTAAACTACAACTACTCACGCTAATACACAGTACTGACCTAAATTCACAAGTGTTTAGATGCTTCACCTCTTTTAATGGAGGTGTGTGTGTGTATGAGTGTGTGTGTGTGTGTGTGTGTGTGTGTGTGTGTGTGTGTGTGTGTGTGTGTGTGTGTGTGTGTGTGTGTGTGCGTGTGCGTGTGTGCGTGTGCGTGTGTGCACGCGTTTATGTGTGCGTATGTGCGTGTGTGCACATGTCAGTGTGTGTGTGTGTGTGTGTGTGTGCGTGTGCGTGCACATGTCTGTGTGTGTGTGTGTGTGTGTGTGTGTGTGTGTGTGTGTGTGTGTGAAGGCTTACTACAGTACATGGTTGTGAGGGTGGCGTAAGTCTCTGATCCTGATCCTGGGTTTTCCAAGGGACGGGAAGGAGGGAACGGGGGACCAGGAGAAGAGTCAACATTCCTAGTTATGATTCCACCAGGAGAAGAGTCAACATTCCCATTTATGATTCCACCGTATGTGTAACCTTGGCCTGCATACCGTCAGTCTGTGTGCCGCTCAGCGCTGGGGCGGCTGATCCCCCTGCTCATTGCTACACAAGTTAGAGAACAGATCTGATCTTCATTCACTTACCTCCTGACAATCTTCTTTAATTGCTTTTTCTTTCATTAGTTTTTTTTCTTCTTTTCTTTCTTTCGTGTCTTTCCTTTATTTACTCATCTGGAAGCACGGCCACCTGTTTTGTGTTACCGTTCATTGCGATTTGAGACATCTGAGGATCATCGGGCTACCATGCAATTCACTAACGATTTATGTGACGCTGACAGCGATCGTAATCACAGTGAAAACGTTCACGTTTCTTTTTTCGGGGCATACAGGAAGTGTTCAGTTTTACCTAGTTTTAGGGGCAAAGTATGCTAACACTCAAATAATTGGTGGAACAGTAAATTGCCCCGACCAGCCGACTCAATCTTTTGCATAAACAATGGGTAATGATGTGTTTAAGATTGACTATTGACCCGATACAGCCTACCCTAGAATGCCTTTCAAGTCCATTTCCCTTTCAATGGCACAGCTATGAGAGGAATGCCCAAGACAGGCCAGAAATCTGCTGCTTCACCAAGGCTAAATGTAGACAGAGACAGCGCAGGGAGGGAGGGGAGGGGTTGACAGGGGAGGGGGGTGAAAGGGAGGGAGGGTGGGGAGAGGAAATAGGGAGGAAGGGAAGGAGGGAGGGAGGGCGAGAAGGAACAAGAGAGGACTGAAGTTTTATGTTTCTGGATGCGGTCTGGGGAGGAATGATGTCTTTGTATGTTTTGATAATCAGAATAAATCAGAGGTCTGATGCGTGACTTGGTGGAGTCCGGGTGCAACCACTTGTGGGTTGGTCGGAGGGGGGTATCTGTCATTATCACATAATCCAGAGTTGCAAAAGGCCAAAGACAAACAGCCCAGCTCACGCTCTCATCTGTCAGCCCGCCTGCCCACCCAGAGCTGCCCACTCATTCACTGTCTGGTAATATCTCACTTACATACACACGGCTGCACGGCCTCACGCACGCCCACTCATACGCACACACACACACACACACACACACACACACACACTCACACACACACACACACACACTCACACACACACACACACACACACAGACAAACTGCCTACTCAGAACAGCTCTGATCACTATATACTGTATCGACACGGTCTGGTCAATTGGTCCGCAAGTCGTCATCCGATTTAATGTTCCGACTTTTCAAAAAATTAACATACATTTCAGCGTTGCTGAAAATCAATGACACACTCGCTAGTCAGCTAACACGGCTCGTTTTGTGAGCCTGCTAACAATGTAAAGTACTGTTATAGTTAACTAGGTAGCAGTGGGGATTACTCACCGAATCCATTGCATTGCAATATTTTGGCTCGACTAACGAGTTTGGGTTGTGATTTTCAACAACGTTCAGATGTATTTCCGTGTTTCTATAACAAAAGTCTGAATATTTTAACTTTGATTGGTTGCCGACTTGCGGTCTAAATGATTATTATTATATTTTTTAATCCATTCACTTAAAGGTTGTAGAGCAACACAAGGGGAACAATCAGTGTGACTGCAGGAATCCTGTGCCAGGATGTGCTTGAATAACAGCCCTACAGCTACATCTTCTGCTTCGTTCACAGTGCACTCGGAACAAGGACACTCCGACATTTCTGACTTAAAACTTGTTGTACAATCGTACCTGAGTTGCCCCACTCTTTCAAAATCAACCAATAGGAAGTTGTATGCAAATCACTTTTGTTGTGTGTTGTTGAGTTCACATGAATGCTGCATAATGTCTAACTTAACAGAGGGCGTCTCCAGGACCAGACGTCTCTTCCTGGTGTCTGTCCCCCTCTAACGCTACTTCTTCAACTGAACACTCATCAGCACTTCCCTCCTCTCCCCTCCCCTCCCCTTCTCTTCTCTCCTCTCCTTCTCTCCTCTCTCCTCCCCTCCAATCCTCTCCACTAATCAGTATGTTCCTCTCCCCTCGCCTCCCCTCCTCCCTTCCCCTCCCCTCCTCCCTTCCCCTCCCCTCCTTGCCTCAGGTAACAGAGCCAGAGAAGCCTAGAGCATTGGGAGCCTACTAGGGCCTGTTTGATGTGTGTGCAGTGAGGCTTGGTCATCCCAGACCACAACCACTCCAGGGCTCTAGCCTGTAGCAGAGAGCTAACCCACCGCCTGGGCTCGGGTGGTAGGGGGAAGAGAGCTGCTGCTGCTTGTGGGGGGGGTTAGAGGCTGGGGGTAGGGGTGAGAAGGCCCTCAGGGACCCTGGACCCCTCACCCCCTCCCTCCACTCTTTTGCGTAGCTTGTCTTGTGTAACACATCGATCAGGTCCACAGAGGAGGGGAGGGGTTTTTGGAGGTGAAAAAGAAAGTGTTTTCTGACACGAAAAACGCTCTCACATGCATGCCTGATCAATGGGGTTTTGGGGCCACTCAGCGCTTTGTTGACATAATGGATTCCATACATGTACCATATTACGTTAGGCAAAACAAAACCTGCAGACTTGCTATGCAACTCTATTCACTTCAAATTCACAATACAAAACCCACACACTACTTGGTGTGGGTGTTGTCTTACAAAATCATTAAAGAAAAAGGTCAAAAAGGGTCAACTGGGCGATAGCATGGATCATCTATACTGCAAAACACACCACAAATGCCCAAACTGCATTGACCGAGCAAAAGAAATGTCTTATCATCAAAACCGGGGGAAATACAGTATCGCCAAATGTCAGCGGTGGATCCTAAACAGTGTGTGACCTGTAACCTTTTGGTATAGTAAACGGACCCAGGTGCGGTGCAGATAAAGGGAGGGAGACAGAAGACAGAAGTAGGTAGCAGTACCAAACAAATTACTTAAGGAAGTAGAGCCAAAACAGGATATGCACACAAACTCAAGACCTGCAAATGAAAGGGGAGAACACAAAAACTCAAAAACAGTACTCATATATGTAAATAGCTTATGTTCATGATGCAACCAACAAAAAGTGAGAGGAGGTGAGGATACATAAAGCATCAGTGACAACCCCCATCCATAACAGTGAACCAGTTGTTTTCAGATTATGAAAGTGTAGATTGTAAGCTTTCAACTGATGTGTCATACAAACAAATTGTTGACGATGATATGCTTATTTGAATGTTGGTGGTCCGTGGTGGCCCAGACCAGGGCTCGAGCCATCAGCAGGGTGATGCTATAGGCGACCCGGGGTTTGCTCGGTGGGGAAGGAGGATGGCTAGAGACTGAAGACCAGGGGGCTCACTCACGGTGAACCACCAGACGGGACAAAGGAGCTGCTGCGGTAGCCTCTGACCCCCGCCACCCCCCTTCCAACAGGTGTTGAACTGTGATGGTCAGCTTGTGCAGGTTATCGTCCAGTGTCTGCAGGTTCTGCTCCTGACGAGCAAGAACGGCATCTTGCTCCGCTAGAGGGAGAAGTCATTGATCTGCATCCACTGGAACCATGATGGCTTGGTCTTCTGTGATGTTTTGGTATTGTAAGCGAACAACCAACTAATGGTGTGAACAAACAAACCACCCTCCGTAACCCTGACCTAACTTGTCCCAAGAGCTGGTGACCCTCATAAACACATGGAGACTGAACTCCACCACAGAGCACGAGTTCCAGCACGAAGCTCCACCATGGGACCGCCTAAATAACCTGCAATCCCCTCTGGACCTCTGGGGCAGGCGTACCTCAGTGACCAGTACCTCCATAGGAGGGAGGTGGTGGTCGTATCACAGCCCCGGGGTCAAGTCCATATCACTGACTGAATATGCTGTATCTGCTGACTCTACTGACTCTATAACCCCCCCTCCCCTCTCTCTCTCTCTCTCTCACTCTGTGTGTCTCTATTTTTCTCTCTCTCCGGCCACCAAGGCCCAGAAGAAGCAATTACACAGTGGACCAATTTCAAACGAGTGCTTTATATTTCCAGCGGGCTGCCAAAGCTGCTAGCGGCCTCTTCAGTTAAACTGTCAGCACTCCTTCCCTCAGCTCTATGTCTGGGCGGCTTCATCTACATCCCCTACACACACACAGATGCACACACAAACACACACACACACACATACACATACACATACACACACACACACACACACACCAGCACCCTCCCCCTATCCCCATCCCACCCTGTCAACTGGCCGATGCTCACTGTCACACACTTTAAAAGAAAAACTAGAAAAAAATAAAAGGAAAGACAGACCTGGCCACAGGAGAGATGTAGAGAAAATATGTGTGTGTGTGTGTGTGTGTGTGTGTGTGTGTGTGTGTGTGTGTGTGTGTGTGTGCGCGCGTGTGTGTGTGTGTGTGTGTGTTTGGGTGGGTGGAGGGGGGGGACAGAAGTCCAGAAAAGTACCCTTAAACTTACAAACTTCAAACTTAGACATAGCACTGCAGCCAATCCAATTGCAAAGTAAGAAAGGAGGAACAGCAAAACCTCCCTTCGTACCAGAGCCCCAATGTAGAGAACAACTCGAAAGTGGGCCTTCTGCTATCTTCTGTACTGTATAGAAATATGTGACACCTTAGCAGAAAAAACTGTTCAAAATAAATCTCTCTCTCTCTCTCTCTAACTCTCTCTCTCTCTCTCCCATCACTTTGTCCACAGATAAAGTCAGAAATTACCGGTTGCCCTTTGCAGTCGAATAAGAGTTTCTCTCCAGTTGGTGGGGAGGGAGGGAAGGATGGAGGGAAGGAGGGAGGGAAGGAGGGAGGGAAGGAGGGAGGGAGGGAGGGAGGGAGGAAAGGAGGGAGGAAAGGAGGGAGGGGAGATGGCCTTGGTCTGAACTTCCAAAAGGCCATTTGCTAATCTGACATCATTGCGTCTATTCAATTCATTCCTCGGGACACAATCACCAATATGGCTTCAGATTGTAGGGTGTAGGTGCCCTGGGAACAGGAGCTAGTCTCCAGGATAAAGGGCTCAGAGTCTTCACTCAGGTCCAGTTGCTCATAATCCTCCATGTTCCAATCATGCACATGTGATGTCTGAATGAGACACCAGTCTTCTCACCAGTCTTCTGAGGTAAATAAACCAAACCCTTGGTTGGACAGTCCTGCAGAGCACATAACGGTAAGAGGGCTGAAATATATGTTGTTGTTGTTGTTGTTGTTGTTGTTGTTGATGAAACAGTTTGTCATCTGAATCAGTCAGAACACTTTGGAAAGCTTTCTGTATGTCTTTGTTCAGTAAGTTAAGGAAAGCTACTCAAAAAACATCTGCGTTATAAAATGCAAACCCTTGCATCCAATATGCACATGCAGACACACACACACACACACACACACACACACACACAGACACACACACACACACTGAAATTGCCAGTTAGCATGAGTGTTGTTTTAACAATTAGACCGTGTCAAGTTGGAGACAAACGAGACCTCACAGATATGGGGTTGAAAAAATGAACACTTGGTGTGGGGGCTTCTGGAATGTTCTCTAAGACATAAACCCCAGCCCCCCAAAACACCCCCTCCTCTTCCCACACCGTCACACCCACACACACACTCCTACACACACACACAGACACACACACACACACATACACACACACACACACACACGCATGCGCGCACACACACACACACACACATACACACACACACACACACACACACACACACACACACACACACACACACATACACACACAGCCAAACCACAGCCCCCAGAAACCCTAAAAACAACCTCCAGTGGGCCCAGCAAACCACCAAGAAGAAAATACAAACAAGGGGCTAAAAAAAAGTGAAAGAAAAGGAAAGGAAGGGGGGAAAAAAAGAAAACATGAAAAAGATTAAGTTAGCTCAAGTTCCATCCCTTTTCCTATTCTATTCCAACCAGGAATAACACAGACAGGACAAAAGTAGCAACCATACTGGAGAGTGTTTTTCAAAAATAAAGCTGTTTTGCCAGATACTAAGCTAAACTAAATAGCACACGTTCATCTGTTACGATGTATCGTCTTGGAGACAGGCGTCCATGATGCCTTAACAACAGAGACGTCCACTATCATAGAGAACCTGCTGTTAATCCTTCAGGGTGACATACAGCTGACAGCACTATCGTATTCATTATCAAAAGATGAGTTTAGAACCTGTGATATTCAGACCCATTCTAAACACAATTCAAAGTGCAGACTACGGTATCAGACATCAGATGGAAGTCTAGCTCTATCTGTCTACCTACAAAGTCAACACCCCAGTCAGTCTAATAGGATATCAGTAGAACGGCTGCCTGGCAGCAGGTAGAGGAGCAGCCCACTCACGTTTCTAGAGCTAGTCCTTAGGGGCCGTCAGACACAAAATATGGCAAACACGCAAACACACTCGTGCGCGCACGCACGCCCACGCGCACACATACACACACACACACACACACACACACACACACACACACACACACACTTTATTAGGAGAGCCACAGTCTCTACTAGGTAGGATAGGGCTAGGGTTCCACTGCTGATGGAAAAATCAGTCACAACAAGGTCACACCAGGCCAGGACACCCACCTTCAGTGTGTGTGATTGTTTGTGTTTGTGTGTGTGTGTGTGTGTGTGTGTGTGTGGGGGGGACGGGGGGGGGGGGGGGGGGGGGGGGGGACATCAACAGTTAAACAATTAATCCACTTTCAAAACCAATTATGATTGATTTGCTAAATACATTGTGAAAGCACACACACAAAAAATACCCCCAGAATCCCAAAGACCAAAATATAATTCCTCTGCAGAGTTCTGATATATCTGTCTCTAAGTCTCTCTCTCTCTCCCTCTCATCTCCCTCTGCCCCCCCCCTCTCTCCATCTCATCGCTAAATATGTCTGCAGACAAAGTCAAAAATTACACGATGCCCTTTGGAGCCGAATAAGAGCTTCTCGGCGAGGAGGGAGAGAGGGGGGGAGGGAGGGGGGGGGGAGAAGGGAGGGGAGACGGCCAATGTGACTGAACCCTTGGTCTGAATTTCCAAAAGGCCATTTGCTAATCTGACATCATTGCGTCTATTCAATTCATTACCCGGGACACAATCACCATTATGGCTTCAGCCCAGAGACTCGAGGCCCTGCATTCCACGCTAACTCATTGATTAAAAGCTCTCTGGAGAGGCTAAAAAGGCTAAGCAAGAGAAAGGAAGGAGAAAGCAAGCTCCGTCATCGTGACCACAGTATCGCTAGCTAGGCACCTGCATCCCCGCAGAACAGACCGGGGCGGAAGAGACCAGGCGATAACTGTCGAATTGCGAAAAACCACAGATCCTTCTGTGATCGTTTATGAGGGTAGATAAATAATGTATGAAGTGCAGGACCTTACTAGTTCGGTTCACTGAGCATAGCTCCATCGTCATGGGTATACAATAGAGTATACAATATGGATGTAGCACTCTATACCATATCCTGTATGTTGTATCCATAATGCACATGGTTGTGTGTATGTTTACATGCGCTTCACTAAACCCACCACCGACCCACCGACCCACCGACCCACACACACACACACACACACACACACACACACACACACACACACACACACACACACACACACACACACACACACACACACACATACACACACACACACACACACACACACACACACACACACACACTGTACAGTATATGAATAATGAATGGTCATATATAATTCTAGATGGAGATGTTCTCCTACCTTAGTCATGTCTAACATGGAACCCTAGCACCAAGGTGTGTGTGTGTGTGTGTGTGTGTGTGTGTGTGTGTGTGTGTGTGTGTGTGTGTGGACAGATGTACATGACAGCCTGATGCCGAAGTCTGAGATGAGATTCAACTTTGATTCACCCTTCATTGCCTATCGGTAGGCGCACAGTAGCTTGTAGCTCAAAGGTCTGTCCACGATTCCTTGTGTCCTCTTTCTTCTCTTCCGTCTCAGAGGCGTTGGAAGTGAGGATCTGAGGTTCCTCCTCCCCCTCTCTGACCTTCCTCCTCCCCCTCCTCCTCCCCCTCCTCCCCCTCCTCCTCCCCCTCTCTGACCTTCCAAAGTGAGTGAAGAAGGAGGGGACGAGGAGGAGAAACAATTGGAATGGAGGAAACATTGAGACTGGGCCGCTGGCTGAGACCATACTGACGTAGTCACTACAGGGGCTGGTGTGTCTCTCTTCCAGTGTGAACTAGAGTAATGGGACTCATTATGGGATAGAGTTGGCATGGCACCAACATGTCATTTGCTGTCAGTGGAAAACACCATCCCCTGGTGTATTAACCCAGATTACCTCAGGACAGGTATCCAGGCAGAGGTGGTAGTGATTCCCAAACAAGCCTGCCTAGAGATAGTAGCGTGTATATGTGACGGGTGGGGTTTTCGAACCCACGTGAAAGACACAAGCATCTACCGTTAGGCCAAGAGAGCATCCCTCAAGGTCCGAGGGTGACACTTTTATCCGACACAGTTTCCACACGGTTTTATATCCCAAACAAAGGCAAGGCTGGGAGCGTGATTCCAAACCCTCTCTGCTACATATAGTGTATGGAGATGTACATTGATGTATGGAGCATGTGAGTCGAGGCCGAGTCATAATGTGACAGGGAGCAGTGCACCGTAGGTGGCTGCAATGTCCATCTACTTCCTACTGGTGAACAGGGGAGGCAGGTGGAGGTAGAGAACGTAGGACGGGCTCATTACATACCTGGAATGGAATGAGGAACGGTATCAAACATGGAATGGTATCCAACACCATTCCTCATTCCGTTCCAGGCATTCCAATGAGCCCGTCCTCCGATTTCTACCTCCACCTGCCTCCACTGCTCGTCAACTATGGTCATGTGTCCATCCTGGCCAGGTTCAAAGGGTCAACACATAGGTGCTACCTGTGCGGGGTATTACTGCAAGACATGTAGCAGGCGGTGATGGGTCCTACAATCGTCTGCAAGGGTTGAGGACAAACAGTGACCTTTCCTGAAACTCAATTCATCATAGTACTAGTAAGCATTGTCTCACAGTTCAAGACACATTCATATCTCTCGCCCAGAAGAAAAAAAAAAGAAAGGAAAAACTAACTTGCAACCTTCTGTGAGGGCATGTGTGTGTGGGTGTGTGTGTGTGTGTGTGTGTGTGTGTGTGTGTGTGTGTGTGAGCGTGCTAGTTTGTTTGTCAGCATGTGTGTTCGCGAGACAGAGTGTGACTTGCGAGTGTGTGCTCGCACGCCCTGTGTGTCTATGAGAGTGCAAACGCAAGTGAGAAAGCAGTCTGAGAGCTGAGAGAGACAGAGTCGTCGCCTTGACAGAGAGTAACTATGTGTGTGGCACACAGACAGAGGGAAAAAAAAAAGAGAGAGAAAGAAAGCCCTTGGCCCCCTGCCTGCACTCCAATCTGCTGATGGCGAGGCTCGTGATGAGGAGGCAACCGGCAGCCATTTTTAGCGATGAGGTCATCTTTAATTACCAAAACAAAGAGAGTCAGCTGTGTCACTCCAATCTGTTATCTGCTCTCATCCTCAAGGACACTGTTTATCTCTTTTTAATTGAATCTCTTTGAATGGGGGGGGGGGGGGGCTTATCGACGCATCAGAGCGCGTTCCGCTTGAAGCAATAATGGAGTTGTTACATAAACTAGGGAGGGCCCCCGGAGTGGGGAAGGGATAGGGCTGACCCCACGGGAGAAGAGAGGGATGAGGATGAGAGGAGGGAGGGAAGAGAGAAAGAGAGAGAGAGAGAGAGAGAGAGAGAGAGAGAGAGTGGGGGGGGGGGGGGGGGGAGATGACTGTGACAGATCCAGATAAGCAGGCGGGGAGAGATGGGAGGATGAGAGATGAGGGGATGAAACCGGGACTAAAATAAAAGAAGATCAAATAGCTCATCTCGCTGTCTGACAGCGCCGTGTGAGGTGACATCATTGGCGTGTGACTTCCAGCGCCACTCCTCTACACCCTCCTCTCTCCTCTATCCTCCCCCCTCCTCGTCTTCTATCATCCCCTCTTCCCAATCCTCTCCTCTCTCTCTCACTCGTCTTTCTTTTCCTCTCCTCCCCTCTTCTTCCCCCTCGGTTCTCCTCCACCGTTAAATCACGTGTTAAATGGCGTTGATGTGACACAAATAGACTGACAGGTTTTTAATTAGTCAGGAGTGTGAGAGCGCTACACTGGTGCTGCTGTCGCTGCTGCTGCTGCTGCTGCAGCTGATGATGATGATGTTGATGAGCAGGAGGCGTTCACAGGAGCGTGTCACCTTAACCTATCTGTGATGTCAGCCAAAGGGTGTAGCCACGCTGCGCTGGAACAATCACGGCTCCTAGGGAACCCTGGAACAGCGTCAGAGCAGGGATTCGGAATACCTATAAAAACTAGAAGACTTGGTTTATGACAAGGGCTTATTGTTTCCATGAAACGACAGCGTCCCCTTTTATTAACAGAGCCGGGACGAAGCTTCCTTAACCTTTCTGTTGACTTGAAGTGATTATTTTATTATTATTATTATTTCTTCAATATATTCTATCTATGTATATCGATATTTATGTACTTATTATATTAGTAATTAGAGGAATACATTAGAGGAATATTTTCCATTTTCTTCTCAGACCTCTGAATCACTTTCACCCACTGCCTGGATGCACTGTACATTCTTCTACTGTGTCAATGTCAAGCCCACTATCGGACGAGGGTAAAACACCAGTCTGGTTAGATATGGTAATCTAACAGACATCCTGCCTCTGTCTTGTTGTGCCACCTAGAGGTATCTCCAGGTCTCATTTATCATACAGTGTCCTGATCACTCATACGAACGTACAGTACACCTAATGGAAATGGTATTCAACCAAACAGAAATAATACTAATACTAATATACTAATACTACGTATATAATAATACTAATACTATATATCAGTGACCTATAAATATACTGTATGTCTGAATTGTACCTTAAGGACTAGATAGCTTCAATCGTGTATCTCAATGTATTTGAAACTGTGACATGGGAGTCTCTCCTCTCAGCTCCAGCCAGTCTGTTTCCAGTTTGGCCTACTAACCCTGACTGAACAGACAGCTTCCCCATCTCCCTCCTGTCTCGAGTTAGTCTCCTGCATAACACACATGCTAGGGAGCAGACCAGTGGAGGCTGGTGGAGGGAGAAAACCAGAGGACGGGCTCAGTGGAATGGATGGAATGGAATGAGGAACGGTATCAAACCCATGTGTTTGATATGTGTTTCATATCACTCCGTTCCTTGTTGCCGCTCCTTCTCCATCGGTATGCTCAGGGCTGCGGGAGGTGGGGGACTCCAAAGTGTAGCCAAAGGCCGTTGGTGCATTCTTACAAATATTTAGACATACACTATAGTAAAATACACCAACATGAATTTCAATAAGTCCCTCGCCCCTGAAACAATAAATATTGACTTGCATGAACCCAAGTGGGCTCTGGCAGTGCCTGTTAAGAAACGATATATCAAAGAAAGACCCCGTTCCCTGTGGCCCTTGTCACCTTATACTGTAAGAGGCAGGAGAGGGAGAGGAGGAGAGGAGAGGAAGAGAGAAATGAGGAAGAAGGGGAGGCACACAGAGTGAACCCTGAGCCCCATATACTGTATAAGGAGAGAAGGAGAGACGGAGAGAGGGAGGGAATGAGAGGGGGAGAGAGGAGAGAGGGAGAGAAGAGAAGGCACACAAAGTAACCCTGCTACCACATCGAGAAAGTCTGCAACAGCACCGAGGTAGGTAAGATCCTTTCAGAACACAACAGAAACACAATAAAATTGTGTTTATAGACAGAGTAACTAGAACATTCTCCGTCGTTGGTCAGCATAACGCTAAACACCCGTACCCAGTTTGATTAGTAAATGCAAAACATATTTGCGGGCAGTGAGTCAATCGCCCTTAGGTGATCACCAGGGTTGTTTGTGAAATTTGCGCGATATCACAACAACATGTGGAGAGAGTGTGCGGGGAGGGGGAGGGGAGGAGGGCGGATGTTTGGCCAGCCAGTGAATAACGAGTCGATGCTCAGTGTTGCTTGTTTTTGTTTGTTTTTGTTTTACTTTTGCGAAGGGGCACTCAACTCGGCACTACCTCAGACAAGATTAAGAAACAAATCTTTCCTCGTTAAACTTTGTCCTCTTGTGCTTGTTAACCGAGGGGTCAAGGTCAGAAGAAAAGAGAAACGGGCTAAAAAGGAAGACAGTGCTCTTAATTCTCCGACATATACGACGCGTTCCCCTCAGAGCACGTCTGAACGTTTGAACGTCCCTCAGGCCTCTCGCTGGTAAGTATAAGGAACTGGGTTCAGAGGGGACTCTTCGTTTTTACGGCGATGAGTTAGTTTCTGTGGCGTAGCCCAGGGATCAGGCGGAGAGTTAACAAGGCTGAACCAGAGCTGACCGTACATGTACCTGTCTGATGGAGGAAGTCCCCGCTTTACGACCGGGAAATGAGAGGCTTTTAAAGAGAGAGGGTAGAGATTACCTCCACTGACAACTGAGGAGCAACTGAAGAGGAGGAGGAGGAGGGGGGGGTCTACCCTTTCATACAGTCTTCCTTCTCTTTATCTACTCCTACCTTTCTGCAGTTCTTCAATCACCAAGGGTAATGTGGATGTTACACAACAAGCTAATACAGGCGTCCGGTTTAGGAAGTTATCGGCCAGAAATCTCAACTCCCCAAAAGTACTGCACTATAACTTCATTATAGCCACTAATACCCGTCCAAATCCCTCACCGTTACGCAAGACCGACCCACAGGTAACACAATCCCTCCCAAACCACCGTCGCAGTCCGCCCCAGACTGCTTCTGTTCAGGTTAGCCACTGCCGAGCGAGACCTGGCCTAGCTCTAACCTCTCTCCCATGTTTCCAAACCCAATGTGTTCAATGGGTTCTCTCTGCCATTCCACACAGCAGCTAGCAGGGGTTTAACAGTAATAGGGGAATGAACTCTTGATCTAATTCAGTAAGAGGATGGACATAGAGATAAGAAAAAAAGCAGAGGAAGAAGATCGTAACTGATAAGAGGTGGAGCGGGGGTTAGAAGGGGATTTGAGGCCTGCTTATTGCCAGGGGAGTGGATGGCAGGGGCTCAAATGGCTGTTGAAGCCTTGGGTGGAGGGGGCTCAGGGAGCTGTTGAAGGGCCTGGGTGAATGGAGCTCACAGGGCTGTTGAAGCCCAGAAGAAGAGACCTTACCTTTTGGGGGGGGGGGGGGGGGACCAGCGGGTGACTGATGGGCTGCCAGCGGAGAGATCGCAGGGCGTAGGAATCGTATACACACCGGGATTTATGTACTAGAAGACTAGGCAACTGTCCAAGCACATCAAAGAGAGTCGGTCCATCTCTCTCTCTCTCTCGCTGCTCCCTGACCTCGGCAAGGGAGATTTGCGAGGGAGACGGGAGTAGCCAGAACGACGGAACGACTGACACAGAAACTTCAGGCTTTATGGACCGCTCCCAATGATCTGAGGGGCAGATCTAAGGATCCGGAGAGGTGCTGACGACGAACGCAGATGTGGCTCAGGGTGGCGTTACCTCGACGACTAAGATGGTTCTGGTCTGACCACATCTGCCTACAGCAGATGGTCCGGTCTGAGTCCACCTGACTACAACACAATCAGGTCAGCCGGAGGAGAGAACGCACTGTCTCTCCTGTCTCTCCAAGGGCTGGACACGGTTTACACCAAGTTGTACCGCTATACCAGTGTAGTAACAGTGTAATTACTGCGGTAACAAGCATATTATTAACATGTTCTCATATTGGAATTTGGCAATTGCATGTTGGATGGAGTTGAGTGGTTTGTCATAACACAAATGGAAGTACTATCAGAGTTCTAACATGTGTATTATGCAAGCGATCAAGCCATCGCACTGTTGATAACCCCATAGAAGCACTCCTTATGAAGGCAAAACCACCATATTGACATTTCGGAATATGTGCTGTATCAAACGATTAGATGTGGATCTTGCTTTAGCTGACACACCCAGACGTATCCTGAAGCCCCTGGACTAGCCTTTTTATATTGTGCCGATGCAGCAAGTAACTTTTTGCAATGCAAAAGCCATTTAGGCTAAAACGGATTTAACTACAGGAGGGTCTCGTACCTAGTACAAACCTGCAGACATATTATGAGATATTAAAGTGAACAGCGCTGAACAGCACTCAAGTTCACTTGGCAGGTGTATCCAGCTGGTGTGTGGCCCAGATCGGGGGGCTGACGAGAGCGGAGTGGAAGCGCGGCGGTCTGGTTTTGATCGCCCGGTGTTTCGTGGAAGTCTCATCTGCAGTTTAAAGCCATCAGGTGACCGGGGACTGAGGCTAAAGTTCAATACCTGCTCTTCATATCTAAGCCCTCAACGCCCCCCACCCTCCCACACACACACACACACCCTCTCTGTCTCTCTCTGTTTTTAATATAAAACACAAACTCTTTTTCCAAATCAGGACTTGCAGCGTAGGTCTTTAAAGACCAAACGGGTCAGCGGCATAGGGGAAGGATAAACCAATTTCCCGAGAGAGGGTTTTGAAATGAAATCGAAAAGGGTGGTGACGAAAAACGCTACTAAGCCTGGTTTTATCTGTGCTGTAGCTACAGTATCAAAACCTGTCTGCCCGCGTTGACGTGTCGTCTAATACAGGACCTGTCTGCCTGCGTTGACGTGTCGTCTAATACAGGACCTGTCTGCCTGCGTTGACATGTCGTCTAATACAGGACCTGTCTGCCTGCGTTGACGTGTCGTCTAATACAGGACCTGTCTGCCTGCGTTGACGTGTCGTCTAATACAGGACCTGTCTGTCTGCGTTGACGTGTCGTCTAATAAAGGACCTGTCTGTCTGCGTTGACGTGTCGTCTAATACAGGACCTGTCTGTCTGCGTTGACGTGTCGTCTAATACAGGACCTGTCTGCCTGCGTTGACGTGTCGTCTAATACAGGACCTGTCTGCCTGCGTTGACGTGTCGTCTAATACAGGACCTGTCTGCCTGCGTTGACGTGTCGTCTAATACAGGACCTGTCTGCCTGCGTTGACGTGTCATCTAATACAGGACCTGTCTGCCTGCGTTGACATGTCGTCTAATACAGGACCTGTCTGCCTGCGTTGACGTGTCGTCTAATACAGGACCTGTCTGCCTGCGTTGACGTGTCGTCTAATACAGGACCTGTCTGCCTGCGTTGACGTGTCGTCTTATACAGGACCTGTCTGTCTGCGTTGACGTGTCGTCTAATACAGGACCCGTCTGCCTGCGTTGACGTGTCGTCTAATACAGGACCTGTCTGCCTGCGTTGACGTGTCGTCTAATACAGGACCTGTCTGCCTGCGTTGACGTGTCGTCTAATACAGGACCTGTCTGTCTGCGTTGACGTGTCGTCTAATACAGGACCTGTCTGTCTGCGTTGACGTGTCGTCTAATACAGGACCTGTCTGTCTGCGTTGACGTGTCGTCTAATACAGGACCTGTCTGTCTGCGTTGACGTGTCGTCTAATACAGGACCTGTCTGTCTGCGTTGACGTGTCGTCTAATACAGGACCTGTCTGTCTGCGTTGACGTGTCGTCTAATACAGGACCTGTCTGCCTGCGTTGACGTGTCGTCTAATACAGGACCTGTCTGCCTGCGTTGACGTGTCGTCTAATACAGGACCTGTCTGCCTGCGTTGACGTGTCATCTAATACAGGACCTGTCTGCCTGCGTTGACGTGTCATCTAATACAGGACCTGTCTGCCTGCGTTGACGTGTCATCTAATACAGGACCTGTCTGCCTGCGTTGACGTGTCGTCTAATACAGGACCTGTCTGCCTGCGTTGACGTGTCGTCTAATACAGGACCTGTCTGCCTGCGTTGACGTGTCATCTAATACAGGACCTGTCTGCCTGCGTTGACGTGTCGTCTAATACAGGTGAAAGGGTACAGTGTCATTGGTTGGGCACGTCGTCTCCTCTTCCCCAAAGTCATGGAGAATTACTCCTTCTTCTAAGAACTCCCTATTATTTAATAAATCCACCTCCCAGACCATTTCCAAGTTTGTATCAGCACTGTTGATCCCCCCCCCAGCCCCCTCCTCCCCTTCACCCCCCTCGCCCCCATCCCCCTCCTCCCCTACACCCCCCCCCCCCCCCCCCACCCCCGTTCGGAGAACAATGGAGGGTTTGATTCGATCTGTGACGTCAAAAAGGCAGCAGGCTCAGGCGAGTGTTTCTACGGTTTATGATAGATCATCCTGAGGATGTTTCCAATCGAGATGGCCTGAGAGATGCCATGCCAACGTCTTTCTTTCCCTCACTCTCTCTCTCTCTCTCTCTCTCTCTCTCTCTCTCTTGATTACACGCACGCAGGCACACATGCACACAGACCCAAATCTCATCACCACATGCTGTTTCAAGGAAGATAACATGCTGTTTCCAGATAGAGAGAGAGAGAGAGAGAGAGAGAGAGAGAGAGAAAGAGAAAGAGAGAGAGAGAAAAATTGTGAAATTGATAGGAAGACAGACGGAGAGAAAGTGACACAGACGTCATGTTCTCATCTGTATCCTGGACGACCCTGACAGTGGGGGGGTAGAGTCGTACTGATGAGAGGTGAGATGGTTGGAGGACAGAGGGGTGAGTCACCCACACGCCGTCTGCCCCCTCCTGCCTCCCCTCAGCCAGGATGAGTATCCGTGCCCGCTGCTGGGCCTCATCAGTGCCCCTACCCAGGAGGGTGATGGACGACCGGTCTGCACCACCGGCCAAGCGGTGGGCACTGACTGGTGTGTGTGTGTGTGTGTGTGTGTGTGTGTGTGTGTGTATGTGCAGGCAGCCGCGTTAATGATAGCTACTTCCACACTCCCTCATTTTTCCCCCACTTTTTTAATACATTCTTATTATATCAGCGATGCTGTGACTCACCCCTCTAGCCCGAGGGGTCAGGTTAGCGGCACCAATTATGGATCCTGTCAAATTGCTTGCCGCCGCCTCCTCCTCTCTCCCCCTTCGTCTCCACCGCCTCCCTGCCTACCTACACATCCATCCCTGTATTCTTGCTCCTCCTCCTCCTCCTCCTCCTCCTTCTCCTATCCACCACCTCTTTCCCCTACCCCCCCCTACCAACCACTCTGCCCCCATCTACCATTTTCCTCCTCCTCCTCCTCCTCCTCAGCCCCTCCCCCCCCCTTATGCCCACCCAAATCTAATATTTTCTCTCTCCTTCACCTCACAAACCCCCACCTTCTTTCCTTTTCGTTCCTCCCCCCACTCTCTTCCTCACCTCCACCTCCTCTTTCCCCTCTTCCTTCCAACTCTCCCTCCTCTCCCTCCTCCTCCTCCTCTCCCCCCACCAGAATGAGTAACCTTGTGTTCGAGGTGGTTACCACCAACAGAAGCAGGTCATTGGCTAGACGTCATTACACCAGATCAACAGAGTGATCAGGTTGCTATATTTACTCTTCTGGGTCCTGGCTGCTGTTTTTCACAGAAGGATATTCCTATCCATTACATCATGACTATGGCCCCACCGGTCAGCAGTGGCTCGCAGGCTGCTCAAACAGATCACCTCTGGCTTTCATGGAGGATTAACACCACTTGTCAATACCCGAGTCAACTCACCAGCGGTGAGATGGTTGGAATATGGAAAGGCAGAGAGTAACATGTTTAGCCAGTGTATGTTTATACTGGTGTGGTTTATAGGAATATGCTCATTTGATGCAACGTACGGTATATCGCACAGGTTCAGCAATAACAAAGAATGCAAAACACAAAACTCACACAAGACAACTCCACCCACCCCCCCCCCCCCCCACCCCACCCCAATCACATCTACCAAAGTGATTGTGATTGTGACTGTACCTTTGATGATGACGAAATTGCCGTCATCCACCTCCACCTCCTCCAACACCTCCTCCACCCCCACCTCTACTGTCCCCTACCTGTGTAGATCTCAGCTTCCGAGGGGTCCTCCACCCGCTTGTGCTGGATGATGTAATCAGACACTTTGCAGCCAATCAGAGGCTCCACGTCCAGCCATTCCAGAGCCACCATGGTGCTTGAGGGCTCCAGATGGGGGGCCAGTCTCAGTCTGTGGGGGGATAGGCGGGGGGGTATCAGGGTATCATTTTTCAGTTGGATGACAGTATGACAGCCATTTTCAAAAGATTGTTTAGGTATAACGTTCAATAACTACCTATATCAGTAATAATGCGCAGTAGATATATACATTTCGTGTAATTGATCAATCCATTCATACAGTAGATCGGTGGGGATTTAATACGGGGGAAATGTGTAGTTGTGTAGAAAGACTTTCTTTCTCCCTTTCAAAGTTTCCTCAGGTAACAATGAGTGGAGTTTCTCAGGAGAGGAACAGTATCAAGAGTGTACAGGTCAGTGCGTCTATGACTCACAGCAGTGCTATTAGAGAGAGAAC
>NC_137689.1:53074396-53096896 GCF_963989245.1 Nansenia antarctica
TCTACCAGTCTACCAGTCTACTAGTCTACCTGTCTACCTGTCTACCTGTCTACTAGTCTACCAGTCTACCTGTCTACCTGTCTACCAGTCTACCAGTCTACCTGTCTACTAGTCTACCTGTCTTCCTGTCTACCAGTCTACCTGTCTACCTGTCTACCTGTCTACCTGTCTACTAGTCTACCTGTCTACCTGTCTACCTGTCTACCTGTCTACCTGTCTACCTGTCTACCAGTCTACCTGTCTACCTGTCTACCTGTCTACCTGTCTACTAGTCTACCAGTCTACCAGTCTACCTGTACTAGTCTACCTGTCTACCAGTCTACCTGTCTACTAGTCTACCTGTCTTCCTGTCTACCAGTCTACCTGTCTACCTGTCTACCTGTACCAGTCTATCTGTACCAGTCTATCTGTCTACCTGTCTACCTCGCTACCAGTCTACCTGTCTACCTGTCTACCAGTCTACCTATCTACCTGTCTACCTGTCTACCTGTCTACCTATCTACCTGTCTTCCTGTCTACCAGTCTACCTGTCTACCTCTCTATCTGTCTACCTGTCTACCTGTCTACCAGTCTACCTGTCTACCTGACTACCTGTCTACCAGTCTACCTGTCTACCTGTTTACCAGTCTACCTGTCTACCTGTCTTCCTGTCTACCAGTCTACCTGTCTACCTGACTACCTGTCTATCTGTCTACCTGTCTACCTGTCTACCAGTCTACCTGTCTACCTGTTTACCAGTCTATCTGTCTATCTGTCTACCTGTCTACCTGTCTATCTGTCTACCTGACTACCTGTCTATCTGTACCAGTCTACCTGTACCAGTCTACCTGTCTACCTGTCTACCTGTCTACCAGTCTACCTGTCTATCTGTCTACCTGTCTACCTGTCTATCTGTCTACCTGACTACCTGTCTATCTGTACCAGTCTACCTGTACCAGTCTACCTGTCTACCTGTCTACCTGTCTACCAGTCTACCTGTCTACCTGTCTACCAGTCTACCTGTCTACCTGACTACCTGTCTATCTGTCTACCAGTCTACCTGTCTACCTGTCTACCTGTCTACCTGTACCAGTCTATCTGTCTACCAGTCTACCTGTCTACCTGTCTACCAGTCTACCTGTCTACCTGTCTACCTGTCTACCTGTCTACCTGTACCAGTCTACCTGTCTACCTGTCTACCTGTCTACCTGTCTATCTGTCTACCTGACTACCTGTCTATCTGTACCAGTCTACCTGTACCAGTCTACCTGTCTACCTGTCTACCTGTCTACCAGTCTACCTGTCTACCTGTCTACCAGTCTACCTGTCTACCTGACTACCTGTCTATCTGTCTACCTGTCTACCTGTCTACCAGTCTACCTGTCTACCTGTTTACCAGTCTACCTGTCTACCTGTCTACCTGTCTACCTGACTACCTGTCTACCAGTCTACCTGTCTACCTGACTACCTGTCTATCTGTCTACCTGTCTACCTGTCTACCTGTCTACCTGTCTACCAGTCTACCTGACTACCTGTCTACCTGTCTACCTGTCTACCTGTCTACCTGTTTACCAGTCTACCTGTCTACCTGTTTACCAGTCTACCTGTCTACCTGTCTACCAGTCTACCTGACTACCTGTCTATCTGTCTACCTGTCTACCAGTCTACCTGTCTACCTGTTTACCAGTCTACCTGTCTACCTGACTACCTGTCTATCTGTCTACCTGTCTACCTGTCTACCAGTCTACCAGTCTATCTGTCTACCAGTCTACCTGTCTACCTGTCTACCAGTCTACCTGTCTACCTGTCTACCTGTTTACCAGTCTACCTGTCTACCTGTCTACCAGTCTACCTGTCTACCAGTCTTCCTGTCTACCAGTCTACCTGTCTACTAGTCTACCTGTCTACCTGTCTACCTCTCTACCTGTCTACCTGTCTACCTCTCTACCTGTCTTCCTGTCTACCTGTCTACCTATCTTCCTGTCTACCAGTCTACCTGTCTACCTTTCTACCTGTCTACCTGTCTACCTGTCTACCTCTCTACCTGTCTACCTGTCTACCTGTCTACCTATCTACCTGTCTACCTGTCTATCTGTCTACCTGTCTACCAGTCTACCTGTCTACCTGTCTACCTGTCTACCTGTACCAGTCTATCTGTCTACCAGTCTACCTGTCTACCTGTCTACCTGTCTACCTGTCTATCTGTCTACCAGTCTACCAGTCTACCTGTCTACCAGTCTACCAGTCTACTAGTCTACCTGTCTACCAGTCTACCTGTCTACTAGTCTACCTGTCTACCAGTCTACCTGTCTACCTGTCTACCTGTCTACCTGTCTATCTGTCTACCTGTCTACCTGTCTACCTGTCTACCTGTACCAGTCTACCTGTCTACCTGTCTACCTGTCTACCTGTCTATCTGTCTACCAGTCTACCTGTCTACCTGTCTACCAGTCTATCTGTCTACCTGTCTACCTGTCTACCTGTCTACCAGTCTATCTGTCTACCTGTGTACCTGTCTACCTCTCTACCTGTACCAGTCTACCAGTCTACCAGTCTACCTGTCTACCAGTCTACCTGTCTACCTCTCTACCTGTCTACCTCTCTACCAGTCTACCTGTTTACCTGTCTACCTATCTACCTGTTTACCTGTCTACCTGTCTACCTGTCTACCTATCTACCTGTTTACCAGTCTACCTGTCTATCTGTCTACCTGTCTACCTGACTACCTGTCTATCTGTCTAGCAGTCTACCAGACTACCTGTCTACCTGTCTTCCAGTCTACCCATTTACATGTACAACTGTCTACTAGTCTACCTATATAACTATACACCTGTCTACCAGTCTACCTGTATAACTGTAAACCAGTCTACCTGTCTACCTGTATAACTCTAAACTTGTCTACCAGTCTACCTGTCTACCTGTCTACCTCTCTACCAGTCTACCAGTCTACCTGTCTACCAGTCTACCTGTCTACCAGTCTACCTGTCTACCTGTCTACCAGTCTACCAGTCTACCTGTCTACCTGTCTACCTGTCTACCTGTACCAGTCTACCAGTCTACCAGTCTACCAGTCTACCAGTCTACCTGTCTACCAGTCTACCAGTCTACCTGTCTACCTGTCTACCAGTCTACCTGTCTACCAGTCTACCTGTCTACCTGTCTACCTGTCTACCAGTCTACCTGTCTACCTGTCTACCAGTCTACCAGTCTACCTGTCTACCTGTCTACCAGTCTACCAGTCTACTAGTCTACCTGTCTACCTGTCTACCTGTCTACTAGTCTACCAGTCTACCAGTCTACCTGTACTAGTCTACCTGTCTACCAGTCTACCTGTCTACTAGTCTACCTGTCTTCCTGTCTACCAGTCTACCTGTCTACCTGTCTACCTGTCTACCTGTCTACTAGTCTACCTGTCTACCTGTCTACCTGTCTACCTGTCTACCTGTCTACCAGTCTACCTGTCTACCTGTCTACCTGTCTACTAGTCTACCAGTCTACCAGTCTACCTGTACTAGTCTACCTGTCTACCAGTCTACCTGTCTACTAGTCTACCTGTCTTCCTGTCTACCAGTCTACCTGTCTACCTGTCTACCTGTACCAGTCTATCTGTACCAGTCTATCTGTCTACCTGTCTACCTCGCTACCAGTCTACCTGTCTACCTGTCTACCAGTCTACCTATCTACCTGTCTACCTGTCTACCTGTCTACCTGTCTACCTATCTACCTGTCTTCCTGTCTACCAGTCTACCTGTCTACCTCTCTACCTGTCTATCTGTCTACCTGTCTACCTGTCTACCAGTCTACCTGTCTACCTGACTACCTGTCTACCAGTCTACCTGTCTACCTGTTTACCAGTCTACCTGTCTACCTGTCTTCCTGTCTACCAGTCTACCTGTCTACCTGACTACCTGTCTATCTGTCTACCTGTCTACCTGTCTACCAGTCTACCTGTCTACCTGTTTACCAGTCTATCTGTCTATCTGTCTACCTGTCTACCTGTCTATCTGTCTACCTGACTACCTGTCTATCTGTACCAGTCTACCTGTACCAGTCTACCTGTCTACCTGTCTACCTGTCTACCAGTCTACCTGTCTACCTGTCTACCAGTCTACCTGTCTACCTGACTACCTGTCTATCTGTCTACCTGTCTACCTGTCTACCAGTCTACCTGTCTACCTGTTTACCAGTCTACCTGTCTACCTGTCTACCTGTCTACCTGTCTACCTGTCTACCAGTCTACCTGTCTACCTGTCTACCAGTCTACCTGTCTACCTGACTACCTGTCTATCTGTCTACCTGTCTACCTGTCTACCTGTCTACCTGTCTACCAGTCTACCTGTCTACCTGACTACCTGTCTACCTGTCTACCTGTCTACCAGTCTACCTGTCTACCTGTTTACCAGTCTACCTGTCTACCTGTTTACCAGTCTACCTGTCTACCTGTCTACCAGTCTACCTGACTACCTGTCTATCTGTCTACCAGTCTACCTGTCTACCTGTTTACCAGTCTACCTGACTACCTGTCTATCTGTCTACCTGTCTACCTGTCTACCAGTCTACCAGTCTATCTGTCTACCAGTCTACCTGTCTACCTGTCTACCAGTCTACCTGTCTACCTGTCTACCTGTTTACCAGTCTACCTGTCTACCTTTCTACCAGTCTACCTGTCTACCAGTCTTCCTGTCTACCAGTCTACCTGTCTACTAGTCTACCTGTCTACCTGTCTACCTCTCTACCTGTCTACCTGTCTACCTCTCTACCTGTCTTCCTGTCTACCTGTCTACCTATCTTCCTGTCTACCAGTCTACCTGTCTACCTCTCTACCTGTCTACCTGTCTACCTGTCTACCTCTCTACCTGTCTACCTGTCTACCTGTCTACCTATCTACCTGTCTACCTGTCTATCTGTCTACCTGTCTACCAGTCTACCTGTCTACCTGTCTACCTGTCTACCTGTACCAGTCTATCTGTCTACCAGTCTACCTGTCTACCTGTCTACCAGTCTACCTGTCTACCTGTCTACCTGTCTACCTGTCTATCTGTCTACCAGTCTACCAGTCTACCTGTCTACCAGTCTACCAGTCTACTAGTCTACCTGTCTACCAGTCTACCTGTCTACTAGTCTACCTGTCTACCAGTCTACCTGTCTACCTGTCTACCTGTCTACCTGTCTACCTGTCTACCTGTCTACCTGTCTACCTGTACCAGTCTACCTGTCTACCTGTCTACCTGTCTACCTGTCTATCTGTCTACCAGTCTACCTGTCTACCTGTCTACCAGTCTATCTGTCTACCTGTCTACCTGTCTACCTGTCTACCAGTCTATCTGTCTACCTGTGTACCTGTCTACCTCTCTACCTGTACCAGTCTACCAGTCTACCAGTCTACCTGTCTACCAGTCTACCTGTCTACCTCTCTACCTGTCTACCTCTCTACCAGTCTACCTGTTTACCTGTCTACCTATCTACCTGTTTACCTGTCTACCTGTCTACCTGTCTACCTATCTACCTGTTTACCAGTCTACCTGTCTATCTGTCTACCTGTCTACCTGACTACCTGTCTATCTGTCTAGCAGTCTACCAGACTACCTGTCTACCTGTCTTCCAGTCTACCCATTTACATGTACAACTGTCTACTAGTCTACCTATATAACTATACACCTGTCTACCAGTCTACCTGTATAACTGTAAACCAGTCTACCTGTCTACCTGTCTACCTGTATAACCGTAAACCTGTCTACCTGTCTACCTGTCTACCAGTCTACCTGTATAACTATAAACCTGTCTACCAGTCTACCTGTCTACACCATATTTCAATCTGCAACATGTCAGTGTTTCACACCACTGACTTCTTCCCCATTCAGAGCAGGCGTGGAAGACCAGCAGCTAGTGACTGGAGTGTTTGAGGTAGACCACTGACAGGTCGGGCGGCCCACTGTAATGCACGGCATGGCCTGAGGAATGACGCCTCGCACAATAATAAACACCGGCGTTTGATACTGGTCCTCTAGTCCGTTGTTGTCCGTTAGAATGAGCGCGGTGTCCTCGTTCCACCTCGGCCGGCCTCCCCTGACTTCTGTTGCGGGCGCTCAGTGAACGAGGAGTAAAAGAGGTCACATCCATGGGATTACGCTACAAGACGGATTACACCAGATTTATTTGCATACACGACGTGCAGTGTTTGACGCTGCTCTTTGTTTATTAAACAGAACGGTGAATAAAGAGCTCTGATCTCTCTCTCTCTATTCAGGGTAACAGAGAGACAGACCGACAGGCAGGCAGACAGACAGACAGACAGACATATAGACAGACAGACAGACATACAGACAGACATACAGACAGAGATAGACAGACAGACAGACAGACAGACATACAGACAGACAGGCAGACAGACAGAGATACATACAGACATACAGACAGACATACAGACAGAGACATACAGACAGGCAGACATACAGACAGACAGAGAGACATACAGACAGAGAGACATACAGACAGACATACATACATACATACATACAGAGAGACATACAGACAGAGAGACATACAGACAGACAGACATACATACATACATACAGACAGAGAGACATACAGACAGACAGACAGAGAGACATACAGACAGAGAGACAGACAGACAGACAGAGAGACATACAGACAGACAGACAGACAGACATACATACATAAAGAGAGAGAGAGACAGACAGACAGACAGACAGTCAGACAGACAGGCAGGCAGACAGACAGAGAGACAGACAGACAGACAGACAGACAGACACTCAGACAGACAGAGAGACAGACAGACAGAGAGACAGAGACAGAGAGGCAGACAGGCAGACAGACAGAGAGACAGACAGACAGACAGACAGAGAGACATACAGACAGAGAGACATACAGACAGACAGACAGAGAGACATACAGACAGACAGACAGAGAGACATACAGACAGAGAGACATACAGACAGAGAGACAGACAGACAGACAGACAGACAGACAGAGAGAGACAGAGAGACATACAGACAGACAGACATAGAGAGAGAGGGAGACAGATATACAGTCAGACAGACAGGCAGACAGACCGACAGAGAGACAGACAGACAGACACTCAGACAGACAGACAGACAGAGAGACAGGCAGACAGACAAACAGACAGACAGACGGACAGACAGAGGCACATCCCCAGTAAGGGTATTGCCTCTGTAGTACATGTGTGTAGCTGGGGGTCTGGAGGTAACTAAGGCTATTGTGTCTGTTATGCTAATAGAGACAGGAGCGGCAGCCAAGAGAAGCTACTGGCTGGTCCCTGTAGGGGGTCGATGACATCAATAACAAGCTAATAATCCCACCGCGCTACCTTTGAGGAGGCCAAAGCCAGCGAGGGAGCGATCCACCGCAGTCTGCCCCCCCCCCCCCCCCCCCCTCCACCCTCCACCCCCCGCCCCCACACCACCACCCGCATCCCTCTCATCCACAGAAGAACGGAGAGAAGGGGAAAGAAAATAGGACATTTTGCACTTCTTCACGGTTATCTATCGACAGAGCCCACTAGGGGCCGTCTGCTATTGATTGTGCTCTTTCTCCGGGGGTGAGGAGCTTGTTATGGGCGGCACGTACCGGCTGGGGGCTTTGTGTGTGTGTGTGTGTGGGTGTGTGTGTGTGTGTGTGTTGCCTTTTGCCTCTGGTATTGTTGCTGCCCGCTGTAATTTCAGCAGGCGGGGTAATTAGATGCTTGATTGGGGGGAGCGTGAACCGGTCTGGTCCCGGCGGGGGGTAGTGTGTGTGTGTGTGTGTGTGTGTGTGTGTGTGTGTGTGTGTCTGTGTGTGTGTGTGTGTGTGCGTGTGCGTCTCCAGAGGAGTGGGGTTGGGGGGAGGAGGGGCTTGAGCCTGGGCCAATGCATGACCGTTTACAGGTGAGTCACCACACACACACACACACACACACACACACACACACACACCACCGTCTGTTGTGTGGCATCGCAGTGCAGTAGACCTTCTAATTGCATCTCCCGCTCCTCAGATTGAGCCCAGACGAAAGACGAAAGGGAAATGTAGTAAACAAAATGTCAAGCGGAGCCAGACCCCCTCTTAAATCACCTCAGGGCAGAGATATGAAACATGACTAACTTCCCCATATCTAATAACCATAGGCTTCTCTCAGGGGAGAGACGTCACACACAGCCTCCGTGTCGTGACAGAACAATACAGTCCTGTCTCCAGCAGCTCTCACACACACACACATACGCACACACACACAGACACCCACACACACACGCAGACACCCACACACACACAGACACCCACACACACACGCAGACACCCACACACACACAGACACCCACACACACACACACACAGACACTCACAAACACACACTGACACCAACAAACACACACTGACACCAACAAACACACACAGACACCCACACACACACACACACACACACACACACACACAGACACCCACACACACACACAGACACCCACACACACACACACACACACACACACACACACACACACACACACACAGACACCCACACACACACACAGACACCCACACACACACACACACACACACACACAGACACCCCCACACACACACACACACACACACACACACAGACACCCACACACACACCCACACACACACACACACACAGACACCCACACACACCCACACACACACAGACACACACACACACACACACACACAGACACCCACACAGACACACACACACAGACACCCACACACACACACAGACACCCACACACACACACACACACACACACACACACACACACACACACACAGAGACACTCACAAACACACACTGACATCCACATACACACACACACTCACAAACACACACAGACACTCACAAACACACACAGACACCCACACACACACCCCCCCCCCCCCCACACACACACACACACAAACACACACAGACACACACACACACAGACACACACAGACACAGACACCCACACACACACACAGACACCCACAAACACACACAGACACCCACAAACAGACACACATACAAACAGACACACATACAAACAGACACACATACAAACAGACACACATACAAACAGACACACATACAAACAGACACGCATACAAACAGACGCGGTTAGAAACAGACAGGCATAAAAACAGACACGCATCCAGACACACACAAACACACACACGCACACACACACACACACCCCTGCATCCCTCCTAATATGATTTATCCACACAAGAGGAGAAAACCATGACGTCACCTTTTTTCTATCTTTTATATTACTCTGTCTCAATGGTAAAAGTTGGCCCGCTTACACCACCTAGAGGTGTTTCTGGTGACTGCAACCACAAGCAAGCATGGCTGTGTCAATCAGTTCATTGAGTGACGAAAATGTCTATGACCAACCGGTAGTACCAGGGGGTGTGGAGAAATTACAGTACACTATAAAGAAATGTTTTCTATTCTTTAATTTCCTGTGCAGTTATTATGAACTTTGGGTTGAACTTTTAATGACAGACTCATACAGATGGCAACTCTATTTTGAGAGGCTTTTTTTCATCCAATATTACATCGGATGACTGCACTTTGTTTAAAAGCATATGTGAATCCCTCCTTATCATCCCTGATGTCCCTCACCCCACCTCTCTTCCAACCTCCCTCCAATCCTCCCTCCCTCCATCCCTCTGCACCAGGCTGTAAGAGCAGACACACCTCTCCCCCCCCCCATCCCTGAACCCCCCCCCCCCCCCCCCCCCCCCCCCCCCCCCCCCCCCCCCCCCCCCTCTCACCTCTCTGGTGGCGTTGTCCTGTACCAGGCTGTAAGAGCAGACACACCTCTCCCCCCCCCCCCCCCCATCCCCGAACCCCCCCCCTCCCCTCTCACCTCTCTGGTGGCGTTGTCCTGCACCAGGCTGTAGAGGGCCACGATGCGGCTGACCTCCAGGAGGACTGGGCTGGGCGAGGGCGACTCGCGGCCCGCCTGGCGGCACAGGTGGCAGGCCGAGGGGCAGCTGCCCTTCTCCTCGCAGCGGATCTCCACGCCCGTCACCAGGTCCTCGGACAGCAGCTGGGTCTTCAGCAGCCCAGACAGGTAGCTGATGAAGGGCATGGACTTGAGCTCCCGCCTGCTACCCTGGTCTGTCGCCTCTGGAGGGGGGGGGACAGAGGGGGAGAGAGAGAGAGAGAGAGAGAGAGAGAGAGAGAGAGATAGAGAGAGAGAGAGGGAGAGGGGGAGAGGGGGAGAGGGGGAGACGGAGAGAGAGAGAGAGAGGGGGAGAGGGGGAGACGGAGAGAGAGAGAGAGAGAGAGAGAGAGAGAGAGAGAGAGAGAGAGAGAGAGAGAGAGAGAGAGAGAGAGAGAGAGGGAGAGAGAAGGAGAGAAGGAGGGGAAAGGAGAGAAGACAGTTCAGGGTAAACACACGGAACACATGTCATTGCTGTTCTGGCCTGTTGAGAGTGAAAGATAGGCCATAAAACCATTTCACCTTCCAGCACACACAAACACACACACACACACACATACACACACACATACACACACACACACCCACTCATGCCACACACTGGGCCGGACAGTAGCGGAGATGATTTGGAATCGCTCTCTTGTGGTGAGGTTAGCCCTGTCTGAGACATGTCAACTCAAGTGTCGCCCCCTCGAGGCGATCTTGAGGAATGTCGTCTAACGGTCGCCTAACGGTAGACACTTGTGTCTTCTACGTAGGATATATTCGGCGGCTTCGCACGCCTCCCTCCCGTCACTCCCACCAACGAGAGTGACGGACACAGAGACATACAGTACAGGGAGGGAGAGAGAGAGAGAGAGAGAGGGAAGGAAGGGGCGTTTCACAGCCACACAAGCACTCATCTGGATCTACTTTATGTGGCGCTGAAAAGAAAAACAGAGTCATCATCTAACTAGTCTTGCGGAGCCATACCTCCAAATCCCGTTGTGCTCACGTCCGGGTTGGAGGTCCGGGGAGATTTAGATTAGCCGATCTGACTTGGATTGAACCTGGACGGCGGTAGGACTACGCTAGCTTGTAACAGAAGTGTGCTCTATACACGGTATCTAGTCGACGAAGGCATTATGAAGGTATTGGATTAGAGATTGATGAGAGACACAGAGAGAGGGAGAGAGAGACCCAAACCCTAACACTAACCCAGGGGTTGTGGTGTGAGTGAGTGTGTGTGTGTGTGTGTATGTGTGTGTGTGTGTGTGTGTAAGGGGGAGAGACAAGGTATGCGGGTGTGAGAGGTGAGTTAGTGATGAAACCCTGTAAGCGTCTGCCGATATTCAATCAAACAGATATTCCATCAAACTGGCACTGAGTGAAAACGATGCTGTGGAAATGAATGGTTTTTCTTTTTTCTACACACATATTGTCTGTTTTCAACTCCTAAACACATCTACAATACATATATTCCCCCATTTCATTACAATACCATCTCTCTATGGAAAGACGCATCATTCACCCAGGTTTCGTTAAGAAAACGGTCTCAGTGGTGTCTGAGACATCGCATGCGAAAAACAAACATAAAAACGGATCCACAGTCCTCTCCTGGATAGGTCACCGTGGGAGGGGGGAGAGTGGGGGGGCGACGACAGCAAAGTTGCAAGAAAGTTTTGATATCCTACACACAGTGTACCACGGTAGTACCACATTCGCCATGCAGAGAGAATGGCATTCTGCGGCTTCGTGACGGACTGAATGTCTCTCTCTCTCTGCCTTCATCTATCATTCCTGCAGTGCTCGTGATGAGGCCCGCTGGCTTTCTCAAGTTGCAGAGCAATCAACTGACTCATAGCTCGCCTCGCCGTCTCCCAGGCTCCTGCAGACCTATTGGCTGAGGTACTTCTTACTGACTGTGGTGGGGAAACACCAGCGCCAGCACTGGGAACCACTGGATAAACACAATAACATGCAGATGTGTTAGCTGGTAGTAACGAGACACACGAACACACACACAGACAGAGACACACACACACACACACACACACACAAACATGCGTGCATGCACGCTAGCAGACACACACATGCACACACACACAAAAACCCGATAGCACACACACACACACACACACACACACACACGGACGAACGCACACAGACACACACACACACACACACACACACACACACACACTGGTCTATGCTACACTTTACAGGGGGAAGAGGGAGAAAAAAAAAAGCAAAGTGACATTCTTCAAGGTAGAGTAATTGGGACCAGCTTATGGTAAAACATTCAAAATGATCCATTTCCTGCAATGCACTTAATCATATTGAAATAGAGCAGCCTGCATAATATTTCACAGAGGAAAAAAAGAAAAAGGAAAAAAAAAACATACAGTGAACTTAATCAGCCTGTGTGTTTGTTCTTTTAAACTCACTTGTCTTGACTGTTTTTCTTGCCGGTTCTTTTAAAGCTAGGTCAAGGAAAGGGCCAGTTATGTTCAACCTCCATCATCCTTCACACTCAAAACACATTCCAGACTATGGGTTAGCCTTTTAACATTGTGTGTGTGTGTGTGCGTGTGTTTCTGTGTGTGTGTGTGTGTGTGTGTGTGTGTGTGTTTGTGTGTGTGCATGCGTGTATGTGTGTGTGTGTGTGTGTGCGTGCGTGTGTGTCTGTGTGTGCGCGCGTGTGCGTGTGTGCATGTGCGAGTGTGTGTGGGTGTGTGTTAGCCTTCTAAGATGTGTGAGGGCAGGGCTGACACCAGAGCAGACCGGGCGACAACACAGGAACAGAACACAGGCTCAGATGATCTGACACCTCAGGATGAGAGGATTAGTCGACAGAAAGAGCTCATTATTCATCTTACTACACAGAACAAACATAGACCTTCCCCATAGAGAGGAAAAGCCATCAATATACCAGAGTAGAGCAGAGTTTGGACATTTGAATGACATACATAGTATACATGGTACTGGACTTGGAAAGGTCAACATCTTTTGAGGTGTCAGTCTTTGCGATAGGTTGGCGTGTGGTGTGTCTGAGTGCTCGTATTATTAGGCAATGTGTATATTGATATATGTCTGGAGATGGGCTGTAGGAGGCTACATACGGCATAGAGCTGCCACTGGAGTGTGAACAGGATTGGAGCAGTGCAAATCAAGGGTGTGGGGGAGTGTATGTGTGTGTGTGTGTGTGTACATGCATCTGTGTGTGTGTGTGTGTGTGCGTGTGTGTGTGTGTGCTTGCATGTGTGTCTGTGTGTGCGTGTACGCGTGCATGCATGTGTGTGCGTCTGTGTGTGCGTGAACGCATGCGTGCATGTGTGTGTGTGTGTACATGCATCTGAGTGTGTGTGTGTGTGTGTGTGTGCGTGCATGTGTGTCTGTGTGTGCGTGTACATGTGCGTGTGTGTGTGTGTGTGCGTGTGAAGTCTTTTCACATCCTATGTAAACAGGCTCAAGGGGTGGCCCTAAGAGCCCAATTACACGCTCTCCTTGAGTAAACACAGACACAGTGCAGGGCTGTCGTCACTCCGGCCTCACAATAAAGCCCTGTGATTATCCCAGGGTTTCTCCCGACAGCTCCGGTGCTAGCTAGCTCACTCACTTCAAGCCCCCTAGCCGCCACACCGCCGCCACACTACCACCCCCCCCCCCCCCCCCCCCCACCCCACTCTCACACACCCTTCTCTCCCCCTTCCTCTTCAGCTTCAGGCCACGGGTCAACAGGGCATCCGACAGTTGTAGACCAAAAGCGTCTGAAGCATCGCTTCAGGGTTCAGAGGTGTTGACCTACAGTACATGGAATACAGGTGCCGTTGTGTTCCGAGCAGATACATGTTACATACAGGTTAGACTGACCAACTGTGACCTACTGTTGCAGTCACTTCCTACAGGAAAATCAAAAGGCCTACAGTTTTTCTAGACCATGTGACGTGACCAAGGGAACACTGGTCCTAGTGACAAGTGAATACATATAGTATATGAATGAATGAATGAATGAATGAATGAATGGTCTTTATTGTCATTGATATAGTACAGGTACCAAACAACGACATTTGGGAGGGGGGGCTCCCCTGGTGCTAGGAAAAAAAAAAAAAAAAAAAAAAGAAGGGAAAGGAGCTGGTTTACATAAATAAAGGCTATGTACACTATCCACCAAACTATACTATACAAATAAAACACTGTGCTGTACTCTATGCTATGCTATACCTATTCTAACATTTCCTATCTCTGAACCTTATGTACCAGAGGGTTGTCATATTGCACATAGTGTTATTGCACATTCATTTAAAGTGTCGCAGTTTGCAGGTTTGAAATGTTCACAGTTGTGTTTCAGTGTTGCACTTGATTTCAATCTAGTAGCTGCCATCAAATTGTCTAGATTGTCCAGGGCCTAGAACCTAGGTCTTTGCTGTGTTCAGGGCCTGAATGGCCCTGGGGTAGAAGCTGAGCTTCAGTCTGTTTGTCCTTGCGAACATGGTCCTGAACCGCCTGTTCGAGGGCAGCCGAGCAAAGTGTTCGTACCCAGGGTGGGATGGGTCTCTGGAGATCTTGGAGGCCTTCCTGAGGCAGCGTGTGTTGTACAGCTCTTCCAGAGAGGGGAGGGGGGCGCCGGTGATCTTCTGGGCCGATCTCACGACTCTCTGTAGCGCATTCCTCTCTGCGGCTGTGCAGCTGGAGAACCAGATGCAGATGCAGTAGATGAGGATGCTCTCCACTGCGCAGCGGTAGAAGGTCACCAGCATCTCCTGTCCGATGTGGTCTTTCCTGAGGACTCTCAGGAAGTAGAGCCGCTGTTGTGCCTTCTTGATGATGGCTGCTGTGTTGTTCTTCCAGGACAGGTCATCCTGTATGTGCACCCCCAGGAATCGGAGGGTTGAGACTCTCTCCACGCTCCCTCCATCGACGAGCAGGGGCTGGACCTCAGATTTTTTCCTCCTGAAGTCCACGATGATTTCCTGGGTCTTTGACTGGTTCAGCAGCAGGTTGTTAACCTTGCACAGCTTGCCCAGCTGCTCCACCTCATCCCTGTACGCCGCCTCGTCCCCCCCCGAGATGCAGCCCACCACGGTGGTGTCGTCTGCAAACTTTACGATGGAGTTGCTGGGGTGGACGGGGGTGAAGTCGTAGGTGTAGAGGTTGTAGAGGATGGGGCTTAGCACGCAGCCCTGGGGGGACCCAGTGCTGAGTCTGAGGGCTGTGGAGGTGTGGGAGCCCACCCGCACCCTCTGGGTTATACATATAGTATATGGATACATTTAGTGACCATCTCTCTCTATCTCTCTCTCTCTCTCTCTCTTCTCTCTCTTTAATTACGGATTGAATGTGGCATAAGTCATTAGGGAGGCTACCCTCTGGTCATAGAGGTGTTGCCCAGGAAACATCAGGAAAAGTGTTAATTTCACGCAGATGTTGTCAAATATTGTTAGTGTTGGCATTGTAATTATGGCCTCATAAAAAGCGCAAACGTTCTGAGTGTTTTGACGTGCAATCTGGCGTCTTTAACAACACTGGCAGACTTCCAGATCATAGTGCCTATTAATTTTCCACAGTCTGTTGATTACTGCATTTTCCTGGGTGAAAATGCAAGCTCAAGGGACATTGCATCTGAGAGAGAGAGAGAGAGAGAGAGAGAGAGAGAGAGAGAGAGAGAGAGAGAGAGAGAGAGAGAGAGAGAGAGAGACTCCATCTGCCATCTGCAGTGCACTAATGAAAAGAAACAAACAACTGGATAGGTTTAAGTGAAAGGCCAGTGGTAGAAGCCATCATCCAATAGACTGTTACACAAGTACACAAGAGGAAATAATGTAGCAGAAGTGCGTCAGGCATTCCGAACCATGCTGAAAGACATTTAGAGCACATAAAAAAGCGCTGATAAAGTTAACATGCTGTGTCCATTCTTATAATGATACATATACGTATATTGCAAGGGGTGTAATAACGTTTTACACACACAGACCAAAAAAAACCTCCATTGCAGTCAAACTAGTCAAATGTTATGATTGAGTTAACACAAAGCTCACAACTGACAATACACACAAAAACATGCAAGTGAATGCTGTAAACATGTTTTAAGTGTAATTTCGGGATGGTCTCTCCCAACCGATGTTGTAATAAAAGGCCTATGCTGCCATCTAGCGGCAAATAACGATTTCTCATGTAGCCTACCTCGAAACACGTACATACCGGTACATGCAGATGAGAAATCTATGATACTACAGGACAGTGCATGACTGCAGTAAGTTTGCAAAGCTCTCAAATGACTCATATCATCAGGATCATTCAAAAATAGACGATGACTGCAAGTACTTGCTTCTATTTTATCCTGACTGATTGAACAAAAAGTTGTAATAAAGTATGTCGGGCCTGCCTAGTACAGAACAAGATAAATAATAACCAAATCATGGGTAATACGATGCCCATTATATGAATGTCATGTTTTCTCTAGCTTACAATAAACATTGCTGATTGAATAACCATTATAAAAATACAGAAACAATTGTGCCTCTGTGCGGTGCACAGAAGCAGATGCAGGAACTTCATATCCCGCACGGACAACATATTGACCAGCCTGAATGATTGGTATGGGAGCCAATCACGTCGGGACGTTGTCCCAGCTGCGTGCGGAATAACCAATGGGAATAGATGTAGGCGGGGACGTTACGTCACGTCAGCACCGCACCGCACCGCAGTAGCACACCCAGCAGGCGCGCCTGTCACACTACCGTCCCCGACAGATCTGACATCGAACCGAAGGTAAGATCTCACGCAAGATGTCAACCGAAAGAAACTGAAGAGTAGACATTTGGTCATTGTAGCCTCTGAATACTGAGTTTTTGGACTTTCCAACAATCCGTCCGATCATGAATTAATTTCTGCATTCCGCATTGTCCCAAAACTGGAGTGGGAGTAAATTCGCGATTTGGGGGAGGAGGAGGAGGAGGCCTCCCACTGGCTAACGTGTTGACTAACATCAACATGACAACAACAACAACCAGCATCATACCGCGAGCTTATCGATCACGTATCAACATTATGTATTATTGAAACAACCGTGCTTGCATGCGTAGAAATCGTTCCGATCGGTGCACCGCTGTTTGCTGTTCGCTGTCTTGTTGGTATCGTGACTCCTGTATCCGTCATGCTAACACCTGAGCTAGCGTTAGGTCGCTCTGACAGCTCGACGATAACACCGAAAGCACCAAGGTCGCCGGCGTGCCGATGATGTGCAGGCAGACTGCTGTCTTCTTTCATTACTCGGTAGCTTGTTTGACTCGGGAGACAGTCTCGAATGCCCACGTTGGCTTTGTAGCCAGTGCTTACATACCAGTGCTGTCTGTCCAAGTCTGTCCAGCAAAGTGCATCGATGTCAATAGTACGTGCAACTGTTAAGACCATGGTGGCATCAGGGTTGGCCTGTCTCCGATTATCAGCAACATCGATGCATACAGAGTTCCCCACGCTCCCGCGAACTCACTCGTCACTTTCTCGCTCCAGAGCGAAAGTTGTAAACATCATCGTCTCGTTCCTAGACTGAGACACTTTCTTTCTCACAATAGCCTGCGGGTTATGAACAGCATGACGTGGTCAAAATGCAATGTACCATTCAGGATTGTTTTTTATTTATTCATCAGTTTCAATAAGAGATGGATATGTTTTATTCAACTTCTTATTAGCGATGCTATATGTAAACAGATGTTGTTCTCCATGTCACAACAAACATTGATACCACTTTTTTCTTTGGTTGTCCTCTCTCTCTCTCTCTCTCTCTCTCGCTCTGCTCAGGCGTTAGGGAGACGTCAGCACCATGGCCACCGCATCCTCCCCGTCCCCGTCCCTGGACCCAGACCTGATCCGAGAGGTTCTGGAGTGCCCCATCTGCCTGGAGACCTACAGCCAGGACCAGCTCCGGCCCAAACTCCTCCAGTGCGGCCACACCGTTTGCAGACAGTGCCTGGAGAAGCTGCTGGCCAGCACCATCAACGGCGTCCGCTGCCCCTTCTGCAGCAAAGTGTCCCGCATGTCCAGCATCTCGCAGCTGGCGGACAACCTCACTGTCCTCAAGATCCTCGACTGCGCCAGCTCCTGCGACACGGCCGCCGCCCTCATGTGCAAGTCCTGCCGCAACCGCCTGCCGCGCCAGTACTGCCGCGACTGCGCCACAGTGCTCTGCGACCTCTGCAAGGGGGAGGGGCATCAGCAGCAGGGCCACGCCGTCCAGCCTATCAGGGCCGCCGCTGACCAGCGGCGCAGGGACCTGGGCGGCAAGCTGGCGGCGCTGAGGGAGGCCATGGGACACATCCAGAAGAAGAAGGCGGCCATCGACAGCGTGGCGAGGCAGATGAGGTTGAAGTACCGCGGGGCGCAGCAGGACTACGCCCGGGCGGAGCTCCGTCTGCAGGAGGAGCTGGGGAGGTCGCGGCGGGCCTTCGCCGCCGCCATGGCCGAGGTGGAGAAGCTCAACGGACAGATACTGGAGGAGCAGACCTACCTGCTCAACATCGCAGAGGTGCAGGTCAGTGGAGGGGGTGGAGTCAATAGGGTGGCCGGAGGTATGGTACCATTACTTTGTATACCGATATTACGTATACGTTTCACCGTTACTATTACTGTTTATCAGCACTTTCAATTTCAAGCTGGTACTTGTTTCATGTAGTAGCTCTCTCTCTCTCTCTCTCTGTCCTCCCTTTAGAGTCATAGTGAGATAAAAGCCCTCATTGCTGAAAATGGCCCTGTGATATTAAGTGATATTATGAATAAAACATATTCCCTTCCCTGCTTTTTTATTTTTTTTACAGGTGGTGTCCCGGTGTGACTACCTGACCATGCGTGTGAAGCAGAGCGACATCGTCCTGCTGGAGGAGGACGGGGGAGGGAATGACGAGGAGGAGCTGGACCTCCAGAGCAGCCTGCCCTCCCTGCTGAAGCTCCAGGACCCTGAGCTGGTCAAGACGGAGCACCCCACAGCCCTGGTGGTGGGCCAGCTGACCACCAAGCCCTGTACTGTCGACATGGACGAGGAAGAAGAAGGGTCGCTAGAGCTGGAGCTGGGGCTGGCCGCTGGGGTCGGAGTGGGGGCCATGGGGGGCACTGGGGGGGTGGTGAGGGGGACTCCTCTGGACCTCTACAGAGACTTCGACATGGTGACAGCTGTGGAGGAGGCCGTGTGCGCCTCCCCGGGCAGCTTCAAGTCCAAGTCCATGGACGCGGGTGGCGGGCCTTCCCCCGGGGGAGCTGGAGGAGGAGGAGGAGGAGGAGCGGGCGGCTCGGGGCTCCAGGCCTGCCAGTTTGTGAAGAAGATGGGCTGTAAGGGGAACCTCCCCGGCATGTTCAACCTCCCCGTCAGCATCTGCGTGACGCCGCAGGGCGAGGTGCTGGTGGCCGACCGGGGGAACTACCGCATCCAGATCTTCAACAAAAAGGGCTTCCAGAAGGAGATCCGCCGCAACCCCAGCAGCATCGACAACTTTGTCCTCAGCTTCCTGGGCGCCGACCTGCCCAACCTCATCCCCCTCTCCATCGCTATCACCGCCCAGGGCCTCATTGGGGTCACGGACAACTATGACAACTCTGTCAAGGTTAGAGGTTCTACCTACTTCTATGCATCATACAAAGCTAGGGAATTCTGCACCTCACACCTTCTGCATACGTAATTTTTATTTAATTGTTTTCCGTTTTCGTTTGTCTACCCTGGCAGGTGTACACCACGGACGGACACTGCGTGGCGTGCCACAAGAACCAGCTGATCAAGCCGTGGGGCATCGCCGCCCTGCCGTCGGGCCAGTTCGTGGTGTCGGACGTGGAGGGCGGCAAGCTGTGGTGCCTGGCGGTGGACCGCAGCGTGGGCGTGGTCAACTACAACCGCCTGTGCTCGGCCGTGAGGCCCAAGTTCGTGACGTGCGATGCCGCCGGCACCGTCTACTTCACCCAGGGCCTGGGCCTGAACATCGAGAACCGCCACAACGAGCACCACCTGGAGGGGGGCTTCTCCATCGGCTCGGTGAACACCGACGGCCAGATGGGCAAGCAGCTCAGCCACTTCTTCTCCGACACGGAGGACTTCCGCTGCATCACAGGCATGTGCGTGGACGCCAACGGGGACCTGCTGGTCACGGACAGCGGCAGGAAGGAGATCCTGCAGTTCCCCAAAGAGGGCGGCTTCAACGTCCTGATCGCAGAGGGGCTGACGTGCCCGGTGGGCGTGGCCGTCACTCAGAAGGGGCAGCTGATGGTGCTGGACTGCTGGGACCACTGTGTGAAGGTGTACACGTACTTACAGAGGAGGCGATCCTCCACCTGCTAAGAAAGACCTAGGAATCCAACGTGTGTGTATGCGTGCGTGTGTGTGTGTGTGTGTGTGTGCGGGGGAAAAAAAACTGTTGATCTGTCACTTTAATATCAATGGCTGCATTCCACAACAACTTTTGCTCCTTCTCCACGGGTTCTTAGCCGTGTTCATACCATGAAGACCGTCTATGTATCCGATGACTGATTTCTGGATCGGTCGGAGTGACTGGGGAGTGGGGGAGCATGTTGGAAACTAAAGCCTGTGTCTACCATTCAAGCTGCCTCTGTTGATTTGAGATGGATCACAGCACTACAGACAGCAATAATGCATCAGTGTTGTTGTCCACGTTTGGCGTGTGTGTGTGTGTGTGTGTGTGTGTGGGATGGGGGTGGGCACTGTTTCAATCAATGTGTGGAATTATTCTGTTTTAACTGCTGTACTGTACACAAAAGAAAAAGAGATTAATGATGATTAAAGATAATTGTCACGCCTAACGATGTGTTCGGCAGGGAGGAACATCAACGCTTACAGGCATTCGTGTCCATTAGGGAGGCCCAAAAGGCTGTTTGAAGCCTCTAATGTGTATGATGAATTATAGACTTGGATCATTATAACCTGGCCGTCAATAATAATAACAACAACGTGTGTATCATGTAGCCTGAACTGAAGCGGTTGTCCTGCAGTTGCTGTGACTGCAGTGTTGTGTTGGGTCTGAAGGGGTGGGTCTAGAACCTGCAGATGAGTTATCCCCTATATCCAGACAAAGCTTTTTTCTAATCTAAATAGTAGTCCTCCGTCTCTGGAAAATATAACCGGAAATGGAGTGTAATAGACTACATGTTGAGTGCTTGGAACCTCCTGTAGAGTAGGTTGTAACTGCCAAGTGTAAGCAGCGCTCAGTTAACTCACCCTCCAGAAGTTGCCCTTAGGAACAGACCTAGGATCAGACGAACCTCCCTCCGTTCTGACCGTAGTCATTATGGGAGGACATGCAGAACTGAACTGAAATCAGTACGTACTGTGACATATTTGGGAGTTGAACTGTACTATACTATGTTGTTGTTTTGCAAAAAAAGCAATCCAGAAGAGAAAATCTGAGAAATCCAGGTGAAGCCTAATTTGTTGACAGTCATTATCCTGTTTGTTTGTTTGTTACTGAGAAGCTTCTTTGTGAAACACATGTTTGTCAAAACACCAAAGGACTTCAATATCAGGATATCTTGGTTGTCAGCATGCTACTTGTTGTCACTGCTAATAGTGTTCATTCCAAATGCTTCCTTCAATGTTCAGATATCCCACATCTCAAGTATCACTATGGCTATTCCAGACATACCTATTACAGTAAATAAAGATGTATAAAGATGCATAAAATGCTAAAGATAAAATCAAGTGTCCTTGTTTCAATGTGACGAAAAACAATATTGTGTGTGTGTGTGTGTGTGTGTGTGTGTGCGGGGGGGGGGGGGGGGGGGGGGGTTGTAGTGAGAATGGTGGTTGTATTGGTCACTCAGAACCATATGGAAAGGGATGGAAGTCCTCTGAAATACAATTATTCTAATAATTATAATTGCCTATTTCTTCTGAGTTCATGGATTATTTTCTACAACTGGATCTTAACACTTTAAAACGGTCACACGGTGTGTTTGTGTGTGCGCGCATGCGTGCACTGTGAAACAGAATCAACTTGTGTCTTTTTCAAATTGACCTTCCTTCTTTGGCTTGGAGGCAGTGAATTTACTGTTGTTATTATCTCATTAGAGGAATTCATGTGTAAACAAAGTGAGTCATGTTTCTAAAGTTGATTATATATTGAGTGCAATAAACCCAACGTTTGAGATCAAATAGTGTCGTCGTTTCTGCCCCCTCTGCGACCTTTTTAATTATTATTTCTTTTTTACATTCACAGGTATTTCTATTGAAGGGTATAACACGACTCTTGTTTGGAATTGCCTTTTGAATCTCAAGGCTTTTCTGCAATACCAGAAAGGCTTCCGCTTCAAAGGCATGTTCTAAGGAGCGGTGGCCTTCACTAGTGTTACTTACTAGCCAGGGTCAGCATGAATGGCTTGTTGAATCACATGTTTTCGGAAATATGCAGCCCACAAAAAAGCCTACTAACTGAATTGATTTATTTCACAGGTTCTGTGTTAATAGGTTCATCAGAGACCCAGATGCACTGAATACGTGACCTTTTCCACAATGGGACCTTGAATGTAACAGGAATGTATGTCCATGAAGAACCTTCCTCCAGCTAAATGATGACACTTTTTT
>NC_137689.1:53104396-53109396 GCF_963989245.1 Nansenia antarctica
TGTAGTCAACATGAAGGTTGAAATCAAGTTAGGATCTGATTTCCTTGGACATGGGAGACTCCAAAATGTGCAATACAACGGTTGATTAAAACTGGAGAATTAGTCTGTCTCACTCCCGATTAGTCTAGATGTTCATGGCACACACATCTCTCTCTCTCTCTCGAAAAACAATATTCTCAACATTTCTCGAAAAACTATAATAACGATAAAATACAATAAGATTGAATGCATGGAATCAGAAGGGCAGTCATTTAGAGGAAAAAAAGGCGTAGTCGTTTTCTCTGAATTCGAAAAAGAACCGTGGGTTATTGAGCACTTTAAGAAACACACACACACACACAGCGCACACACGCATGCATGAACACGCACACACGCACACACGCACACACCTGGCCACCTGTGAGGCTTGGCTTACAGTTTTGTCTGTTTGTATTCCACTCTAGTGAGCCTAGTGTGTCTGCGTATATTTCACCCACGCTGTATCTTCTCATCGCACCCTTACCCTCTCCCCCACCGCTCTCTCTTCCTCTGTCTTATCCTCCCTCCCCTCTGTTGAATCCTTCTCCCTTCTATCCACCGATTCAGCATCCTCCACCCTCCTGTCGGCTCTCTCCTCATCCTTTCACTCTCTCTGTCTACTGATCTCAAGGCCATCACGATCCTCTCCACATGCTCCTTGGCTCACTGACACTCCACAAGCTTGTAGAATAGAGCTCAGGTCAGCTGAGAGGAAATAGAGAAAACCGGCCTCCCTGAAAAAAAAAACCCTTATCATAAACTTAACTATTATTATGGAATCAGAAGGGCAGTCATTTAGAGGAAAAAAAGGCAACACACATCACACATCGCACATCACATAATTCATAAATAAACCTTATCTAAACCCTTATCTCTCTTTCCTCCTCAACTACACCTCCTCTGCATCAGCTGCTAAAGCGTCCTACTACCATTCCAAAATACAGAACCTCTGCACTACACTTAAGTCTCTGGCTTATCATCTCTTTCCCCCCCCCTCTCCCCTGCTGATATTCTAAAACTGATCACATCTAAACGGGCAACCACCTGCCCTCTCGATCCCATCTCCTCCCCTCTTCTCCAATCCATTTCCAAAGACCTCCTACCGATCCTTACCACAGTTCAACTCCTCCAACTCCTCTCTATCCACACGATCTGTCCCGGCTGCCTTTAAGACAGCCAGAGTCAAGCCTCTTCTCAAGAAACCAACCCTCGACCCATCTTCTGTCCACAACTACAGACCGGTATCCCTTCTCTCCTTCTTATCTAAAACCATTGAACGCACTATTTAACCGACTGTCTCACTATCTCCTTCAGAATAACCTCCTTGACCCCTATCAATCTGGCTTCAAGGCTGGGCACTCTACTGAGACTACTGTCCTGGCTGTCACGGAGGCTCTCCACTCCGCTTGAGCTTCCTCTGTTCTCATTCTCATTCTCCTGGACCTGTCTGCTGCCTTTCGACACAGTAAACCACCCGAACCGTCTCCCCACCCTCTCAGAACTGGGCATCTCTGGCTCTGCACTCTCCTGGTCTGCTTCCTACCTGGCTGATCGCTCCTACCACAAGCCCTCACCACTGGGGGCCCCCCAGGGCTCCATCCTAGGGCCCTTACTGTTCTACCTCTATACCAAATCTCTGTAATTTCCTCACATGGTTTCTCCTGCTACTGCTACGCAGACAACACTCAACTCTTCATGTCTTTCCCCCCCTCTGACTCACAGGTGGCAACACGTGTCTTTGCGTGTCTTTCAGACATTTCTTCTGGGATGTCAGCCCACCACCACCTCAAGCTCAACCGTAGCAAGACTGAGCTACTCTTAAGCAAGACTGAGCTACCCCGAGAAAGCCTGCTCTCTCCATCACAGTAGAGAACTCTACGGTAACCTCCTCCCAGACAACCAAGAACCTTGGGGTGATCCTCGACAAGCACTTATCCTGTGTGGCGAACATCACAGTGACAGCACACTCCTGCAGAGTATTCCTCTGCAACATCAGAAGGATATGTCCATTCCTCACTAGAGAAGCAGCTCTGGACTATTGGTCCAGACACTGGTCATTTCCCGCCTTGACTACTGTAATTCACTCCTGGTTGGGCTCCTCGCCTCCGCCATCAGACCTCTGCAGCTCATCCAGAATGCTGCCGCCCGTCTGGTGTTCAACCTCCACAGATTCTCTCATATTACCCCCCCCCCTTCACAACCTTCACTGACTCCCTATATCAGATTGCATCAGGTTCAAGACCCTGGTGCTGGTCTACCGGGCGGCAAAGGGAACGGCCCCTTCCTACCTGTAAGCAATGGTCACCCCCCCAAACACCAGCCCGTTCACTCCGCTCTTCCACCTCTGCTGGCCGACTGGCTCCACCGCCTCTACACGGATGCAGCAGTCATGCTACCCGGTCACGTCTCTTCACTACAGTACCAGTCAAAAGTTTGGACACACTTCCCCATGAATGGGAAAGTGTGTCCAAACCTTTGACTGGCACTCTATACTGGCACATCGCTGGTGGAACGAGCTTCCCACTGCTGTAAGGACAGCAGAATCACTTCCTATCTTCCGTTGTAGACTGAAGACCCATCTCTTCAGGCTACACCTTAGCTGTCCCTCCTGAGACATCTACTTACCCTCTACCCCCCTGTACAGTTTCTCCAGAGTCATAAAAAATACATTTTAAATAAATGCACGACGGCCCCAGGCCCTAGCATAGATTTATTTTACCTGATATGACTGGTGTTAGATGATTCTTACTTAGTCAAATGTATTTGTTGTAAGTAGCTTTGGATAAAGACGTCTGCTAAATGTCAAAACATTTAATGTTTCATTCAGTACCCCGGTGTGTTCATTACCCTCTGTACGTGGTAAGTGGTAAACTAACCATCTAAACAAGCTTGGGGGAAACCACAGTGTTGGGAAACAAGTGGTCCACACCTACACACACAGACACACACACACACACACACACACACACACACACACACACACACACACACACAAAGGCACACACACACGCACACACAATCTATTATACAGGCTAATGGTCTAAGCAAGAGAAGAGCAGAATGAGTAACCACCCACAGTTGGACTGAGGCAGTTTTAGCCTTAGGCCTATAAGTGAGAAAGAGTAAACCATTATCCAGTGTAAAATCTCAACGCCTTACACACAGTATGTGGTGACAGCGGCTTCAACCTCCAGTGAATAATAACCTCACATAATATAAGAATAATACGAGTAAGAGGAAAATATTTTGTTTGTGTAACACAAACCCACACTTCGGGGGTGTGAGTGTGCGTACGCATGGTGAAAGGTTTGCGTGGAGCTCAGCACATTCTCAAGTCATAAACGCTGACAGTTTTGTGGTCCGTTTAGTGTCTACAACGTGCAGGGTGATCTTTTAAACGCACTTTTCAAAGTCGTTGCTCACACAGGCTACTTTAATTTACCAAAAGCAGACAACGATTGTTTTGAAATAAATCCGTCCTTGGGCTAAACTGTAGTAAAAAGAAAGCTTAAAGTAGAAAGCCTACTTTTCTTTGCTGTAGGCTTATTCTTATTCATGGCAGTTGTCCACTGCCACTTTCTGCTTTCACACTTTATAACAATGCCACTGTGAAAATGGGGTAACATTGAGGCATCGTTGCCAACATTGAGGCAACCATTTTTGACTGACCTTAGGACGGGTTGCCACTAGTGCTGCAGGCTATGCACGTACAACTATGCAGTACATCCTCCTCAATAACATATCACATATGCTGGACATCTTTCTCAATAACACATCACATATGCTGTAAATCTTTCTCAATAACATATCATTATGCTGTACATCTTTCTCAATAAGATATCCCGTATACTGTACATCGCCTTTAATAACATATCAGAAGGTGTTCTGTTTGTGCAGTACATTTACATGTCACACCAACCATCAAAGGCAGCACTCTCCCTCTGCTAAATGCAGAGCCACACATCTCTGGCAGGAGAGCATGCAGAGACTGTTCACTGCTGTCTCAGACTGTTTCCTTATGGCGCTTTTCCATTGACCAGACCGGTTCGGCTCGGCACGGCTCGCCTCGGCACGCTTTTGAAAAGTTCCATATAGGAATCGTTCTCCACTATACACAAGAGACCAGGAACGATCCGGGACTGTAGGAGGAGTTACGTGTCATAAGATTCCCTCCGCTATACAGCTCAGCGTACAACATGTAACATGTAACTCTGCGTTACAACATGTAACGTTAAGTGCCTGTTACTTGCCGCTTTCAGTTCTAGTAGACTAGTTTAGATCTCGCAACCAGGGAAATGCCGACATGTATTAAAGCCCCGATTCTATTTTTATTTCTCCTGACACATTGAGCACTGTGCTTTTTTTTGTTGGTGAACTACCGTAATAAGCCTAAAAAAGTTCAACTGTTCAAAAAGTGCAACTTCTCTGCTTTCAGAAACTGTTTGAATTCTTCAGATTGGGCATATAGTTCATGAATTACGATAGTTTGAAGGAACGCTGTAAAATCCTGTCGGCGCTGACAGCTCTCGCTCTCTCTCTTTGTACCTCTGTATCACTCTCTCTCTCTGTACCTCTGTATCTCTCTCTCTCTCTGTACCTCTGTATCTCTCTATACCTCTGTATCTCTCTCCCTCTCTCTCTGTACCTCTGTATCTCCCTCTCTCTCTGTACCTCTGTATCTCTCTCTGTACCTCGGTATCTCTCTCTCTCTGTACCTCTGTATCTCTCTCTCTCTGTATCTCTCTCCCTCTCTCTCTGTACCTCTCTCTCTCTCTGTACCTCGGTATCTCTCTCTCTCTGTACCTCGGTATCTCTCTCTCTCTGTACCTCGGTATCTCTCTCTCTCTGTACCTCTGTATCTATCTCTCTCTGTACCTCGGTATCTCTCTCCCTCTGTACCTCTGTATCTCTCTCTCTGTACCTCGGTATCTCTCTCTCTCTCTGTACCTCTGTATCTCTCTCTCTCTGTACCTCTGTATCTC
>NC_137689.1:53114396-53154396 GCF_963989245.1 Nansenia antarctica
TAAATGGCATATAAATATACACACACACACACACACACATTCGCGCAGCCACGTACATGCACACATACTCAGTGTAAACGTCTCTTGTATATCACTTCTATAATGGCTTGATTGTTAAAGCCACTCAATGCTCATCTCTGATTGGTGCTGAAGATCTGAGGCTCCCATGTCAGTTTGACAGTTGCCAAAGGCGATGGTGTTGCCTCCCAGGGACAGAAAGACTAAACTACCTGTGTCTGACTTGACAACAGATGCGTTGCCTGAAGGTATGCCAACCTTTAAAGGTCTAGTCCCGTCGGCCAGAGAACACAAACAGAACAACTGCAAGACAGTAGGAAGATTACAGTCTGTGTCCATGGACAATACAGCAAGAACATTCCATAAATACCTGTAGAGAAACACTGTTTTATTTATATGACTAACAGTAGCTTATGTCTTGGCCTGCTACAGCACAGTATGTGGGTGTGTTCATCTGCCAACATCAACTCATTCAGAAGCTCCCATAGAGAACCTGTAGAGAACCCATCGTATATACAGAGACAGGCATGCAGCCAGAAATGTGAAATACACAGCACAGACAATTCACTGCAACAGTGTTTTAATGTGGGCTTAAATGGATAATTACTGTCCTTCATAGTGGAACAAAAAAGCACAAAAGGCAGTGTTGGAGGGGAGGGGAGGAGAAGGTAGGAGGGGGAATGAGAGGAGGGGAGGGAAGAGGAGAGGAAGAGAGGGGAGAGGAGAGGAGAAGAGAGGAGAGAAGACGAGAGGGGAGAGAGGAGATGGGATGGGTGGATAGGAGAAGAGAGGAAATGAAGGGAATGGAGGGGAGGGGAGGAGAGGAGAGGAGAAGAGAGGAGAGGAGAGGAGAGGAGAGGAGAGGAGAGGAGAGGAGAGGAGAGGAGAGGAGAGGAGAAGAGAGGAGAGGAGAGGAGAGGGGAGAGAGGAGATTGGATGGGTGGAGAGGAGAAGAGGTGAGAGGAGATGAGAGGAAAGGAAGGGAATGGAGGGGAGGAGAAGAGAGGAGATGAGAGAAGAGGGGAGGGGAGGGGAGGGGAGGGGAGGGGAGAGAGAAGAGAGGAGAGGAGAGAAGAGGGGAGGGGAGGGGAGGGGAGAAGAGAAGAGAGGAGAGGAGGGGAGAGGGGAAGGAGAGGAGAGGGCCTGGTTACAGCTCTGCCACAGAGCTGGGGTATATGTGCTGTGACTGTCTGGAACATGCACTCTGACAAGCGGAGCAAGCAGGGCTTTAGTGAAAGAGATAACATAAGCTATGAGTTGCCAGATTGTCTTGATGCGACATTCCTCCCTCTCCCTGCATCCAGACATTCCACTCTCAGCATTGTGGAAAGGCCAACAGGTGTTCTTGTCATTACTCTTTGGAAACATATGATGATAGTTAGTTCTCCATACGTTATGAGCCATTCTGTGCCATTGGATTTGGACAAAGATGAATGAGGGGAAAACACACTCTCAACTCATCTCTGTTCCGCTCGTCTGTCCACAATGATACGGCAACACACACCATCTTCTGTCCTCACTGCACATATCATGGGCCCAATCGCCTCCGCTGCACTATAATTGTCCTCCCCACGCTCTCCTTTGCCATCCGACTTCTTCTAGAAGTCTCTCCAACCCGCCCTCGAGACAACCATCCACCAATCCTGCGGCCCACTCTCGTTCCTTACAGCAGCACATTTACGGCCGTTGGAGATGGAGTGTGTGTGTGATATAGTGAATGGCTTTAATATCTGTTGTGTGAGTGAATGGTTAATGAGACAAAGCCTGCAGCCATTATGCCATAACAGTGATAAAGCAGCAATGTCACCCTAGAGGACCATAACACAGCCAGACACAGCCAGACTCTCTCTCCGCTTTATCACCTTCATAAAGCAGGAAAACACGCACAAATTAGAAGACGTATTAGAGGACGAGGGAGGAATAATGACGACGTTGGGCGCCTAATGACACAGTCAGCCTTGTTTACCTTCATTAGAGACACAGGGTTTCTATCAGACGTTTGAGAAATGATTTAATCGGGGTTTAGTGGAACACTGACTAGTTAATATGCATGGTGTTATTGATTCAAATCAGGGGTTCCGGGGGAAATTGATGAAGTTTGGACCTGCGAGTGACTTGTTGAAGGAGAGTGACACGTTGTTGTTTGACGGCGGTAGCCCGGGAGGACCAAGTGACTAACGGGACATTAAATCAATCGTGTCTGGGCCTGTGGCAAGGGGACGTCTCTGGAACGTGCTTCCCACAAACATAAGAAAGTTCCCCAACAAATTTGAATTGCAAATCAGCTTGGGTAGAGTAACGCATGGGTAGTCACTTGGGATAATACACAAGTATAATGGGTGAACAATACAAATCGGTACTCCCCTCACCCCCCACCCCTCCTCCTCCTCCTCCTCCTCCTCCTCCTCTCGCCACCAGCGTTCGCTACAAAACACTAGCATGGCTGCGTGTGGGTCTATTTCCATCTCCTATGTTCTGCTTTGTACAGTATATCCCTATGCCTCAGGAGGCTGCTGAGACTAACTGGTGGACTACTGTACATTATTTATGTAGATGGAGCATGGAGAGGAGAGATGAGGGGGTGGAAGGAGAGGAGAGGAGAGGTGAGGGGATGGAAGGAGAGGAGAGGAGAGGTGAGGGGATGGAAGGAGAGGAGAGGAGAGGAGAGATGAGGGGATGGAAGGAGAGGAGAGGAGAGGAGAGGAGAGGAAAGGAGAGGAGAGATGAGGGGATGGAAGGAGAGATATAGAGAGAGAGGAGGGCCGCCTGGGCCACTGGCTGGGGCTTTGTCTACCTTTTACACTCTCTAATTCTCTCTCTCCTTCTTTCTCTCTAAGGTCCTCTGACTCTCTGTTTCTATTTTCCCCTCTTTCTTGTCTCCCCCCCCTCTCTCTCTCACACACAGATGGTGGTGTAATCAGCCATGAGGGGTGTATGTGTGTATGTGTGTGTGTGTGTGTGTGTGTGTGTGTGTGTGTGTGTGTGTGTGTGTGTGTGTGTGCGGGGTAGGGGGCAGCGACCATGACCAGTGGTAAGCCCTCCTCTGTCCCGACAGACTGGCTCTTCATTACACATGCACACCCACCTCCGATATTTCCTCTCATAAAGACATGGAGAGGTAACTATAGCTTTCAAGCATTTGTAGCCTACACACACCCTGAAAACCAAACCACTGCTTTCAGACCAAGAGTGAGTCAACGGCCAAGAGGAACACCGAGAGGCTTTGATGTGGACGAGAGAGAATCATAAACTAAAGCTGAAGTACTTATTTTGATCAACAGAGGTCAGCACAACATTCAGATCCTGGAGTGTATGGTTGTTGTTGCGTTCGGTTGCATAGAGGAAGAGAAAGGGACGTGCGTCGATGTCCTTATGGCTGTTTCCAAAGTCTTTCCGAAGTTATGAATGAAAACATTTGTGTAGGCATCCAACAATTTAAATTACCACACTTCAGTGTTAGAAGGGGGACATCGGCATTTGCAGATCAAATGACGTCTCTGGATTTGATTTAATTTGTTTATAACATTTGGGCACTAACATTCTGTGTGTCATGTAGAAATGATTTACACATGGATCTCAGTTGGCTATCTCCATATTATCTCCATTATATTATAACTACACAATCTTTGGTCAACCCTGTCATCGGGTTTTGTACTGTTTAGGTGATTTGCTAGCATATCAGCCCAATAGAGCTCTCAAGTCTTCTGACGCTGGTTTTCTCTGTGTACCACATGTACAAAAGAAGAGATTTGGTGAGGCTGCATTCTCATTTTATGCACCCCAATTGTGGAATGCACTGCCAGTTTACATGAGGAATGCAACTTCAGCGAATATTTTCAGGTCAAGACTAAAAACCCATCTTTTTAATATTGCCTTTAAATAACTAAATGATAAAATGATAATTATATAATGATTAAAGCACTTTGAGCTGGAACATTTGCAGGAAAAGTGCTATACAAATAAAGTGTATTATTATTATTATTATTATTATTATTATTATTATTAATATTATTATAGGGCGAGACAGCTACACGTAACACACATGGGAACCTCACTTTAGGTTAAGCTGCAGGGCCTTGCCATTGACACACAAAATACCCCAAACTTATCCTCACTATTCTCCTAAATCGGACACAAATGTTGTTTTGGATGTTGCTAAGAACATATTCATTGAACACCATTTGCAAATTACCAACAGGTTACTTTGGCCAGGTTGCTGTGGAAACGTCCTAATGTTTTCCCCCGATGTTGTCTCAGGATTTTCAACGAAGAAACGGATCACAACAAATTGCTGTCTCAACCTATTGTGTCCATTGTCATGGTTACCTGACTACGACTGACCAGTCGGAGAAGGTGCAGTTAGTTCTAAAATCCTCTGGTGGAATTCCCTGGTTTAGTTCGTCTGTTAAGCTGTTACCAATGCAAACTTCATTGTGTGGACTGATTTGATTGGACTGAATAGCGGCTAATTTAGTGGTCGTTGTGTGTAAATAGTAGCTTTCCATTATAAAGACTATGGTCATTTGACCCCAGAGGCAGCTCTCATAGTAGGTAAAAAAGGCATGACTGTTCTAGTGTTAATTACATTAAAGTATAGTGTGTGTGTGTGTGTATGCATATGTGTGTGTGTGTGCGTGCGTGCGCGTATGTGTGAATGTGTGTGTTTTTTGGTGGGGGTAGCCTATACTGTCCAACGAGGCAGATCACTGTGATCAAGGCATATTGCATAATGTTCATGTTTTGCGTCCTAATACACAGGGTCTTTCTAAACTTCTGCACAAGCAGCTCTCCCTCGTCATAACTCCCCATGTTTGATCAGCTGTAATGGGCTAGGACAGCCAAGAGCTGCTCTGGGTCTATATGTCATAACAGAACCAGCAGAGTGACATTGTTGGGTGTGATTAAAAGTGATTATGTCACAAAACATACTGCGTCCCAATGTGACGTTACTAATTGGACCAGGATGATGCGTTTCATTATTCTAGCGAATGGGAACGAGTCTATGGTCATTAGAGATAGTTGGTTAATCAGTCCAAAAAACAAATCCATCGATATTGCTCTGTAGAGCCAGTTGCCTTTGCCCTACTGACACATTCATGGTTAATGGTTGTTCCGAGGGAAGGGGTACAGGGAACCTCGGCTCCCTGTCTGTCGTCTAACCTTGTTGGGAAACCCTGGGGATTTTTCCCGAGTCAGAGGGGTGGAGACCTGTAACGTGCTTGCCACACTCCCAACCCGTCAACAGGCAGCTCATTTTATTTCAATGATCCCCACATGGCTCCACGTGTTCCCACAATGGAACTGTAATTCCAGGGGATGTGTAAAGCACTTCTGCATTTTCAACAACGCACAGTAGCTTCGAAGCATCACTCTTGCTCGAAGCCAATTAAAACGTGAACTCTCACAGCCCACAACATTTCATCCTAGCAAGATTGGCTTATCAAAAATAATCCATACCTCCAAAGGACATGATTTAAAGGGAGGAAGACTAGGAAGCTAGGAAGACTAGGCTATCGGTAATCGAATCCTAGATCAGTTGTTGAGGGCAGCCTCAATATCGAAACTAAACTCGTTAGGCTCTTCAAATTGATAGGTCAGGGTCAGATTCAGATTCCACTCTCCAGAAAAAAGAGGGAAAAAAAGGCTGAAAACCCTCATGAGCTATGCAGTAAACAAAGAACATTCTGGGGGCAAACCTTTACCACAACCCTCACCCCCGACACAGCACTCTGACAGGGCTCGGGGTCATTTTGGATTAGCTAGCATAGTCCTGTGAGGCATGCAGCTATAGAGCACTCTAACATTCATGGCAGTTAGTGTATACAGTACATCTTCATTTTGGTCTCCAGTCTGCTATTGATTTAGTGGTTCTTGTGGGCCTGGGCTGTTTTATCAGGCTACCGCACGCACGCACTCGCGCGCACACACACACGCACACACACACACACACACACACACACACACACACACACACACACACACACACCAATCAGGAAGCTAATTATCCCCCCAAAACATGCATCTTTCCCATAAGTGGTGTAGAAATATACAGTAGTATAAGCCAGATGAACACTAACAAGAGCTACAGTACGACGAGAGACTGTTGACGTTCGGGCTGCTAGAGTACTGTATGAGTGGGCGGTGAACATGTGTCAAGGAAAAACAGAAGGTAAAAATAAAGTGTTCTGTCAATTTTTTGGAGGCGTAGTTGAGAGGATTGTAAGCTGGAATAGACTGTTCAATCAATTCCAAACACACAGTTTATTTTAGCAGTGTGTTACCACAGAGAATGAGACTGAGGGCTGATAGCAGTAGGCTATACCGTATATACACCATCAAACCTCCAATAAGCGCAGCTTATTATATATGTTATTATTATGGCCGGGCCACTAATGACATTGAAGCAAATAACTGTCGGTCCCTAATACACCCGACATTTTAGAGAGGTATGTATGTTGATCCATTTGATTCCGGGCGACTTTGCTTTGAATGGAACCGATAATAAATATCCACAACAATCAAAGACCAATATTTTGACATAATATACATTAGGTTAACACTAGAACAGCCATGCCCTTTTTACCTACTAAAAGCCATGGCTAAATGCCCCCCAGAAATGTAAAAGAGCCGCCTCTGAGGTCAAAACACCTTCTTTACAATGCAAAGCTGCTATTTACACACAACGACCACTAGTTGGCCGCTTGTAAATTAGTCTGATTCCTACACAGAAAAACTGCAAAATAGCTTTATATTAGCTAATCCTGATGTGATTGTAAGGTGAAAATGTAAGGATACTGGGTGGTAGAACGCACATATCTAGGAAAAGTCCTGAAAGGAGGGTCCTGAAATTTGATCGAGTGCAAAGATATAAAACATTTTTTACTCACAGGGTCAAATGACCCCACCCATGGCTGTTCTATTAATAATGTGTTGTATTAATGTTGGTGGATATTTGTTCTCAGTATGGTATACAGTACCAGTCAGAAGTTTGGACACACTTCCCCTTTCAATTGAAGAGGAACATATATGTCCAAACTTTTGACTGGTACTGTATATTTAGCTCTGTCATATTGTGGGTTTGAGCAGCAGTTTGGCTACAGAAGCGGGGGTTGAAACAGAATAACCTCCAGTCTCAGATGACAGCCTGTCTCCAATAACATGTCCATCTCCCCAGGGCAGTGCCCGAGTGAGAGTGGTACACAACAGTTATTCAAAAGGTCGGTTCATTATTGGTGTGCAGTCTATGCCCGCTCTTGATACGAGAAACAAGAAACAAATGTCTGTGTACAAATGTGAATGTGGTTTCGGGTTAACTCAAACTGTTATACACTTGTGATTCGGCATGAATCATTCACATTAGTTCATAGTTTTGTTGTGTAACCGTTTCCATACACGGAAACAGATGGATACAGAGCTTGATTGAACAGAGTTATTGCCTTAGTTCCTATTTACCATAGCTACCACAGGTCTGAGCCTGTGGTGCTCCCGGTAATAACCCAGGAGTAGAGGACCTCTGTGTATGATTGCCAATCAGCTTCCTCCAGCGTGGGGTGATGCAGCAGGTTAAAATAATTAGGCAGGCGCTTTTCCCTTTAGAGGAAACAGGATTACCACTGTGTAGCCGTAGCCTATAGGTTAAAGGAATGGAGCAGACCTGGGCCACTAAAGCATGGCTAATCCTTACTGATAGGCTCTCTCTCTCTCTCTCTCTCTCTCTCTCTCTCTCTCTCTCTCTCGCGCTCTCTTTCTCTCTCTCTCTCTCTCTCACACACAGACATGCGCACTCACACGCGTGCACGCACGCACAAGCGCGCACACACATGAGCGCACGCACACAAACACACACACACACACACACACACACACACACACACACACACACAGTGCTGTTCTGCCATGAGCTGTAGGAGTAATCAGAGAGGCTTTCAGTAAACAACCTGCATTGAACACATCTGTCCAGGCACCTTCCTAGGCTCTGACCCTGCCTCAGGAAGATAAGAGGGAGGAGGAGGAGGAGGGATGAGGAAGAGGGATGAGGAAAGGGGCCGGTGGGGGGGGGGGGGGGGCTTAGTGGTATTGGAGGAGACTCCTGAGACGTGCTGGCACGGATCGACGGCCTGTGAGAGCGAAGTCGGACAGCTTAAGGGGAGAAAGTATCCTGTAGCGGTTCCTCCTCTCCTTGTACTGTAGCTGTAGTGACTGGCAGTAGTTCATTTTCCCGCAGCCCGAAAAAAAACAGCATCCAGAGGGGTTCTGTTGAGAATGTTACTGGTACTTGTGTAACCCGTGAATTGGATGTAATAAAAGCAATTCGGATTCGGATTCTGATTGTGTTGTGCTTCGAGGCACACGGGGACATACACGTGGGGACAACAACAGAGGGAAGAAAACAACAACCCCGAGTAAACACACATAAACAGGATCATTATCCCAGCAGGAGCCCCTGATCACAGCAGGGGGTGGCAGAGAGACGCGGAGCTGCAGTCAGTCAGACCGACAGAGGAGTGAGAGCCAGAGTGAAGTGTTCCCAACCAAAGCCCAGGGCCTCGTCTGCTGCGTGCTCCAGATGAACCCTCCACCTGAGTAGTCGCTGTAAGAGTCTCAGAGCAGCTCATTATGTGGGTGGGAGAGCCGCTGGTGTCTGTATGTGTGTGTGTGTGTGTGTGTGTGTGTGTGTGTGTGTGTGTGTGCGTGTGTGTGTGTGTCTGTGTGTGGGCGTGTGTGTGTGTGTGTGTAATGTGTGTTGACAAAACTCCCCAGGAGAAGACTACTGCGCCACAGAGATAAATGCTAGAACTGAGTTGGGGACATGGAGAGTGTGTATTAATGCCCGCCCACAGAGGCGGTGGGGGGGGTGGATAAGAGATGAGTATGTCTCCTTCTTGTGTTCTTCTTCTCCTTCTTCTTCTTCTTCTCCTTCCTCTCCTTCTTCTTCTCCTTCTTCTTCTTCTTCTCCTTCTTCTTCTCCTTCTTCTTCTCCTAGTTCTTCTTCTTCTCCTTCTTCTCCTTATTCTTCTTCCATCTCTCTCTCACCTTTCTCTTTTTATGCAATCTGTCTTATGCCTGTATTTTCCCTCCTTCTATCCATCCCTCTCTCTCTATTGCTCTTCCCTCTTCTCCAACACCTTCATAGTGGACAACTCTTCCTCTCACCGCTTTGATGAAATACAGCGCTACAGTGCTGTAGTCCAGAGTTTATATTCACATCCCACAATCCTTCCTCTTCTTCTGTAGGTCAGCGTGCCCGGATAGGAGCAGAAAGCAGCATTGATCTGCAGGATGAAAAAGGGGCAATATGTATGATGGATAACCCCGACGCTCTGTTGTTAATAACTTAGCCTCAGGTCTTTCGCTCTGCTGCTGTGGCCACTCTAACTCACTTCATCACACACCTGTCCTCTCTGCTTCCCATTCAGATGCCTTTCTTTCCCTCAGTGATGTACCACAGAACACTAGAAAGCCTATTCGAAAACTCCAGAAAAACTTTGTGTGTGTGTGTGTGTGTGTGTGTGTGTGTGTGTGTGAGAGTGCGTGTGCATGTGTTTGTGAGAGTGTGTGTGTGCGTGTGATGTGTCTCCCCTGCTGAGTGTGTGAGAGCTGGGTGATTGAGTGTTTGCTGTTATAGTTGAGCTCTGTCTCTCTGTTTTATCTCCCGTGTCCCCAGAGTGGCCGGACCCCGAATGTCTTAAAAGGGGGCTGAAGGTTCGCTGGTGACAAGGCCCAACGACATCGTCAGGCCTGATGGATGGCTTTCATCACTCCTTCAACTCCTCCCAATCCCTCACTCCCCCGTGCCCTCACACACACACGCACGCAGGCACGCGCACACACACACACACACACACACACACACACACACACACACACACTAGTGTTTAATGGCCTTTTGTGGCGATGGGATGGATACCAGAAGCTCTCATACACTGGGATATGTTTTCACACTAAAGGTGCAGTCCCACAGGCAACTGCTAGAAGTGTGTGTGGCAATCCAGCTTCACAATAAACCTTTAAAAGAGACCTGATCAGGATAAGTAAGCCTCACATGCTGTTTTGCCTCATTCGTTTTCTCCAAGTGACAGTATTTCAAAGTTCAAAGTCGGCACCAAAGAGGCAGAAGCTCCCTTAAAGCCCTTTGGACAGCTAAGTAGAACTAGCATCAAATAGCACAACTAACACCAAAGGTAGAGGTGCTTTGGGATGAGAAAGGAAGTTGTTGTTTCAACCGGACGTTGGCCTTGAACCTGTGTAGATAATCAGTCAAGTCACAATCTAGTAGCTGTAGAAACAACCAAGTTCACCCCACCTGAACACAACTCGATCTGACAGGTGACTCTGTTTCATATCTATCACATCTTTGTTTATTTGCCGGTCATTGAACTGCTGTATATTAAATTCAAATTGTAATAGACTTGTTCCCAGCCATAATATTCACATAACAATGTATATGGTGATTTCCTGAGCATACATTTACTGGATTGTATAGCAGTATCGTTTTAATAAAACAGTAAAAAAAAAAAAGTGCACATATGGACTGTGTATAGTGAGACCAATTCGAATCACAATGCATATGCCCTACAAGGTCTTAAATCAGAGGCAATATGTAATATAAAACACTACCTACATACGCCCATGGCTAAATAATGAAATTCACTTCAATCTCCTATATTTCACTTCGGGCTATGGATGCAAGGGTGGGAGGAAAGACAGTGAGAGAGAGAGAGAGAGAGAGAGAGAGAGAGAGAGAGAGAGAGAGAGAGAGAGAGAGAGAGAGAGAGAGAGAGAGAGAGAGAGAGAGAGAGAGAGAGAGAGAGAGAGAGAGACAGATAGAGGGAGAGAGAGAACAAGAGAGAGAGAGAGAAAGTGTGCGCGTGTGTGCGCGCGCATGCGTGCGTGGGTGTGTGTGGGTGGTGATGGGGTCTAAATCTCCATATCAAAGATACATGACTAGAATGTGGACTGCCATTTCCCTGCGTCTCTCTCACTGGAGTGGGTCTTACAACGCTCAGACAAACAATTCAAACAATTGAAGAATGTTCCGTTTATTCCAGAGACAAAAGACTGAATGAGTCTTGATAAGGGGAATGGAGAGGTTCTGATGAGACGACATACAGTAATACTGCACTATGCATTTAATAAGAAGCGCGTGGGAGAATCTGAAGGATAATATGCGTTGGTGACTTTCAATTCTGGGAAGACGGATTACGGAAAGACACGTGTTGAAAAATAAAATAAAAATGAGTTTCTTGTTTTTGTCTCCGGGTCTCAGCTCTTAATATATTCAGCAGTCTCGGTAGGCTTATCAAACTGCATGTAGAGCATGGTGTTTAATGCTGTATAGATAGGCGAAGGCTTGGCCTTAATGATATGCTTGTATTCCAAGACTTAAATAACCTCTCCGCTTTTAAGGTAATTGTAGAAGCCATTTAGTTCCAACCTTTATCTGGAGTGCCATTAGAGTAAAAAACACTATCTCTCTCTTACATGCTCAACACTTGGATCTCGGCTGCTCTTTTGCTGAACGATGACATTGTCAAGATCAAACGGCCAGGCACCATAACAACCTCAGAGAGGATGTCACCCTTAGGGCAGCGCAGCTTGTGTTAACGGAAATGAAAAAGCCAAGCGACTCACGCCGCTGTTGTACTCAGTCACAGCGTTACACGGCACCAGACTGGTCTCATAGCAGGATTCACATCCGTACTAAAGTGTGAGTGATGCCAGTCCTCACCAGGAGCCTTCTCACTGGAGATAACATGCACCGCCCCCGTCCCCAGACATCACACACTGAGACACAGTCACACACTGAGAAACCATCCTCCATGGGATGAAAATGACTGCCATCTTCTGCGGAGACAACGTTAGGGGTGTGTGTGTGTGTGTGTGTGTGTGTGCATGGATGCGTGCAGGCAGGCAGGCGTGCGTGCGCATGTGTGTGTGTGTGTGTGTGTGTGTGGACCTTAATGACAAATGCCTTCTAGGGTTTCCCTGAGGCAACCTCAACTATGTGAGTGTGAACAGTATCACAATTACCACTGGTACCATTATTCATAGACTAGAGGCAGTTTAATAGAACAGTGCCTTCAGAAAGTATTCATCACTCTTTCCACATGTTGTTGTGCTATAGACTCCATTTAAAATGCATTTAATAAAAATAATTTGCCATCAATCCACACACAATCCCCAGAATGACAAAGTGAAAAAAACATTATTATTTTTCAGTACATTTATTCAAATTGAAATACCTCATGCACAGAATCATTCAGACACTTTGCTATGACATTCTTAAAATGAGGTAAAATGCCAAAATGTCATCAACAAATCACTCATTCCACTCAATGGAATTCAGTCAATATTAATGCAAGGATAATTGTTAATGTAATTTTGGAATGACTATCTTGTCACTCTAGATATTTGGTCTAAAACCAAGTGGCCAAACATAGTCCCTTAATGGAAATATATTTACACCCATAATTGTGTTTGCAACAACGAATTCAAGTGATCCAGCAAAGCATGTGGCTGGAAATGTGTTTATTTGGTTTCACTACAAAGCATTACGTTTAGTGCAAATCCAGCAAATGCATGCAGCTTCTACACCGTCTCTTGTGTGGAAAATAGTGGTAGCTGCATCAAGTTATCATGTTTGTCACCGGCAGGGACTGGGGAGTTTGTCAGGATCAAGAGAATATTATGACTTTTGTTGAGTTGATAGTGACATCCTAATCTACACAGTGTGTAATTGATTCCTATGCAGATCAGAAACCCTATTCAAATACATGTATTAATTCCAAAATTACACAAACTATTATCCTTGCATCAAGATGGGGCTGGTGAGGGGGAGGTCATCATCATGATAATGTTGTTCCTGTCATGTTCCTGTTGTTCCTGTCATGATCTGTTTGGCTGGCAAATGGCCTGTCTCCCCTGTCATAGTGTGGCTCGGCCTGGCGGCCTCGTACCTACGACCGAATCACAGCCGTGCTGATATTCAGTATAACATACTCCCTCTCGTGTGATAGGCCATTTTGCGGCCATGGGACAAATCTGCCTCCATATCAACGTCTTTTCAGTGTAAATAAATCTACCTCTGTGCCAAATGTGGTGATATTAACATAAGAAATACCCTTTGAAAAATGAAAGGTTTGTCAAATAACGTTACCGTTGAACGTTTCGAAACATGGCTGCTTCAGCCCCCAGGGGCCATATCTGCCATGGCTTCGTATCCAAACATGTTCAGGGTGTAAACGTCCCATCCTGTTCCTTAGTTTATGTTTGTCTTTGTTTCATATTATTCATTTATAGTTCCTATAGTTTATGTTTTATGTTACTCACGTTGCCTCTCGTTTCAGACATTTCACTTCCTGCTCTTGTGTGTTTCCCACCTGGATGATTGTCTACCTTGAATGAATGAATGAATGGACTTTATTGTCATTGCTACAGTACAGGTACCAAACAACGAAATTTAGGAGGGGTGGCTCCCCTGGTGTTAGGAAAGGGAAAAAAATAACACTTTTAGAAAAAGAATAAAATCACAAGAAGGTAAGGAGCTGGTTTACATAAATAAAGGCTATGTACACAATCCACTGTACTATACTGCACAGATAGTCAACTAGGGTTGTCATATTGCACAGAAGTATTTTTTCACGTTATTTAAAGTGTCACAGTTTGCAGGCTTGAAATGTACATGTTTGTGCCTCAGCACTAGTTGCCATACAATCCGTCCAGACTGTCCTGGGCCCAGAACTTAGGCCTTTGCTGTGTTCAGGGCCTTGACGGCCCTGTGGTAGAAGCAGTTCTTCAGTCTGTTTGTCTTAGCGGCCGGGGTCCTGTACCTCCTTTTCGAGGGCAGCCTGATAAAGTGTACGTGCCCAGGGTGGCCTGATTGGCTTCACCTGTCCCTCATCATCCATCTAGTCTGTGTGTTCCCCTGTCTCTGTGCCAGTTTGTCTTTCTACCTTCGTGTCACATGTCCCAGCACATTTTCCTACTGTCTCCCTTTCCTGGTTCTTGAGCTCTGTGAGTTTTCTCTACCTTGTTTTGCCTACCCCTGGGGACTGGATTATCTGCATACTCTTTGACTGCCTGCCTTTTTACTGAACCCTTAGAAAGTAAAGACTATTATTTGGGATTTCAGTTTTTGTCTCCTGTCATGCATTTGAGTCCTCTGCTTGAGTACTACAGCCATTACATAGGGTGCATAAAAGGGTGCCTAAATCTACCTCTGCGGCAACTTTGGTGCTTTTTGGTGGAAGGATTCCCACGTATCTACCGGCTTCACCGCTCCACTATTGTAAACTTTACAGCAGTGTTCACATTATATTATATTCCCGGTAGAGCTTCGACCACTTAACCCTCACTTACAGGTGCATTCACTGGGAGGCACGGCAATCTTCGCTCTGTTTTGGAGAATGCCAAGCACTTAAACGGATGAGAGAGCTCTGTACAGAGATCCAAACTTACAGACGCCATAGCATAGCAACCATGACCTTCCAAGACCTAACAATCTCTCTCTCTCCTATTCAACTCGCTCCACTATCAACATTCCTCCAAAAAGCAGGTAGTTAAACCCCGCCCCCCCCTCAAAAAAACCCTGTTCCATTTAAATCCATGGGCCAATTTTAAGCAGCAGGGAAATACTTTTGTTGTCCAGAGAAATCCATCATGTTAAAGGAAGATAAGAGAGTGAGACATGTAACAGAAAAGGCACTCTCAATAATGGGTCCTCAGCCACCACACAATTACCCAGCAGGGGTAGATGGTGTTGTTGTTGGAGTACAACAGAGAACCTTCCCTTCCTCTTTCATCTAATTTAGAGGGATTATTGTGTGTGTGTGTGCAGGTTCTTATATATACTATACAATCTCTTTATCTCTTAAATTATACTTTTATCCTTCTTTTTTGACAACAGTGTAGCCACATATTTCCAAACACCTTTTTTTTTTTTTACTAAATGCAACATTGCCATATGGTGTTCTATGTGAATCATAGACGTTTATCTTATGCTATTACCGTATGTCTTGTCTCTTAGCTGTGAAATGTCATACCTGTGAGATGACTGTTCTAGGTAGATGAGACACGCTGTCTCAGCATCTTTACTGTGCCACTGGCATGACCTCTGCTGGGTCAGCAGCATCAGACAGGCAGCCATTCAGACAAGCCATCGATCAAGCAATGTGTCAGTCAGTTTCTGCTGCTTAGCCCAAATGTACGATATACTTACGTACTCAGACACGCACACACACACGTACACAAGCGCGCACACACACGCACACACACACACACACACACACACACACACACTTGCGCACACACTCGCGCGTGCACACACACACACACACACACACACACACACACACACACACACTCGATAGAGTGAGAAAACACCTTTAAGAGATTGTATGGCTTATTCCACTAAGCAGTACAGTAAAAAAAAAAAAAAGAAAGTCTGATGGATGGGAGGAGTCTTGACCAGATGGTTCAGTCAGGTGATGGTTTGGCTTATGCTGCAAGACTAATCACTGGACCTCTACCTCATCAACGCTTCAATGACCATCTCTTGACACATGATACTTCTGAAAAAGTCTAGAGTTGCAACTAGGTCTCTGTGAACAGTGTGTGTGTGTGTGCGGTCCGTTCTCATTGTCTTTGATTTCGGCCGCCTCTTCTTTCAGGTAACATTTATCTTTATCCTCAGTCAGACACAGGTGCTCTCAGAGGCCTGACGGCGCAGCTCCGCGACAGGGATCACTTTGAATCTCTCCACTCTCACAGAACTAATGGATCAACTTCACTCCAGTGTCCCAGTGAGCTGCTACACACAGGATGGCCATGCTGGATAGCTGCATATCTCACACACACAGCCTCTGATAAAACAGGACGGGGCATTTACTGATGGTGACACCCCCCCCCCCCCCCCCCCCTCTCTCTCTGTGACCCATGGAAGCTGTGCTGTGAATCCTAACGTCTATGATCTCATTGGAGTTCTTCACGTACTACTAGTGTGTGGTGGCGCGAGATCAGAGACCAGGAGGCCCGCTATGAGACACATCACGTCTCAAAAAAAAAAGTATTGCTTTTTAAGAGAAACCATATGATCACCCACCTGGACCCCAAGAGGAACTGAAGACGTTTGGCATGGGGATGAAGACTCTGCGGGCCTTCTACAGAGGCACAAGCGAGAGCATTCTGACTGGGTGCATCACTGCCTGGCACGGCAACTGCGCTGCCCTCAACCTCTACCGCAGAGGGTGGTGCGGACAGCCGAGCGCATCAGTGGATGTGAGCTTCCTTCCATCCAGGACGTATACAACAAACGGTGTGTCAGCACAGCCCGGAGGACAGTCTGTTTGAACCGATGCCGTCCAAAAAGGTGAAGTCTCTTCCGGGAGCCTCAGGGCCAAAATTCAGAGGCTAACCAACAGCTACTTCCCTTCCCCCAGGCGATCAGGCTCATGAACAAGCCCTCGATAGACAATTGACTATCATCCCCAAGCACACCCCATGCATACGGACTACCTAAACCTTAAGCTCACAGCCACTTTACTCCTTGAACTACCTTTTTATTACTAGTTGTCCTGCTAATTGTATACTGTCTTATTTGTCACTTATGTCCTGTACTATTGTCACTTTTTTGTCTTGAATTATGCCTATTGCCTTATTGTCTTGAGCTGCAATGGCAGGAACTGAAGGAGTTTTATGCTAAAATTCACATGCAGCGAGATACAGTGCAATACTGTATATATAAACCAAAAAGATTATTGTCTGTAAAGACGACCTAGCAAGCATGCATGCTGTTTTAGCAAACTCCTTGCTTGTCTGTCTTTGGAACACCACCTCGGCTAAACATCAAAAGGCGAAAAAAAAAAAAAAAAAAAAAACAGCAACAGCAACAAAACAGTTAGTGTTACATGTCACCGAGTGGCAAAATTGTCGCAACATCTCAGTAGGTGGCATAACACCCCCTGGGCAGGTTCCTGCCTCCCAACAACACCCTAGCGGTCAGAGGGGCCAAGCATACCTGTCACAGGGAGGGACCACCACTTTGATATGGACTCTACATGATCTCCCATGAAAGTCTGATAACACACAGCCATAGCACACCGGTCATATCCAGTAGAATTGGAGACCTCCAGGCCAGAGGGAACTTACCGGAAGGTCATCTGGAAGACCTGGCCCAGGTTGACCTGCTGGGTCTTGTTGTTGTACCCGTGCAGCATCTCCCCAAACAGAGTGTCGTTGAAGCGGACGTCATGCCTTTGGCACTTGGGACCCTGGCAATTCTCAGTCTGCAGGAGGCACGAGCGCCCGTCAGCTGCCAGCTTGTACTCCTGCACGCATCTGGGAGAGAGGGGTGGGGGAGGGGGGAGGACGGAGATGTGAACTGACTTATTACACATGGGGTACATAGACAGGCAGGCACGCATGCAGGCACGCACGCACGCACGCACGCACACGCACGCACACACTGAGCAGTAGAGGTTGGAAGTGCAATGTCCCGGTGGAAAAAGCATACACAGCTCAGAGTTCTAATGGATTGCATAAATACACTATGTGCTGTTTTGCCATCTAATCTTTCAAATGAAAAGCCCTTAAGTAAGCACGGCAGACAATTAGGCAGAGACCGCCTGCGTTAAAGACGGTGTCGGTGCTGTTCGCACTGTCAGCGTTCTGAACCCCAGAAATGGCTGAGATGCACAATACGCACATTCACATGAACGCAAATTAAATATACAGACACATTGTCTGGTGCAGTCTCACAAGGCTGAATGCAATGCATTTAATCTCCTGCTGAGGCGTGGTTGAAAATCAAATCAAAAGACAATCTAGCTGTTGCTATCAGTGCAGTGGGGAATATATCAAGCTAATGGATGGCCTATGCTGTACATCTCCTGTTATTTATGGAGGAGTCTACTCAAACCATTGATTTAGCCCTGGGTGCTAGTCCATTTTGGCCACAGCACAAAAGTGCGTTTTGTGGTGTGGGATTTGTATCGTGGGACCAGGAAGCAGCACCACTCATCCACACACCATGAATGTATTCTTGGAGCCTTTCCGAGTAACCTTGCTGCTCATACCTGGCAACCTTGTTGTACTGTCTGTGTAGGCTGTTATACTCACCCACCGAACAGCAGGTTGCTGGATATCACCCACATGGGAGCATAGAACCTGGCAACTTTGTACTGTATGCTGCGTAGTATGTCATCAACACATGCCTAACACCAGAGAATGTATGTGCTAGAGATAGGCCACGTCCTTGATTCACTTTTGCACATTGGTGTGAAGAAGTAGACAGGGAAGATGACCTTAGTCCCACATGGGGATATATATATAGTGCCCTGTGTAAATAAAGGGACAGTGAAGCATTTTCTCTTCTTTTGGCTCTACACTCCAGAAGGAGAAACAAACAATTACCGTGAGGTTAAAGTAGAGATTGTCAGCTTTTATTTGATGGTATTTGTATACATACTGATTTCACCATTCAGAAATGACAACACGGTGTATGCATAGTCTCCTTATTTGAGGGTACCCAACAGTTATGGGACAATTTAACCTCGTATTTTGGAGTGTACAGAATGCTTCACTGTCCAATGACTTACACAGGGCACTGCATTTCCGAACCAATTACAACGCAGGATTGTGTCACGTCGTTTCCCTCGCAATGTGTGTGTAAGACGAAGGGCAGGAGGTAAGGAAAGCTAGTACAGAGTCGAACAAAGTGTCTTTTTAAGTCATGACAACAACTTTTAACGATCAAATGACCGCACTGAATGTTTCTACACTCTTTAGTGATATCCCCCCCCCACCCCCGCCTCAAAAAAGTTGCTATATCCCCAAAAATCTGTATCATTATGTTATGAGTGATTTTTGGGTGGAGTCGTTTTTAGGCCACCTGTCTCCTCATTGAACATAAGCGCCCGAAGTGGAGTCGCCAAGATGACGGCAGGAATGAATCCGGCTTCCTTTTGAAGACGCTTTGCTAACGCTTTGTAGCCTAATACTCACCCACAGAACATGAGGCTAACGCTTTGTAGCCTAATACTCACCCACAGAACATGAGGACGTTGCTGGCTCCGGGGTCCTCTGCCAGAGGCACCAGCTGCTGGAGGCACAGCTGCTCACAGCCGCCGTTGAAGCCGTCCGTGCAGTCGGTGCCCTTCGAGTAGTCATAGCAACCTGAGCCGTCCTTCATCGGACGCAGCCCGTCGGGACACTTGACGGGGGAGAGAAGAGGAGAGGTGGGGGGGGGGGGGGGAGAAAGAGAGAGAGGGGAGAGAGAGAGAGAGAGAGAGAGAGAGAGAGAGAGAGAGAGAGAGAGAGAGAGAGAGGAAGAGAGAGAGAGAGAGAGAGAGAGAGAGAGAGAGGAGCCAGGGGAAGAGAAGGGGGGAGAGAGCAGGGTCATGATCTGAATGTTGATAAGGACCCTACTGTTACCAGGAGACAGATGGGGAGGAGAGAGAGAGCTAAGGGGATAGAGAGAGAGAGAGAGAGAGAGAGAGAGAGAGAGAGAGAGAGAGAGAGAGAGAGAGAGAGAGAGAGAGAGAGAGAGAGAGAGAGAGAGAGGGAGAGAGAAAGAGAGCAACGCAAACTTCTCTCAACCCCTGACACCGAGGGTAAATGAGAATAAGCGCCTGGGACCCTGCCACACTCCCCCCCCCCCAGGTCCCCACAGAGATCTGCTCAGAGCGGAGGGGCTGGGGGCGGCACACACCAGCTCATTAGCATGCACAAGGAATTGGAAGTAACCGCATGTCTCAGGGTTCCCCCCTCAGCGTCCGTGTGGATCAGATGACGTGTTGATTGTCTAATCAGGGGAAAGCAGTCTCAACAGAGAGCTCTTATCTTTGAACCGCACGCATGAATTATTCCTGGGAAGAAAGAAATAAAATAAGGTGTACATTATCAAGATTAATCTTCATTTGGTGAGGGCACTGGGGGCATGTAAAGCAGTTTTCAAATGAGCCCTGTTTGTTTGTTTTTTACAGATCATTTAAGTGTGGCGTACAGTGGCGATTTATCATTATTTGAAGGCTAACGGAGTGTGTTTACTCCAGATGAGAAGACTGATTGTAAGCTAGCTAGTGTGGTGGAGCTGAGAGAGTTTGTGCTGCGATAAACAGATTATGTTCCTAGCACGCAGACACACCCCGAGCGTGTGTTATCAGTGGAACCAGTAATACAACCAGACAGTCGTAGATGTATAACTGATATGATTACTGCAGCATCCGACATCTTTCAGAAGCTTGCTTAACCTACATGTATACAAATCACATCTTTTAAAAATTGTGTTATTATTGATACAGTAGCTATGCCAGTGACATTATGTAACATTAGATGGACATTGTTTCTGTTATACACATTGTTTATTTGTGTTTTTCAAATAAAATTACGGAACACAAAAAGGTTCAAATGTGTCAAGACCCTTCTACTGTAATATAGGTATGATATACACAGGAATATATTATATATTATAGGTAATATAGGTATGTAGGTAATATATATACACAGGACTTTACATCCCAAAATCAATTTCACACAACTTGTGGTAAAATAGCAATAAATCCTTTTTCATATCTTCAGCACACACTGTGTGTGTCTCTTCATGTGTTCATTATTATGTTATTAAACCCTGACTCCACTCACTTTATGCAATACAAAAACAAATAGCCCAGACACACTTCATCTCTGTTGCTTTAGTTGGTTCTTATTGTTGTTGTTTTTGGTTTGGTTGTTGCTGTGGTTGTTGTTGTGTGTGCATCCCTAAGGTTTATCTTATGTGGATGATGGGCAGGAGTAATGATAGCCGAGTGAGGTTTGTGTCAGCCATAATAACAGCTGACAGATACTTATATCCTGATGGACGGCCAGATGTCTGGAAGGGCAGCGCTCCGCCTGACCCTGAGGGATAGTGGGGATTGAATGCTAAGTGTGGCATCGCCCTTTCCCCGAGCCTCTCAAGGCTACAAGAATGGTATCAACCTAAGGACGGAGGACAACGAGAATACCCAGGACAACCATGTGAGTGAGATTCGCTGTGGTGGAACAGATAATGGAACAATAATGCCTTTTTTTTTACCGATTCAGTAGATTAAGTACAGTGTTAGAGCTTTGAAATGACATTTCAGTCATTGAAATTGGCCAATTTCATACAATTCATATATTTTGGAACCCATAGGTATATACTTTTTGTAAGTGCACTTAATCGGTCTCAGAAAGCACGACTGCTTGTTCCTGCGATGACATCACGACAAAAAGGACAAAGCCGTGGCTGAGAATAGGTGATGACGTCACCCGGTAGCTCTGGAGTGATACCGTATATGGTGCGCTCGACGGGAGGCTGGCGGAAATCGGAGGACACGGTCACTGTAACGCATGGCTTTGAACAAGGAACGGTACCAAACACACACTAGATTAGATTAGATTAGATTAGATTAAATTAGATTCAACTCTAAGGTCATTGCAGAGTACAATAATAATGACTTATATAGCGCTTTTCTAGACACTCAAAGCGCTTAACAAACTGAAAAGATCGAGTAGTAATAATAAAAAGATACAACAACAACAACAAAAAGTATAGGGGCCTAATTAAGGTAGTGCTGGGGACACATGGGAAGGGGAGGGGGAAAGGCTTAACTGGTGATCGCAAGCTTGAAGAGGTGGGTTTTGAGGGCCTGTTTAAATGTTGGGAGGGTGTTGGCCTGTCTGATGTGGTTGGGGAGGGCGTTCCAGAGGGACGGGGCTGTGGCTGAAAAGGCCCTATCACCCCAGGTCCGGAGCTTGGTCCTGGTGGTCTTGAGGGTGGTTTGGTCGTCAGACCTGAGGCAACGGGAGGGGGTGTGGAGGGGGACACGGTCAGCAAGGTAGGAGGGGGCCAGATTGTTGATGGCTTTGTAAATGGTGAGTAGGATTTTGAAGACCAACCAGGAGAAGCGGGGTGCCGGTTATGCCAACCAGGAGAGGGCAGTGCCGGTTATGCCAATGTGTTGGAGACGGGTGAGGATGGAATGGTTGATGGTGTCAAAGGCCAGTACCAGTACAAGTACCAGTACAAGTACAAGTACCAGTACAAGTACAAGTACAAGTAGTGTCGCCGGATAGTGGTACCTTCATGCTGTGGTACTGTGGCTGATGGACCATGCATGGCCTTGCCTTGACACTAGCCCTCCACCTCATGATTGCCTGAGTTACCAGCACTTCAGGTAATTCATTGCCATGTATTTCCTCTTTCATTTTATGAACATGGTATGGCGGTACTATTATTTCATTTACTGTGGGCAATAATTCAATGTATTGTTGAATGTTCCAGCTTTGATGCTAAGGAACCTGGCGTGGTTATGGCCATGGAATACCATGAGGCAGAACCAATCGAGTTTCAGCTGCTGAAAATCACTGATGTCAAGCCCCCCGGAGGTGATCTTCATATGCAAGGCCCACTCGGACTTGACATGGCCAGACAGAATATCTTTTTGAGAAGATCTGAGAATTCTGTTCTGCTGAGGCAAAAGACACCACATGCCCACCAGACTCCACAGCAACTCAGAAAACTGTATTACTTATCATTACTTTACTTATTTACTTATGATTGTGATTATGTACCTTGCTGCAATGCTAATGTTGAAGAACCAAAGCCAAACATTTTTATTCTTGGGTACTGTAAAATAAATTCTGATTCTGATTGAAGACTTTTTTGTATCATTAAAATAATAACAACCATAAAGACTCCATAATAAGCTGGCTAATTATCTTAGGTAATACCTTGCTAGGTAATAATGTTAGCTATAGCTATCTGACCCAGTGACTGACACTGACAGATATTGATAGCTGACAGCTGTCAATCTAGAGGGGAAGTGGTTGGGGGTGGGGTTAACCAGATATTGTTACCGCCCATTACCTGGCTGTGCAGACGTGTGAAAAAGAACCAAATCTTTGAAGAGCTTTTCCTCAGGATTGTGATTTCAGAGGTAGCAACATTCAAATACTCATGTCGTCTTCAAAAATGACTTTGCCTACTGGTTGCACTTTTCACTAGCAGCTGTCACAGTTACAAGTACAAGTACAAGTACCAGTACTAAACACAATGCAGTTTAGCATCAAACCAGAAGTGTAAATAGTGATATAGTGCAACGACATGTGAGCAATGTCTGCCTCCACCGACCTCCGCTGGTGCATGGCAGTGATGAGGAGACGACAGTAGGACAGGATCTAGTGTTGACAATGTCCCTCCCAGGGGTCTGGAGACAAACTGACCTGTTCCTGACCTAGGAGGAAATTATCTCATACTCTATCAGGCCAGGGTTAACCTGCTTAACCTTTTGGTATAGACACAGACATAGACGCACACACACACACACACACACGCACACACGCGCACACACACACACACAGACATACACACACACACACACACACACACACACACACAGACACACATTGGACAAATCAATAGCGTTCCCCCTGTGTGTCCGTCACTTAAAGCCACAGGTGGATCCGAAGTGATATAAAGAGCTTACCTCGATCAATTCTCTTCATCGATATCACATTTTTTTCGCAACTTTGCATGCTATACGATGCCACCAATTTGTTTCCGAGACGGTAAACACGGCCGAAGTCACTTCCAGTTTTCTCCAACTGGAGAATGTGTCATGTCCGGTTTCAACGCATGTCTGGTTTCAAAAAAATCTGATACATGAGAAATGGCACAGATGGTGCCAAAATATCTCCAAATCAAATGGCCTAAACATATAGGTGTCCGCCTAAACATACCTGTACTAAAACAGGTACAAAGTTGCATTTGCTCACATTACTAGCATCGACTTTGGCACAAGTACTAATAAGACCCTGGAGCACTGATTCCTAGATGATTTGGGCTTGGTTTCCAAGGTGATATTCACTGTAAAAGCTGTTGTTTTTTTAGGCGGAGACTGAATTTGAGATGTTTTATAATGTTCTAGCTCTATTTACTCTGACACAGTAACATACATTTTGATTCTGACACTTCTACAGCCACCCCACAGGTGTTAGCTTTCATTTGATAACAAGATCATTATGAAGGCCCTTGTGATTGTGGAGATATTCTATATTCACTGTGGGCATGTCATTTCGAGCAGAAAACCAGAAAAATGAGGTGGATAAGAAGAGTTAACAGATACCATGATCCTCACTGCCTGACTGTGAGAACCTGTCACGGCCAATCACAGCGCCCTCCTACTGTCCAATAACACTCCGTCCTTGGGGCTTGTCCATGGCCACCAGAGTCACATCAGAACCTTACATCCATAATCTTTATTGGATTCTACTCAACATTCCACAGAACCCTGACATGAGTTCTTCACAGCTCCTACGGTATGAGGACCCAGAAAGGGACTCTTTCACAACTGGGATTAAAACCGAATCAAGATCATATCACGGTTCCCAAGCCATGACATTTTCTATTGACAACCCCGTACGAGCGCACTGCGTCTTAGGAAATCAATACTAACCGGGTATGGTCTGTGACGACCATGTCATGTCTGACCATGAAGTGTCGAGAGGAGGCAGACACTGTAGGGAGATGGATGATTGAACAGCAAAGTGACAGAGAGAGAGAGGGAGAGAGAGGGAGAAAGGGATGGCTCTCCCTTCCTCTCTTGGTACCGGAGAGCCCTGTAGAACTGGGAGGTTACATGAGCCTGTTAGGCAGGAGTGATATTGATCCGGACGGAGGGAGCGCCCAGCCAATAGAGATGGTGTCGGCTGGCAGATTAAGCAAACACATAAAACACGGTAAAACAATTACCCTGCGCTCCCCAAAGGGCAACTGTGCGTGAACACCCCCTGGCTACGTCCTTAAAATACAAACACACGCACGCACGCACGCAAACACACACACAAACACACACACACACACGGACACACACATGCACACACACACACACACACACACACACACACACACCTTCTGGCTCTATCCAACACATGTAACTATAAGCTGTTCATTTTTCTAATCACCTTTCTGGTTTTAATCAAGCCCTCAACACCCAGGTTTTAATCAGGCCCCTGAGCAATTCAAACCCATATTTTACCTTCATTATGGGAGCCTCCACTGACAAACATATTCCCATGCTTTACCTATTGTTATTGCCTCAAGAGCCTGGCATATCTATTCAGGGCATGAGATAGTGGTCAGGGGGGGGTGAGCTCCCCGCAACCTCATAATGTTGACATTTACATTTGTTGGCATTTAGCAGAAGCCTTTATACAAAGTGACTTACAGCAAATACATTGTCTAAGTAAGTGAATCATATATCCATCATCGTCTTTAGCTAGGGGGTGGCCATATGTTCAGAGAGGAGCTTGTTCACAATAACAGCTAGGGACTTAATGAGCCAGACAACATAAGGAAGAGAAAATACAGAAGACAACAATTGTGTGTCGAATGGAGATTGCATAGGGTGTGCTGTTGACACAAGCATGATTCACTTGTAAGAGCGAGATTTAAAAAAAAAAAAAAAAAAAAAAAAAAAAGAGCTTCTTTGCTGTTACAGTAGCATGTTGTGATGTGAATAATATTGTCTGGAAAAGGCCCGAAAAGAAACAATGGATTTGATAGGAATCTGAGTGGCATACAGTAGAGACATCACACAGGACTTAGAGAATATTGCAACAATAAATCATATTGTCCAAAATAATCACAATTTTCAAGTTGCATTGACAGCATAATCACGTTTTGAGGTGACAGAGATGAAGCTTTGTTGACTCCCAAACCGATCGGGAATTAGAGAGAGAACAACACTAACTTTTTTTTCCACAGGTGCCAAAACACAGAGGACAGACAGTCCCCTCTGAGGAACAAGCCTGTCTCTCTCCGGCTGTTCTGTGCAGTTTTATCGCTCTAATGCTTAATCTTCAAAGGGAAACAACACAGCTGTGTTTCGCTAAGAGACCATGTCACCCAAAGGCAAAGATAACTACAGGGATATAAACATATACTTCCTTATTTCTGTTGTCTTCTCTCTCAGTGGCATGACACACATATTAGCCTTTTCTCGAATTAAAAGATTCAATGGATTTGTATCTGACTGTCAAGCGGTTGTTCATTTATAAACCCAGAAGGTCAACTGGCACGCACACACACAGACACACAAGCACGCACACACACAGACACACACGCATGCGCGCGCACGCACGCACACACACAGACACACAGACACGCACACACACACACACACACACACACGCACACACACACACACACACACACACACACACGCACACACACACAACACACACACACACACACAAACACACATTAAAAAAAAAGTCTTGTAGCGAATGAGAAAGTACCAGTGAAGTTGAAAGCCATAAACAAAGTGCTTTGTTATTCCCTCTACATCTTCATCTTCTCCCCAAAGATATCAGATCATATCTGGATTTGATGTACAATAACGTTGTTCCCGTATTACAGTAACTATTAGAGGGGGAGGACATTTAAACATCTTCTGCAGGATATCTTATCCGACCTGACTCAGTTGGGAATAAATAATCTATCTGTCTCTGTCTCTATCTCTCTCTCTCTCTCTCTCTGCTTTAATATTCACTTGCATACTATTTTTTCTAGTTTAACATGCAGTTCAGGCGGTGACAGAACCAAATTGAATTGATACCTCTTTATTTGTTTTACTCTGTGACACAATTATCAGTGAATACATAAAACACAGCCCAGAAGGGGATTGTGTATCTGCCTTGAAGTCATAGATCACACAGTGATTATGACATCAAACAAACACTCTGATTTAATAGTACCTCTTCACCTCTTCATGGCAATGCCTACTGGGACTTGTCCTTTGTTGTGTTGGTTATTCAAGGTGATCAAAAGTGACAGTGATATTCCATTACATAGTTGAAATAGTTGAAAATAGGCATTATTTATGGTTATACAACAGTTAGTTCCGACTAAGTAATTTGATTGGACAAGAGGCATCGCACACTTTTTTAAATTAAGCAATATCACACTTGAGGTAGTTGAGCAGTACTCAACTAAGTCATAGCCAATACACAGACAACGTTCAACCATCTGTCCGGACTTTTCAACTTCTAAAACTTATATAAAAAGGTGATTCAGAACCTTCAGACCAGAATTTTCAACTTCTAAAACTCATATAAAAGGTGATCCAGAGGCTTAATCCTTGCCCTTCGAGTCAGGCCAGCTGTGATGTGGGATATGTGGCTCTTACAAAGACCACACCATGACAAAGACCAGACCATGACAAAGACCAGACCATGACAAAGACCAGACCATGACAAAGACCAGACCATGACAAAGACCAGACCATGACAAAGACCAGACCATGACAAAGACCACCAGACCATGACAAAGACCAGACCATGACAAAGACCAGACCATGACAAAGACCAGACCATGACAAAGACCAGACCATGACAAAGACCACACCATGACAAAGACCAGACCATGACAAAGACCAGACCATGACAAAGACCAGACCATGACAAAGACCAGACCATGACAAAGACCAGACCATGACAAAGACCAGACCATGACAAAGACCAGACCATGACAAAGACCAGACCATGACAAAGACCAGACCATGACAAAGACCAGCAGACCATGACAAAGAACAGACCATGACAAAGACCAGACCATGACAAAGACCAGACCATGACAAAGACCAGACCATGACAAAGACCAGACCATGACAAAGACCAGACCATGACAAAGACCACACCATGACAAAGACCAGACCATGACAAAGACCATACCATGACAAAGACCATACCATGACAAAGATCAGACCATGACAAAGACCAGACCATGACAAAGACCATACCATGACAAAGACCACACCATGACAAAGACCAGACCATGACAAAGACCAGACCATGACAAAGACCAGACCATGACAAAGACCAGACCATGACAAAGACCAGACCATGACAAAGACCAGACCATGACAAAGACCAGACCATGATCTGAGGCAAAGCCAACTCCAAATACAGAAGATTTGTCATGGAGCTGGAGTTAGGGTGCTATTCAATCAAACCTGCATTACAGGTCACATCAACTATGTGGGGAAAACAAACAAACAAAAAAGTAATGAATTATGTTTCATTTGCTCTCAAGCACCATATCTATCGAAGTAATTATAAACATAACATTTGCAGCATGGAAGTACAGTCTGCACAGTATGGGTTTAATTTAATTCCAGCTTGTGTCCAGGGACCTAAAACACCCAAGGCTGCCTCCGTGGTGCGACACGTGTCCCATAAAGGCGCTGAAATGACACACTCGGTCCCCCCCTCTTGAACGACCAGTGAGAGCAAAATGAGGGATGAATTATGAAAACGCGTTCGCAGGAAATGATCAAGCATTCAGACGTATGGTAATGAGCTGAGCTGCTCAGTGGTGCAAAGGGAGAGGAGTCGTGATGTGCATCTTTCCAGAAGGAGGGACGGCAGGGATGGGGTGGTGGGTGTGGGCGGATGAGAGAGTAAAGAGACTCATGGGGTGGAAGGAGGTAGTGTTGTCCTCCCTCAAGTCTCTTCGCTAACATGCTGAACAAGTACGGGCAGCCGAGCATAGATTTGCTTCTTGCTCAGAACTAATGATTTAAATTCTTGACTTCCGAAGTGTGTCTTGGATTCTAATGGCGTGCTGTGACACGAGTGGGAAATGCTTATTAATGCAAATATAGGAGAAAAAAATAAAATAAAAAATACATTTTAATTTGACAGCCCCGAAATAGACGTCTTGAGACACAGAGTCTGGCACCAGTGACGTCTCATTGCCGACCTGCATCGCAACAGCTTCCTCCAAGACGTCCCGAAAGAAAACGAACATGATGAAGGATATGCAGATAAAATGATTCCATCTGGCCCTGCTTTGACTTCACCCATTAAGAAGATAGATAATGTAACTACAGACACGTACACACGCACGCATGCACACACGCACACACACACGCACACACACACACACACGCACTCGCGCCCGCACCCGCACACGCACACGCACACGTACACACACACGTAAACACACACGTACACACACACACACACACAAACATACACACACACACACACACACACACACAACTAGACCACCCTTTTAGCCTGTTCCTCAAGGCAAATACTTCAGCTGCACAGTTGGACATCTCCAGCCGAACGGAAACACATACGACCCATCTGCGTTTAAAGACCCGGCCTCCTCTCCCCAGTGAGCCTCGTGTGTAGGTGGAGACGGGTGTGTGTGTGTGTGTGCTCTTCATACAGATCAATGGCTGCCTTTCCTGGGAGCGGACTTCACGCATTTAAAGGTTAGCCTGGCCTTTGTGTTGTGTCAAGGCTGGTGCTTGGCACTCTACTGACTAACGCCTCGGGCTAGCTCACGCTCATGCCTGCCTGTAAATGTGTGTGTGTGTGTTTGTGTGTGTGTGTGTGTGTGTGTGTGTGTTCATGTGAGGGGAGGGGGGACGGGGAGGACGGACGGACGGAAGACTCTGCCTTCACTATGACTGAACAGGCCTTAAGATATGGTGCGTTATGTTTTCCGGTGGATTAATGCTGTATCCTATATTTCCTCATTCTAGGCATGACTAATTCACATTACAATGGATCTGGTTCCCAGTCTTGTACAGCACATGCAAACACAGTTATGGAAGCCATGTCAATGTCCTGGCTTAGCTGAGGTGTTTCTAAAGAGAAGATCAACTGAAAGAGGAGGCAGCTTAAACAGGGCCACAGGCACGCTGACTGCCTAGCAGTTTAGTCACAGCTCTTCCTGTGCAGACATTAGAGAGAACAACAACAACAACACCAACAACACCCTCCTTTCTCTGTCTCAACAATGAACAGTGAAAGGAAATGTACAAAGGAAAAGAAGAAACAAAGAAAAGAAACACGAGTGACAACTTCACAGCCTTCACAAGGGCTTGCGATGAAATGTAAGCATGTGAGCGAATGCTTTAAAAGGGTATTCTTTCTGAGTTGGAGACAGTTTGGAATGAGTGACTCAGTCGATAAAGAGAATTTAAGCTTCAGCAATCCAGGGTCACCGTTCTATGCCTGTTCTCGTTCTGACGTGGGGCGTGAGTAGCCAGAGACCTGGAGGTGTCAGAGAGTCAATAACACCTTTACATCTTCAGCCCTCTCAGTGTGAGCCAAGCTGGGCAGGGCTGTGGTGGGATGGTTTATTGACCCCACATACTGTATGAGCATTATTCAGACCAGGCTCTCTCTCTCTCTCTCTCTCTCTCTCTCTCTCTCTCTCTCTCTCTCTCTCTCTCTCTCTCTCTCTCTCTGTATGTCTCTCTCTCTCTCTCCTTCTCTCCTCAGACCAATTAATGCACTATTTATATTTCCTGAAAGTACAACATAACTCTAAGCTTCCTAGTTGCATTCCCATTCCAGGAAAGGAGGGAATTGGACAAGGATGCTATTTTTATTTTTATTTCTTTATTTTATTTGTTATTTTTCCTTCCTTCGCCAGAGGTTGAACAAAGCCCTCAGGGTCTCAGATAGGCCTACATTGTTTTTGTCTGCATTTCAAATGAGCAGTGTGGGATGTTACTGCGATCAATGTTGACGTGCCATTTGCAAATCAACACGTTGCAGGGAAGCAGGGAGTCGGTCTGAATGCTGAATGAAGAGAGGGAGGGACAGAGGAAAACTTTTGCAAAGCTTAATAAAACTTTTAAGAAGATTGCCCGCTATGTGTTTATAGTGTGTGTGTGTGTGTGTGGGGGGGGGGGGGGGGTAAGATAAGTGAAAGAAAAAAAAATCAGGACAGACACTTATTTTGTTTGGTGTAATAATGTGAGTTTTTCATGTGTACTGTTTTGCAATAAATAATTGATTACAAAAAAAAAAGAAGATTGCCCGCTGGTCCACACACACACACACACACGCACATGCACACACACACACACACACACACACACACACACACACACACACACACAAACACACACACACACACACACACACACACACATACACACACAGTTCAACACTTAATGAAATACAATAATACACCTCACACAGCTGGGTCTGCATAATTCTAAATAACGAAAAGAAAGTATTGAGAAAATTGCTAGCCTCCCGTTGATATAACACATGTGTATTGTTGGAACACATGTGGATAACTATTCATTTTTTGTAAGCTGCTGATTGCATCTGACTGGAGGTAATTTGTCTCGGCCAACACAAAGCAGAAATCAAATAGGCCACTTCTGAATGAATGGGAGTAGAAGGAGAATGGGCTTCCAGCAGTTGGAAATGGCTGGCCGAACCTTTCAACAAATTGAGTTGTTATTTATGCTCATCAATATGACTGCCACCTTAACAGCCCCTTAAAGGCCATGCTTTGAATCGATTTACCATTTAAGCTCAAATGGTTCGCTATCTTATAAAAGCCACCTCTGAGGATGAGTGGGAGGGGTCTTTGTCTGGTAATTTCTCAAGTCTGTTGGTAATTAACACCTGTTATTTCTCAACTAATCTCTGGAGACATGACCTTCAGTTTCTTGTTAAAGACGACGTGAGATCATTCATATGCAAATGACACACAGGAATAACGAGTGAGGTCCAGACTGCTCTGTTCCAGGAGAATTTACATCCAAATGGATATGATGTGTCGAGACGGAACACCAAGGACTGTTCAGAGGTCAGTGGGAATTAGTGAGGCTGTTGGTCACAACGCTGGATAAGTGTCCTTGAAAGTCTAACACACTTGGCATACACATGAACAACAAACAGTCTGACAAAGCATGATGGAAATCATGTGTTGCTACTTTGATCTTTGGTCCATGTAGAGTTATCTGATGCCTTTACACGTCTACTAGTGCACACTTCAACAAGTACACAAAGCCAGTCAGAGCACATGGACACTAACAAACAATTAAACAGTAGATTACTAATTAGGTAAGTGGGCAAGCAGCTGTAGAGTGTTAAAATATAAATATATATATATATATATATATATATATGTTCTACAGGTCCATTGATTTCAATTTCACATCAAATGAGTGTCCCTGCTTCATTGCACCGCAGTGCAGTCGATAGTCTGTTAACACTGTACATCTCTACTCTACCACATGTTCTTTTTCATTTGATTATATAATGGAGCTTCTAAGAGCTTCCAGAATTGTCAGTCTGAGAAGTACAGTACTGGATAATTATCTTTGGAGTGGATGGAGAATATTGTACACCCGAGGGGGAGGGTGAATTACTATCACCGTTAAATCCAGCCGTGCAGTAATGGTTTTAATAGTCAAGTTAAAAGTTTTCAGTTGCCCGTAGGCAAATCGGTTGGTATGTCAGCGACAGTATATATGGAGAGAATATTATAACGACTTGATTATCAGAGCGACACTTCAGATAATGGACTGACACTACAGCAATGTCTCAGGATTTTTGCATAAGCAATAACAAGTTATTGCCTATTTTTGTGTCGTTCTGTAGTGTCAGAGGAGTTAATGTGTGGTGTCATAAAGAGGGGTAGTGGTGGTCTAGTGGATAGTGAGTTGGACTTGTGATCGGAAGGTTGTGAGTTCAAATCCCGCCTGAAACCACACCACTACTAGTGTGCCCTTGAGTAAGGCACTTAGCCCTCAGTTACTCCAGGGGGAATGTCCCTGTAATCCGTAATTGTAAATCGTTTTGGATTAAAAGCGTCTGCTAAATGGCAAAATTATAAAGACTGTTTGTGAGGGCCTATGCAGGCCTTAATGGTGCAGATAGTAATGCTTTTCAGATCTACCCCTATAACAGAGTCAAAGGTTTGGAAAAAAAAAATGTGTCCATAAATAAGGAATATGTACTGTAAACTAGCATTTGTTTCACCTGTGGGGCTACGCTACATTAAGGTGCTAATAGACCGTGCCTATTGTGGTATTAGCAACTCTGAAACATGGCGGATATCTGAGAAAACAACATCAGTATTTTTCTCAGATGGTCGGTTATAGTAAATTACCCTCCCCCCAAAAATAAACAAAAGTATTGTTGACGAACGACCCAATTAGTCACAGAGAAACATTTGAAATTAAATGACCTCTATAACTACCTGGTCATAATTATTACTGTAGTATTTTATTGTATCAACATTGTTACACTGACATTAACATTGAAATTAAAATATGACGGACAAAACAATATAATTTAATTATTATTTATTATTAGAACTCTCATTTAGAAATAAAGTTGGCCCATTGCATGACATTTGAATCATTATCGACAAACATACGGTAATGGATATGTTTTTAATTTAAACAGATGTAGAGGTCTAGCTTTATTTGTTCAATTAAATGAAGAGGGCTCATCTGATCTCAACCTCCTGCTGTGTATGTGTGTGTGTGTGTGTGTGTGTGTGTGTGTGTGTGTGTGTGTGTGTGTGTGTGTGTGTGTGTGTGTGTGTGTGTGTGTGTGTGTGTGTGTGTGTGTGTGGGTGGGTGGGTGTGTGTGTTGGTGTGTGGTCGTGTGCATGTGAGTGTGTGAGTGTTTGTGTGCATATGTGCGTCACAATGTGTGTCATACACACATCATACCCTGCCCTCACAAGAGAGGAAGTGAATGAACACTATAAGATTATTTTTCAAATACTATATAAAAGATGATATTGTTTTAATTGAGTGAGGCCGTAACATAAACACTGTTTAGTGATTAAAACGTTGAAATACAAATTAATATATCTAGTTTGTTAAGCGTCGCCCACACAATGTTCTTTCTGGAACAGTTCTTTCTGAAGTTTTTTTCATAAGATCATTGTTTACCTATGTTTTCACATTAACTTCCATCACTGTTCAATTAATGTTAAATCAAACTGCTGTCATAACTCACTCTTGTGTCTTGTTATTGTTATGCTAGCATGTGTTTGCGTCTGGGAGAAAACACTACAAATGCTGTAATTCAATGTCATCCTCAAGGTAAAACAGAACATGAACATGAACATAAAGACAGGCCCAGTTTCTGGAGGGATTATCTAACATTCAGAGCGATGCATTTCTTAGAGGGTTAGACCAGCAACACACATCTCATACACTCTCATACTTTTCTCTGTTTGAATGGAGGTGAGCAAATGGGAACATTTAGTATAGTGAATATTATATATATATATATATATATATATATAAATATAATATATTTAGTATAGTGAATTGAAATATACTAAATATTATATATTTTAAAATAGATTTGATTATATATATTTCAAAGTGTGTGTGTGTGTGTGTGTGTGTGTGTGTGTGTGTGTGTGTGTGTGTGTGTGTGTGTGTGTGTGTGTGTGCGTGCGTGCGTATGTATGTATGTATGTATGTATGTACAGTATGTATGTATGTATATTAGCTTTGCCATGCCAATCATATTTGGCCACACATTTCAGAATTAGTTTCAGGAATATTTTTTTCTAGATGCAGGGCAGAAACTAGGTTGAGGGCAGAATCTACCATGAAAACACGCTCCAGGATCAATGATTATTGTCTTCATTTTGCTGTGGGTTCCACACATTTTCTATAGGACTGATGTCAGGGATTTGTGATGGCCAGTCCAATACCTTGACTTTGTTGTCCTTAAGCCATTTTGCCACAACTTTGGACGTATACTATACTTTTTCCTCCAAACATAACAATGGTCATTATGGCCAAACTGTTACATTTTTGTTTCACCAGACCGACCAGAGGACATTTCTCAAAAAAGTAACATCTATGTTTCCATGTTCAGTTGCAAACCGTAGTCTGGCTTTTATGGTCGGTTTTGGAGCAGTGGCTTCTTCCTTGCTGAGCAGCCTTTCAGGTTATGTCGATATAGGACTCATTTTACTGTGGATATAGATTTTAGACTTTTGTACCAGTTTCCTCCAGCATCTTAACAAGGTCCTTTTCTGTTCTGGAATTGATTTGTACTTTTCACACCAAAGTACGTTCATCTCTAGGAGACAGAACCCATCTCCTTCCTAAGCGGTATGGACTCATGGTGTTTATACTCGATTACTATAGTTTGTACAGATGAACGTGGGTGTTTGGAAAGTGCTCCCAAGGATGATCCAGACTTCTGGAAAGCCACTGTTTTTTTTTCGGAGGTCTTGGCTGATCTATTTTGATTTTCCCATGATGTCAAGCTAAGAGGCACTGTGTTCGAAGGTAGGCCTTAAAATACATCCACGGCGTCGCCGTGTGATGGATGGGCAGATAAATATTGGTGTTGGGCTAAAATACATCCACAGGTACACCTCCAACTGACTCAAATGATGTCAATTAGAATCAGACATTTCTAAAGCTATCACATCATTTTCTGGAATTGTCCAAACTGTTTAAAGGCACAGTCAATTTAGTGTATGTCAACTTCTGACCCACTGGAACTGTGATATAGTGAACCATAAGTGAAATAATCTGTCTGTAAACAATTGTTCGAGAAATGACTTGTGTCATAACTGACTGTCAAAACTATAGTTTGTTAACATGAAATCTGAGTGGTTAAAACATGAGTTTTAATGACTTCACTTTAAACTTCTGACTTCAACGGGTATGTTTCTCAGGTCTACCTTGAGAGAAAAATATATATTTGACCTCAATGAGATTTCATGGATGCATATAGGTTAAATGCAGTTAAATAAAGCAACACATACTTGTTCAGTGCATACATAAGACAACATAAGGAATGATTAAAGCAGTTCACATTGCTCATAGTCCCTTTCTCTTCTAAAGCAGAGGATTCTTACTCTCTGCAAAGCTCGATTTTATCGCACATAATGTTAATACTAATATGGATATTATCCATTAACATTGACTTGAGGAGCATAGGCCACATGGTTTTATCTAATGAACTGAAGAAGAAATCCCACCTTGCATGATTAAAAAAGCAAATTGCCAGCCAAATATCTTCATTTATATGTCTTAGTGACAGAGGGAGTCCCGGAGCTACTGAAATATGATGCGTCCTCCTCTAAAGGAGCCGTGGTGTTATGGGTTTATGATATATGGTTCTTGGAATTACTCTGGGTTTTTAATCATGGGATGGTTGTCATGGTAACTGTGTTGGAAAGAAGTTGTTCGGAAACAGCTGTATTTATGGTACTTTATCTATTCTATCAAGTTCCTCTGGAGAGGTGTGATTTAAAGACCCACATTAGTCATGTTGACATTTTTTATCCTGGTGCCGCACAATGCTATTGCACAATGACTCATGTCCAAATATTGCCATTTAGGTCAAAGTATGAGTATTTTGGAAGAATTCCCATCTGCCACAACTCATGAAATTGCATACAGCTCAGACCTGTGTGACATGTTTGTAAAGTTAGCCAAATATAACCCTCTCGGTTATATAACCATAACCCGGCTTTCCAAAAATATTTTGATACATATTATTGAGAATTGCTCCTAGCTATATCTGGTGTTACTTAGCTCAGTTGAATGACACACATCACCACTCTGTGTATTTCTGTTCTTTGGATATTTTTACCAAGAGAACCCAGGAAGCAACACTGTCTGGAGTAAAAAAAATCAGGTGTAGTGCTGAGGCACAAATATGTACATTTCAAGCCTGCAAACTGCGACACTTTAAATAAATGTGCAATAACACTATTGTGCAATATGACAACCCTAGTCGTCTATCTGTACAGTATAGTATAGTGGATAGTGTACATAGCCTTTATTTATGTAAACCAGCTCCTTCCCTTCTTGTTTTTTTTTTTCTTTTTTTTTTTTCTTTTCTTTCCTAACACCAGGGGAGCCACCCCTCCTAAATTTCGTTGTTTGGTACCTGTACTGTAGCAATGACAATAAAGACCATTCATTCATTCGAGTAAGCCTTTAACAACATGATGGAAGTACAGAGATACACTGCAACCCCCCAAGCGCTACATCACTGTTTAAAAGGGCAGAAGCAGGTATGTATGATTTTCCCTCTTTGTTTATAAAGCAAATCTGAGAAATCCCCTACAGTAAACCTATAACAGGTTTACACATTGATACACACAGAGAGATCGTCACTGGTTGGACATCTAGTAGTAATACGTACTAATGTATTCAGCCACTGCTAGTACATTATCATACCCCTAGCTCACAGGGTAACACAAGTTCCACTACTGGGAGTAACTTACACTATATGGACAAACGTATGTGGACACAATTATCGTCTGGGGCTGTTTTGGTGGTTTGGGCTAGGCCCCTTAGTTCCAGTGAAGGGAAATCGTAATGCTACAGCATACAATTGTGATTCTAGAGAATTGTATGCAACAACTTTGTAGCAACAGTTTGGGTAAGGTTTGGGTAAGGTCCTTTCCAGTTTCAGCATGACAATGACCGCATACACAAAGTGAGGTCCATAATGACATGGTTTGCAGAGTTTAGTCTGGGAGAACTTGACTGGCCTGCACACAGAGCTCTGACCTCAACCCCATCGAACACCTTTGGGATGAATTGGAACGCAGACTGCGAGCCAGTCCTTCTTGCCCAACATCAGTGGCCGACCTCATTAATGCTCTTGTGGCTGAATGGGAGCAAATCCCTGGAACCTCTAAAATCTAGTAGAAAGTCTTCCCAGAAGAGTGGAAGCTGTTATAGCAGCAAAGGTGGGACCAACTCCATATTAATGCCCATGGTTTTGGAATGAGAAGTTCAACAAGCACATATGGGTGTGATGTTCAGGTGTCCTAATAGTTTTGTCCATATAGTGTATCTCTTGAACAGCAAGTCTGTTCTGAACAGTCACAGTTGAAATACAGAGAGAGTTAGAAGAAACAAACAAGGGAATTCCAGTGTCAGTGTTTGGCTCTCATTGGTTGTGACAAACAGCCCAGAGGCCAGTCAAATTACAGCCCCGCCCAACACCAATAATGATCTGCCCATCTATCACACGGCGACGCAGCTGGCACATTAATTTAATTGGTTTACAACTCGAGCCTGCCCAAACTCCTGTCAAACCTCTGGCATTGGAGGGACCCCCAGCTACCTCCCCTTGTAAATATGCCAAGGTAGAACCTGTCCTCTCACTGAGATGGACTCTGTACTCAGTACACACATTATACACACAGTGTACTGTATATGCAATAATAATAATAATAATAATAATAATAATAATAATAGCAAAAACAATAAACATGTGTGTGTTTATAACAAATCAGTTTTGTACAGTGCTGTACAATGCAGCGGAAAATAACAGATAAAAAAACTAAAACAACTAAGACATTGGTAAAGTGCTGTACAATACAGTGCAAAAGCAAGACAACAGAACATATTAAAAACAACAGTACATGATTATGAGCGTAACAAAAACATACATTATCTGGTCAAAACTAACATCAGGTGGTCCACTACCGCCTTTAACAGTTGTTAGTTTACAGTCTAATCCCTTACTTACTAGCCACGTCCTATAGTTTTAATCAAACATACACGCTTCCAAATATACTGTATGTTCAACATTTCAGGATGATACGGACTCATTATAGGTAATTAACCTTCCGTTAATTAAAATATGGCTAGTGTCGGTTTCAATGATGGATTGGAGGAGATATGGCCTCCTCACACTATCTCTGTAGAACGGTGTAACTCGGTAGAACTCCTGTGCAGATCACGGAAGTTCAATCCAGGATATGATAACCGGTATACTCTGTCGCTTCCAAAGTACTCGAACGATGCAGTGGCAATGCTCGAAAGAAGAGGACTCATATTCTCAAACATTGCAGTTCAATACAGCATTTGAGCATTTTTTCATTTGAGTCCTCTTCTTTCTGCATAATGTACATCATCATAGGATAAAGGGCTCTTTGGACCAGGGCAGGCTGGTGGAGGTAGAAATCAGAGGACGGGCTCATTGTAATGCAGATGTTTGATACCATGCTTCCATTCCATGCTTTACAATGAGCCTTTCCTGTGAATTCTACCTCCACCAGCCTGCCCTGCTTTGGAGATCCCAACAGTAGAACCCCTACATGTAGAACTCTTCTGGCTCGAAAACCTATTTACGGAGAGTGTAGTTCATGTGGATGTGACATATCTAGTAATGATGCATTGGCTCAGGTGACGGTGATGTGGCCACACATTGACCACATTGTTTCCTCTCTTTGTTACACTCCAGTTGGCTCAGTGGGACCCCTTCTCTGCCCTCACGGATCCCTAAGCAGGTGGTGTGTGTGCTCTCTAACATGCTTCTCCAGGCACAGATACTGTATAGACAGACCAGACTGTGTTAACAGATACCGTATAGACAGACCAGACTGTGTTAACAGATACCGTATAGACAGACCAGACTGTGTTAACAGACCGAGTTCGGCTGTCTGTCAGACGTGGAGAGACGATGTCTACAACCTCTCGTTGTGTGAACACACAATCATCTATCATCCTGGATGTGTTCGTTAAACAAGACAATTAGCAGAAACATAGGTGCCGTAATAAATCCAACGTGAAACCCGAAATCCTCAGTGAACACAGAGAGAAAGCAGCATTTGTTACTCAAAACGATCATCATGTGGAGACAAGGGAGGCTGGTGGAGGCAGAAGTCATAGGAATGTATGGAGTGGAACAAAGAATGGTATCTCTGATTTCCGCCACCACCAGCCTCCCCCTGTGTAGAATGCATAGACATTCATTTCGGGCTGCTTTTCCCCCCATCCTAGATTGAACCGACTCCTGGATTTAAGACCATGTTCAATGGAGAAACTCCATTTAAACACGCTTCCTAGTCCAGCAGTAAACTTTCCAAGAAACCACCCTCCCATGTGTAGAGGTCAGAGTGACTCACCATGCAGCCTGTTGAGTCCACCCGCCGATCTGACACACACTTGAAGTTCTTCCTGCAGCCTCCGTTGTCCTTGGCACAGTCTCGGACTGGGCCGAAGGAGGCTAACAGGTCATCTACTGTGTCAAAGTAGGTGGACATGATGGCCTCTTCTCTACAGGGGGGAACAGAAACACACACGCAATGTTTAACATATATTCATCAGAATCAGAATCAGATTATTTTTTTATTGGCAAGTATATTTGCACATACAGGAAATTGACTCGG
>NC_137689.1:53159396-53176896 GCF_963989245.1 Nansenia antarctica
GTGTGTTTTGCTAGGACCTTCTGCTAAGAAAAGTAAGCCTTTGATATTAGCCTTTGATATTACTTAATATTATTTTGTTCTCTGGGCTTTATTGTTTTCGAGTTAAGTCCGCTCCCTTGAGCCATTTAAGAGTTCGGTTTTGGAGACATTGTTTTCTACTATTTGATTTTCGGGCAACGTTTGTGTTTTGCATTCTGTGTTTTCAAGTACCATTTTCTCCATTTCCTTTTTATGTTTATATGTCTTCCTTCCATCTGCCTCTGCACATGGGTCCACTCATCCTATACCAAACCTGACAAGCAACTGTAATGGGTGATCAGTTGGAACCGTGCCTAGTTGAGGCTGTCTTTCTCTACGAGTAAAACCCAGACCACATCAAACAGAATGAGAGAAAGCCGAGCGTGAGAGCTGAGATATGTCCCTATAGTCAAATCTATCAGTTTGTTGAGTCCCGGTGGTACAGTACAGCTGCTTGCTAGTATGCTTGCTCATACTTTGAAGTGGCGAAAGTAGGGTACTTGTCCCATGCTGTACACAGGTGCGCCATAAGCGGTAATGGATATATCTCAAGGTGTATCAAAGGATTTGGTGATGACCGTATTTTGAGCCAATGGTAAATAGAATACACTCCGGTATCGGTAGCCACATAAGAAAAATAAATAAATAAATCATAAACTTACTGTATTTTGTTTATGTGTGTGTGTGTGCGCGCCTTTGAGCCTGTATAGCAACAGCACGTAAGCATACAACTGTGGGGTGTTCCATCAATGTAGCTAAAGGAAAAGCCAGGCTTATTTTGATAAGTCAAACAACTATTGCGAAATGTATCTAAAATAAGCCTGGATTTTCCTTTAGCTACATTGATGGAATACCCCCCCCCCCCCAGAACTATCCACCATGAAAACCAAAAGCCAACGTTTTCATCAAGACTTTACCCGTGCCGTAGCTTGAACAGTTTACTCTCTGTCAGGCTTCAGTGAGAAACCCTCTGAGAGGAAATGAAAAGGGGAGATCATAAAATAACAGAATCACAAAGAAGAGTGACAGAAGAAGGAAGGGCCAATCTGTCATCCTCTCTCTGAGGACATGTATAACAGTTTTACTATTGTCCTCCACCTCAGTTCTGGGGTAGAAGACATCTCTATAGAAAAGTCACAGTAGGAGCCCTCATATTGAACCCAACAAGGCCCAAACCACTGTCTTCCTCTGCCTCGAAAAATAACCAAAACAAAAATCCTAATGTGAGAAAATAGCACAAACAAATGTGTTTTTATCTTCCCCTGGTTGTCATTGTGTTTGTCTGAGGCAGGGTTCCAGCCTGGCCGTGGCTGAGCTGTTGGGTTATTATGATGGCTCTTGCCACCTATGGCTGCTCAGCCAAGCCTGCGTACCTGTCTCCACATTCCCACTGTGGGGCTACAACAAGGATAAGGAACCCCCGGGGAATAAATAGATTTTTTCTTAAGAAAGGGAACAAAAGCCTCATGTCTTGGAAGACCACAGGGATTATAACATGCAGTGAGGTTATTGTGTGTGTGTGTGTGTGTGCGTGCTTGCATGCGTGCATACACGTGTGTGTGTGTGTGTGTGTGTGGGGGGGGGGGGGGGGGGGGGGGGGGGGACTCAACAAAGAGGAACAGGATGTGACTGACAGGAAGACAGGTGCCATGCTGTGCAAACAAACCCATCTGACGTTTGGCGTATTTGAGAACAGCTGTATATGGCTATTAAAAGACATGAACAAACAAACACATGATAAACATCTCAGGCGTGCGCTGGTTTACCATGCTAGAAATCCCCTAGCGAACAGTCGACACACAATTCAGATCTCTCTGCATCTGGCAAATCCCATTGCATAAAGATAAGCACAAAGCTGTCCCCTCGTTTGAGGAAAAAGGGACACAATTCAAGCCGTAATATCTGGAATGCCCACACAGCCACAGCCACATATTGTCAGCCTAGTGTTGAGAGAGGATATACCAGTTAAAACGGAGCTAGCAGGACAAACCACTCTGAGTTGTTTGAGGAAACCAGCTGCACATCAAGACCAGGGGAGGCTGGTGGAGGTCGACATAATGAGGAGGGGCTCATTTTAATGTAACGGGAAAAGGAATGTGGAATAGTACATGTTCGATACCTTTCCTCATTCCATTCCATATGTCTGCCTCCAACCTCCTCCCCTGATCAAGACAAACATCGAGGAGCTCTGAGACTTGGATTGAACCCCTGTCTCTATGTTGTCTGTCCGTCCGTCTCTCTGTCTGTCTCTCTGCTGTGTGTCTGTCTGTCTGTCTGTCTGTCTGTCGATGATGAACACATCATTATTAAAAGGGGAACACGCTGGAAGAACAGAGCACTCAGTCCTGTCAGTGCTGTCACACGTTATGGCTGTGGGAAACGGAAGAAGGGAGAAGGGAGGATGGATATAGAGGGGAAAAAAAAACATAAGACGAGAGAAGGGGGGAGGGAGAATGCGAAGGGAGAGAGGGAGCGGCCAGCGAGAAGTATGGTGAGAATGAGGAGAGGAAGAAGAAAAAAAAATACATTAGAGTAAAGATCTGTTAAATTGAAGAGTAAGAGAGGAAGAAAGGAATGGGAATGGGAGTGTGTGAAGTCATATCTAGACTTATCTTAGTGTCATTAAACCAAAGGTTCACTCACACAGCCAGAGGAACAAGATTCCTCTGAAACCACACATAAAAGGTGGTGTTTTGCTGTAGAGTCAACACTATCTTAGTGCTGCGAGACGCGAGAAGTGAGGAGGACAGTGCATGTGCGTTCACTTGTGTGTGTGTGTGTGTGTGGGGGGGGGGTGGGTGTGGGTGTGGGTGTGTGTGTGGGTGTGTGTGTGTGGGTGTGGGTGTGGGTGTGTGTGTGTGTGTGTGTGTGTGTGTGTGTGAGCCGTAGGGTCTTTCATGTGCAGCTGTGAACACAGCTCAGTAGTGTGTGGAAAAAGAGTCTGATTCCCAAATTGCAGTCAAGGGACGTTGGCAGTCTCCTCTGAGAGCAGCATCAAGCACACACTTCTGAATATCACAGGCATTTCTTAAAAATATCCTCGCTTGAGTGGAGCTCCATTAAGAGAGCTGGCTAAACCAACTGTGCATAGAAACAGTACAGTAGTGAGATCAGTCACGCACTACAAGATGAACACTCTGTACACTTTCCTGAAGTGACGTGTTGCATTACAAAGTGTAAGCAAAGTTGTATTTGCATAATGTTAAGCAACATCAACTATGGGAAGAGTTGAAGTTGTACTTTCAGAGGGCATATTTCATGCATGAGTGTAGAAAAGCATTGACGATTACCAAGACAAACAGATGGAAAACAAGTATCTCCATTTCAATAGTGATTTTGCATATCTATCAGCATTTTCTCTCTGCAGCTTTTCTTTGAGACCTTTTGAGAGGAATTTGCATCTTCTTCTCATCACAGTGATATATTCACACCCACTGTGTACACATAAACACATAAATGCATGCATGCTTCATCAAGGCTGCCCACGATCACCCAAACATGTTCAATAGATTCACCAAATATACAATCGCACAAATAAATAGAAACATAAATAACTTCTGATTCTTCAAGACTGACAATGGTCACACAGATTAGATTAGATTAGATTCACAACATATACAAACACTCAAATATATGAAAAGATAAATAGGTGGCTGATTCCTCAAGTCTGATCAAAATCTTCGCTACACCTTTGTTCAACACAGGCGGTCTCTCTGGCACCGATAGAGGCAGTTCTTCTCTATCGCTTTCACGCTAACATCGGAACTTCAAAACCTGAAACGTGTGTACCTTATCTCATACCAATTCTGCAGAAATACAAACACATGTCCTGCTTTTCACTCATTTTGCAGTTCTAAACCACACAGTTAACAAAGCACAATTCCCTACATTTGGCACACTCTTCCTTGATTAAATCTCTTGTGTCCACATGGAAAACACTACCATTCAGAATGCTAAACTCAAACCACCAATCACACAATCACACTCCTCCTATGGGCAATATTGCTTTTGAATTAGCAATCATAGCTTTAACAATAAAAGGTGAGCTCTCCTGTGTTGGAGAACAATGGATGCCAACTTTGCAGAGAAAGGTAGAGGGAGAGGTGTGAGAGTCGGAGAAGGAGGACGAGGACGAGCAAGAGCAAGAGCAAGAGGACAACCAAGACTACGACCTAGGAGACCGATTGCCTCTGATGAGATTTGGGCCACTTTGGTTGACCACGTTGATGGGTTGGGTTTCCTCGCAAAAAGGACGGCAAGGGTGAAGGAACGTCAACGGCCAACATGGATACTGTTGAGGTTCCTGGCCAGCGATGGAGGAACATCATGTGCACAGCTATAAATGACCAAGTCGTCCTCCATCACCATTCAACCCTTGGCCCCTACAATCGTGCTCATCTCATCACTTTTCTGGACACACGACACAATATCCTTACCCCAGCCGAGCAGATGGATAGCCCAGAGCAGCCCAGGTACGTTGTCATCTGAGACAACATACAGTACGTTTCCACCGGGATGCTCTTGTCCGCAACTGGTTCATCGACCACCCACCTTTTCCATTCTTCATCTGCCACCATATTCTCCATTTCTCAACCCTATTGAGGAGTTTTTTTCAGCTTGGCGTTGGAAGGTCTATGAACGCAGGCCCCATGAGCGCATACCCCTTCTACAAGCAATGGAGGGCGCATGGTGATATACCTGCTGAAGTATATCAGGGCTGGATTCATCATGCCAGGTGATACTTTCCCCGCTGTTTGGACTGGGAGAACATTGCCTCATTTGCCTGTGATGTCGATGAGCTCCTGTGGCCAGACAGAAACGAAAGGCAGGATGCAGCCTAATTTTCTTTTTCTTTACAGTATGCAGAAGGCTTATTTTATTTTTTCTATTGTTTGTTCTGTATGAAGAACATTTTACAAATCCAACTGTTTGCTGTATTTGTGTGTTTTATATTTGAGTATGAAAACATAACAGTTCATATAACAGGCTTCTGTATGTATGTAGTGTAACACTGAAAATAAGGCCTAAGGCCTACTGATAGTAGTGTTTTCCGCTGATGATAGTGTTTTCCATTGGGCACATGAGTGTGCAATTGGTTGTGTGTGTGTCATTTGGCGATAACATTTCATTTTGAGAAGACATACCATTATTTTGAATGCAGTGTTTGCTTTTGCAACAGATTTGTGGAGTTTAGGGTTTTGTGTGTGAGCTTTTGGATTTGTGTTCAGAGTTAAGAGAACATGAGCCATGCTTTCAGAAAATGTGTTCAAGCGATAGAGAACAACTGTAAACACCTTCAAACACAGCGACATCTGAAGAATAACACCTAAATACAGAAGGCAGTTTGTATGAAAATCCAATCACATGGAATTGGACAATTATACAATACATAAATGTTTGTGGTTGTGCTTAAAGCCACACAATGGGTGAAATGCTCGTTTCACTTTTTTAATAGCTAGTTTTTGAGTGGTAGCTCTAAAAGTGTGTTGACTCTTTGATAAACGGCAGTTTAATTTGGTATTGAGTGGTCTTTGTAATAACATACAAAAGAGCATTTGAATGAGAGGAGGAGGGGGGAACAGAGAGAGAGAGAGAGAGAGAGAGAGAGAGAGAGAGAGAGAGAGAGAGAGAGAGAGAGAGAGAGAGAGAGAGAGAGAGAGAGAGAGAGAGAGAGAGAGAGAGAGAGAGAGAAAGAGAGAAAGAGAGAGAGCATTGGTTAAGGTGACTAATTTCTGTTGTGATGTATAGTAACTCCAGTATGTGCATCTGATATGGCCTGATGCTAGGTGGAATATAATGTAAAATAAAATTGAATGCAGTAACATAGTGCAGCAATTATTGTTGATTGATTATTGTTGATTCATAGCGGGGATTCATTGTTGGGAATTCACATAGACAATGAAGCAGTTTAATATATATACGGATAAAAGATGGGACAGTAGCGGAGTAATGGTATCTAGCAGGCGCAGTGTGCAGTGTGTAGTGCTACATCAAAGTGATTCATTTTTATGGGATTCATTCCATTGGTGAATTGTTTTCATGGATTGTTTGTCCTTTGTTTCGTTGTGTTGTGTTTAACATGTAAGACCTAGGTAATTAGGATATAATTAACCCATGTCATGTTTTACATGATCTGTACTCATCAAAGAGCAGAATGCTTCGTCAGACCTCTGAAACAGTACTTCTACCTTTCCTTTGTGGTGTTTTAAATTGATATTTGTCTTATCTTCTTATGTCTTATGTTCATAGGTTGTTTGTCCATTGTGCAGTCAACTATTTTATTCAACGTATTTAGTTCCAATACGTCCAGAACTCTGCTGCCCGTCTGCTCACCTCCACTCGCCGCCGTGACCACATCACCCCTGTCCTCCAAAACCTACACTGGCTCCCGGTCAAATACAGGATACAATTCAAAATCCTACTCACCACTTACAAAGCCATCAACAATCTGGCCCCCTCCTACCTTGCCGACCTCGTCCCCCTCCACACCCCCTCCTGTTTCCTCAGGTGTTGACGAGCACACCACCCTCAAGACCACCAGGACCAAGCTCCGGACCTGGGGTGATAGGGCCTTTTCAGCCGCAGCCCCGTCCCTCTGGAACGCCCTCCACAACCACATCAGACAGGCCAACACCCTGCCAACATTTAAACAGGGGCTCAAAACCCACCTCTTCAAGCTTGCCTTCACCAGTTAACCCTCTCCCCCTCCCCTTCCCATGTGTCCCCAGCACTACCTTAATTAGGCCCCTATACTTTCTTTTATTTATTTTTTGTTTCTTTTTATTATTATTACTCAATCTTTTCAGTTTGTAAAGCGTCTTTGAGTGTCTAGAAAAGTGCTATATAAGTGTATATTAATAATAATATATGTATTATTATTATTATTATTATTATTATTATTATTATTTATAAAGGATGACATCCACATACATGCTAGCGACTGCAGGGAGAGGTAACAGCATTTCTAACTAAAGTTTGAAATCAATAGGTTAAGTTTCTTGTTTATGTCTTACAGTGTTTAATGTATTCTGTATCCACTTGCTTCTTATTCTAAAGCCCTTTGTAGGTACACCCTATCTTTCCCCCTTCTACCAAAGGCTGCCTTGGATTTGGACAGCTGGTGGATTCAGCTTATCTGGTTTATGAAAAAAATAAATACAAACAAGGTGTTATTGTTAAATATTAAAAAAAACATAAAGGAGGGACATGCAGATATTTCTGAGAACACCAATGAGCACTTCAGCAAGTATGCAGTAGAATGGGGGGGGGGGGGGGGGGGGGTTGAATCCCAAAGTGAGGCATTCAAGATAACGATTAATTTTGACCATGACTGCGACACTCACCAGGAGGCACGTAGCTTGTGCTACCCCGTTGTCAATGTTTGTGCAGTTGCCCTAACCCAGGCAATATGTGGTGGTTATCTGTGCAGTTCAGCAAGCATTAAGGTAGCATTCCAATGTTTTGCCATGTTTCCTGGCCTTGTAATGGACTAAAGGTTTCAACAGTGCTATGTTTTGTATGTTTTTGGTCATTAACTGTCTGTAACGAGTGAAATGTGTCATATTGTCTTACATGGCTTGTTACACATGTTCAGACTCCATTGTTTCATAATGTAAACACACTGTAACTGTATAGTACAGCAGAGTACACTACTTCAACTGTACTTACCCATGTAATTACACTGTAATAAGGGTACTACTGTAACATGTAAACAAATAGTTCTATGTAGATATAACTGCCATTACCATTATGATGGTGTGTGTATGAAAAAGAAAAAAGAAAAACTGAATTAGATGAGAGGTCGATCATTGGTTAATATTGGCAGAATCTAAAATCGAATCTAGATTTCAGAGAACACTTCTACGTTGGATCACCCTTATTTAAACAGATGCATTTACATAATGCACAGATGCTTTTTATTTGTTTTACTTACACAGGTTAAAGTGTTTGACAAACTCTGAGCTAAGCTAGACATAATAATGTTAGTTCCCCATTTCAGAAAGACACATTTCATGTTGATACAATGATAAATGTTCACTGTTCCAGTTAGAATATGAGTACGTTGTTAATATGGACCTCCCAGCTGAGCAAAGGCCTTCTGACAAGTAAAACTTGTTTTTCTATGGTGCTCAGGATCAATAAAAAATGATCACTGTTAGTTGAAGTGTACTGTATTACGTCTCATTGAATTGTTATAATGTAGCTAATTTAATACAATGTAGTATTTCTGCATTATTTTAGGTTGTTTACACCCATAGAAAGAGTTTATGCTAAATAACGATACAAAGTGCAGGTTATAGGCTGGATCTCTATACACAAACACAGACACACACATACACGCACGCACGCACGCACGCACACACACACACACACACACACACACACACACACGCACACACACACGCACACACACGCACACACACTCGCATGCACGCACGCACACACACACACAACACACCCATAACCACCCAGAGCGTGTGGTGTTCAGAGTGTGTGGCGTTCTGCTGTGGTCGCCTCTCGCTTTTTTCTGAAATGTCTTTCTAGCAGCAGCCATAGGGAGGATGACCTAGAACGACAACTATTCTAATCACTCCTTCTTCACCCCTCTACTCCCAGAGCGGCTGCTCTCCTGCCTGTCCCTGTGCGACCTCCACCACTGTGCCTCAGCCGGAGCATTGATTGGCCAGACGGGCCGTCAGCCTCGTGGCTTGGAAACAGAGGAACATCGATCCATTGATAAAAGCTGATTTAATTAACTTTACTTTGAAACACCGTTGAATGTGTCGAGTGTGTGTAGTAACAGTAAGGTGTTGTTGCTCTGAGAATAACAAAATGCATTAAAAAAAAAGTAATTTCAGTCGGGGCCTTACCGTAAAACAGGTTTTGATTAAACGGAAGGTCTGTTGCATATAAACCCGTTTGAAAGTGTTAATGATTGTGTCCGGAGTTTGTGTCCACAGTAATCACATCAGGTAGGGGGGGTTTATTTATTTTTGTATTCCCCCCGACTTCTTCTTTTGTGGTAATATTCCGCTTGAGAGAGCAGTTCAATTACACATCCAGCACAGCCTCAGGCGCCCATGGTCCCTTTTATTAGTAATGTCAATGTTCTGGTCGCTGTTTTAAAGTGGTGACTTAATTGCTCTGATCCGAGGGGCCTATAAAGTTACAAACGGATGAACTACAACCGTTCAAGTACCTGCTGTAAATCTTCGGAATAACAAACGAAGCAAACTCGTTGATTAATTGTTGTCATGAAAAGCAAACGCTTCCACACGACTGCACGTCGTTCTGCGCCTACACCTTAAGAGAGGTTGCAGTATGTTAGTCTTCTATCAAGGTCACAGAGTATGTAAGGTGAAAGTGCTTTGAGAGTGAAATGCAGTTCTGAATACTGTACGTACAGCCACAAATGCCCACATCATTATGGAGTTTGAGCGGATGAGAGCGATAGCAAAACAAATGAGTTATGGAAAACATGTGAGATGTCCTCTGGCCTTGTGTTGCTTTATTTAGAGCCGTCATCAACACAATCTTTTGCTGCTTCTCCTGTGCTGTCTGTACGCTAGACACTTAGTGCTCCCCGCCTTTTGAAGTGAAAGCTTTTGAACTGTATTAGCATACCTATACAACGTGGCGATGAGTCTAGATGTCCTGTGATATCAACAATACGAATATCTTCCGCGGCAGATGGGGTTCAAACTCGGGTCTCCCCTGTGGAGGTCCCAAGCGTCGACCATTAGGCCATGAGGACATCCTCAAGAGACAGAGGCGACCTTTGAACTCCCATGTCTCAGGCAGGGCTACCCATCACACGTCACCTAGACAGCAGTAAATGTCACACCACTAGTCGTTCAAAAAACTAACAGAAAAAAAGAACACACCTTCCAAAAATGTTTTTGTTTCTGTTTTTGTTAATAAAACTATTGTATGGACTATAGTGCAATCCCTAACCACTGGCTACCTAGGAAACAAGTTGAAAATTGTGAAGCAACTGTAAGCTATGAAATATTCTCATACCAGTAACCTGAGAAAACAACAGTAGCCAATGATTAACTTTGCCGTTTGTGAAAACAATATTAGCGTCTAATATATTAGCATAATATTGTTTATATTATATTAGCTATTGAAATGGGACACATCTAGTAAGCATCTACAGTGCTTACTAGGTGACATTGCTTATTAAATGTCATCCACTGAACTAAACTTTAATGGCCAAGGTGCCGACAAATCAGATACCTCGCCAACACTGTGGATTAGAGGCAATTACCCAGAGTGCTTTCTTTCATAAGAATAACTCATCTGAGCAGATCCAATGATAACTTTCTAGGCCTCCAGGGTCTGAGCCGTGGGTTAAGGCAATCACAATGAATATAGTTTATAATAACATAGCTTGCTTCTTAAAGTTTGCTCAATATAAACACTCACTACAGAACATCACGTTCTGTGCTATATAGACCTCAGGCCAATTACAGCAGCAACAACAATTAATTAACTATTGTAACTTTCAACATTTCCTGCCTAAAAAAATGAATAAATAACACATTTGAAGGCTATGGCAAAGTGTTTTGAGAGACTTGACAGGAAAAGCAGATGGAAAAGCAGGGGCGTTGTAGACGAGGTCGTCTTCAGAGGACACATACCGGTACTCTATGTGCATGTTTACACTGAGGATTCTTGTCAGTTTGAACTGACATCCCTGAACATCTACAGCAGACGACATCTGAACACAAGGTTTCTATGCATATGGAAACCAGTGGGAATGGTACAGTCAACAAAGGCGTTATGGAGGTGGAAAGAAAGGTGCTTTCAGTAGCGAGGTCTTCTTGGCAGCCTCCTTCGTTATTCGCCACATTGCAGTGAGGTATGTCATTAGTGTTCAACGTCCTTTAAGGTTCAGTCATGAAAAGTGCGAGGACGGCGTGGGACGGGAAATTATTAGCATTAGAATGATTCGTATTTTGTTTTTTTAAAGCAGCAACATTTGAGTAAAAGCCTCAATACAGTATAGGGCCATGTGCAAATGTACAAAGGGAGAGTTATTTTCAAACAGGACAATGTGCCATGGGGGGAGAAAAAAGAGGCCCTTGTGTTTTCAATGATCTGTGGGTGAACAGTGCATCTATTGAAACAGACATTGACAACGAGAAGGGAGCTACCACGACCGTCTAGTAGACGCTCACACAATAGTTCTGATTCTGTACAGGCGATGGAAGGTCACCCCTATTAGGGTGATACTTTAAGTAGAAACCAGTGACAACTGCACCACGGACATTCTAGAACACAATTCCAATGCCCAGACGGTTCCGGCGCTGGCGTGATAGAGTGGCAACGAACAGAGACACAAATATACAGGTCTCGGGAGGCAGGGACGTGATGGGTAGGTGATTCATACTGTAGGTGTTATCTATTTTCAATGTTGTTGTTGTTGTTTGTTGTTTTTTTGGAGGCTCAGCAGATGGTGTTATGAAATTGTGAACAGGATGTTCCTTATTCAATTCAATCATTGCTCGCCTTGAAAAATGGGTCGAGAAATGGAACGGAGAGGAGCAAATGGAATAACAACAATCTGTCAGCTGATGTTTTTTTTGTTGTTGTTGTTGGGCGGTGGCCATTAAGTGAATTACTGTTCCATCTCTATTTGAGCGTGGTCGTCGTGCAGACGGTATCCTACTGCGGCGTGATGCCTTAAATGGAGGAATAATACAATAGATGAGGCTTTTAGCTTCCCCCTGAAGGCATGTGAGACAATATCAATACGATGATTTATTGAAACACAAAACAGGTACAATGCCAGAAACTGGACATACACTATTTGCGTCGACTAGGAACCCTGAACGCATGATCTCACCAGAACAAACTCAGAACCCATAAAGGGATAGTCCACTCTAAAATCAGATGTTGGTTATTACGGTAATGAATATATATATACTCTAGCTTCAGTTCATTTGTTCATCATGTTGTACCCTTCAAGACTCCAGGGAAATGGACCACAGGCCTGCAACCTTTCATCTGCATGCATCACCTACTGTACACGTCTACCCTCTACCCGGTCGTTCACATCCTAGAAAAACCACAAGCGCAGCATTCACAGAGATACTATATATATATATATATATATATATATATATATATATATATATATATATATATATATATATATATATATATACAGTATATATATATATATACATAGACTCCTCCTCTCTCAGCACCTGGCCTAGTCAGGTATCTCTGCTTCTACACACACACACACACACACACACACGCACACACACACACACATACACACATGCACACACGCGCGCACACACACACATATACACACACACACACACGCTCATGTACTCAAGCCCACACACGCACACACGCACGCATGCACGCACGCACACACGCACGCACACACACACACGCGCACACACGCACACAGGCACACTCACACATGCTCATGCACTCAAGCCCGCACGCACACACACACACACACACACATGCACGCACACGCACGCACGTGCGCACACCCGCACGCACACCCGCACGCACACCCCCACGCCCGCACGCGCCCACACGCACACCACTCCTCAGCCCTCCCGGAGGGTCCTGCCATTCTTCTACAGTTAATAAAAAAAACATTTGTTAGGTGTCAGCTACCATTGCCATGTCATGCTCCACACACCCACGGCACAATCACACAGAAATGCCTCATGGTGGCACCTTACTGAAAGTCAACAAATCCATAATAAAAAAAAGTTTTCCATCTCTCTTTCTGTCATGCCCCCTCTCTCTCTCTCTCTCTCTCTCTCTCTCTCTCTCTCTCTCTCTCTCTCTCTCTCTCTCTCTCTCTCTCTCTCTCTCTCTCTCACACCCACACACACACACATTCTGCAACACTATCACATGGCTTTCAGTATGTCGGCTCAGCCTGGCAGGAGCACAAAGCCTTGACAAATGACTCCTAAATTCGGGGGAAAATACAGAGGGAGGAAGGTGAACCGCTACAGACACAACTAATGGTCTGTGGTGCCCATGAGTTGCCTGCTAACACCTCCCCTAGCACAGATGGCTGAGCTGGGAGAGTGAGAGCAATCACCTAATGTGCACACACAGCTAATGCAAACACATTCAAAAGGAGGATAATGTAAACAAAAGCCATCTAAATACAAATGGTGAGGGTGTGCTACATTAAACAGTCTGTGGATGGGTTTGCATTTCAACACATACTGTAAACGCAATATAGTACTGAATTTCAAAGAACGGCTAACATTGTACTTCATCATTGAGAAAGCAGCACTGGCCCTCTTGCTTGAGGAATAATCTCAGAGTTGAATCACACATTGTTCCTATTACCCAAACTAGAAATACACCCCAAATACTGTATCACTTAGACACGTTATACATCATCCCACTATCTTAAACATAGATAGTGGAATGATCACTTTAACTGAAAATGACTGACTCTAATTGCACCTCCCCATCCTTAGCAGACACATCCCTCTTTGGCCAAGAATAGAGCTACTATAGCCCCAGTTGTATCTAAACATTGACTCTAATCTACTAGTTATTAATCTCTGGCCCTGCCCTGCCCTGCCTCTGCTTCCCCTTGGGGAAGATGGATGACCTGACGATGCAGACCAAAGTTAGAGCAGCGTTGCGCGGCACTATTACTGAGCCCGTTGTTGGTGTGTGCTCTGGACTTGATTAATGCTCTTGTTCCAGCACCGGCCACAAATATGCTGACTCTCATCAGGCAGATAGTTGTGGTGTCGGATAGGGACTGCACTAGACCATACTCTTTGTTGGTTTGTTTGTTGGTTTGTTTGTTTGTTTGTTTCCTAATTTTCTTTAATCTCAATAGAGAAATCTGGGGATAAAACATTTTCAAACAAAATATTGATCTAGTCTTTTTCTTCAAGTGTGGGGCCATAAACCATATATGACAGAGAGATTTAATAATGATAAGTTGATATATTATCATACTGTGCTCTAGGATCAATATATGCAGTAATGGTCTCATGTCTTGTTTTTGAGTGACTACTTCCTGAAGTTGGCTACATTGGATTGTGGGGGATGTAGTGGTTTTTTTTACGCTGGAGGGCTTGCTGATGTTGAGTGGCTCATCCATCACCAGTCTAGGCTGTCACAGGCCTCTCCAAGTTATCGACAGGCCCACATCGACAGAGTGCTGGTCTTTGACCACAGTTTGAAATGCCTGCAGAGCCATTGATTGGACAATTTATGGACTGTGTTGTCGGCAGCTTTGATCAGCTAAGCTGGAGAAATATGAATATAACAACTCACTCTCTCTCTCTCTCTGTGTCTCTCTCTCTCTCTCTCTCTCTCTCTCTCTCACTCTGTGTCTCTGTCTCTGTCTCTCTCTCTCTCTCTCTCTCTCTCTCTCTCTCTCTCTCTCTCTCTCTCTCTCTCTCTCTCTCTCTCTCTCTTTCTCTCGCTGTGGGACTGAGGAGTTAGTGAGGTGTTGAACCAATCAACTTCTGTACCAGGTGGACCGGCACAACAACAAAAAAGCCCAATCAAACCCAACACAAAACCCACTCAATCCAAGCCAGCCACTGACCTCTCTTTAGAGAGTGCAGCTTGTTTACCTCACACAACACCTACAGTGTTCAACTACAGTACCAACCCAACAGACGGTCACTGTGTTGGTGTCGGTATTAATAAACTAATTGCATTGTACAGTACATTGCATATACCACAGTAAAAAGAGAGTTCCTCTTTCAAATAGAAAGCCTTTCTCCTGTCCTTGTTGTAACTGTGTCCTATAGGAGACCACATCCTTTCATTGAGAGGTCTTTATACTATAGACTTTAGTAGGCTGACGTTTAGAGCCAAGCCATTGCTGCGAAGGTGTGGCTGTCTTCTAAAGTTAGACTGTCATCTATCAATGTTACATGGAGCTGGTTAATGGAATATGAATGACAGTAAAACCAGTCTCCTTACCCCTCTACATATTTCCGGGAGATGTCTGCAGTCGGAATGGACCCTGTAGCATATTGATGATTTGTGTGAATCGATTGATGAAGAGAGACGTAGCCAAATTAGCTGTCGCCAAATTAGCTGTCAATAAGGGTTGCCATTTCTTTACCAACACGGCCTCTCAATAGTGTTCCATTCATAAGCAAACATATCCGTCTCTGCCTCTCTCGCCGAAGAGGATGGAGAGAGTGCACGACGGATGATTATAGCCACCTTCTAAAATCTATTTTTTTCTTGATCGTTTCCAATTAACCAACAAAGGCATGGCAATTTATCCAGAACACTCTCCCCCTTCACATGATCCCTACTTCTTTTTTATCCACTCTCAATCCCACTCATTGTGTTACATTATTAAAGCCAACTCGTGCTTTTTCATGTTAGACTGTGCTAAAACATTTCCCTCTCTGCGCTGTGAGAGAATGTGTGATCTGCAATTCATGAGCTGCTATAATAAACTTCATTTTTCACATGTAAACACTCTGCTCTGGCCCCGCTCTCATCGAGTTAACTTTGAACATATTTAATCATATCTAATTCTGCGGACACACACAGTGTCCATGAAGACATTCATTATTTATATCATTTTTAATTTTAAAGACATCATCACCCTCCTCACAGGATTTTAGGCAACACGCCCTCACCAAAGATAATTGGCCTAAAACATTTCCCCAGGGAATAAACCCCTACCTAATGAAACATAAACTTGACACTTGTATACTGTAGAGGAGACTATCCTTTGGTGGATGATATAGTGTAGGTAAGGCATCTCAAAGGAAAACGTGACAGGGTCTGTTGAAGTCCATAAGGCAAGGGCAAAGGGCATTTTTCATTTTTTTACAAATTATGAAAGTGCAGATTGTAAGCTTTCAAATGATGTGTCATACCTTGACAATAGTTGAAGAAGATAATACTTATTTGAATGTCGGTACACCTCAAACCAAATACAGTGAGAGAATGCTTTGAATCGAAACAGACACGTTTGCTACCATGGTGTTGGTAGCCAGCTAGCAGCTATGAAAGAACATCGCTATGAACATCTAACCGCATGCTTAGCACATCACGACATGCCGATAGAACATCAACATGCTAAAAACAGACAACTACACATAATTAGATAATCACACTCTCCTTGCTTTTGAACAGATCCTAAAATGTACGTTTGGTTACAAGCCATGTATCACTAAGCCAGTAGCCATGAAGCAGGACGGCAGAAGATACAGTGAATCCAATTCACAAATTATAAACATTTAGTGATCCTAAAGTATTTTGTATTACATTGCGTGGGCTCTTCAACACTTAAAGTTTCGTAATATTAAAAAAAAAAAAAATATATACTGTGTATATCTTTTTTTAAGAATACCGGTAACCTTTTTTGTAATTTGCACGACTTGAGAATTGCTGGCTGCGGACCTTTTCACGAGACAGTGTCACAAATGTAAGAGGGCATTCATGTGCAAGATGTCCTTTACAAATGATGTCCTTTCTGTCCCATTGAAAATGAACGTTTTACTGTACTGATCTGCATGAATGTAGAGATCAGGGCCTTGAATAGACAAAGACGATGGAAAAGAGTTGCTTACGTTCTCAAGCATTCACAGAACAAGCTTACAACATACCTTCATCAACAATATATTTGACAATATTTGACAATACAACAATGAATGGCATGTTATGGAGGATTTTAAATAGAAGATCATTGGAATATGATTGTGTGTGCATATGGGTACTGACACTGAGACAAACACTGTTATTGAAACATAAGCCATCAATGGGGGGCGCTTGTTGACGTAGCACGATAAGGCATCAGCCATGTAATTGCAGGGTCCGCAGTTCTATTCTGGCTGTCGACATATCCTTGCATGTCATTCCTCCTCTCTCTCACCCATCCTTCCTGTCAATTTCTACTGCCTCTATCCCAATAAAGCAGAAACAGAAGCAGAAACATAATATAACAAATAAAATAAACATAAGCCTAATCATACCATCTAAGTAATCCTTTTATTCAGATCATCCTAAATCAACATTAAGCAGTAAGCTCTGCCAACAGAGCGCCTAACTGCATCGTCCTGGTATTCTTTGTTAGTTTCCTGTGTCTTTAGTTCCCTGTGTCTTAGTTCCCTGTGTCCTAGACTAGGACTCTTAATGTGACTCATGCGTTCATTTCCCAGAATGAATCTCCCTACCGATCGATTGCCGTCTGGTTTTAAATGCCAGGGTCTGCTCGGGGGATAGAATTGGCCTCAGGGACATAATTAAAACAGACTAGAAATTAGCAAAGTCTCAGACGCAGCTCGACAAATTAATATTCTTCAGTATTTTAAACTATGAGCTACTCCGCATGAGACTCTTCAAACGATGTTTTGGAAATACATTGAATTATCCATTCGGTTAATCATTCATGAGAGTTGGGTACCTGCTCTGCAGAATGCATTCTAGCTCACAAATGAATTCACAATTAACTGTGTTTGAGCTCAGAGTACAAGACCAATGT
>NC_137689.1:53181896-53189396 GCF_963989245.1 Nansenia antarctica
GCACTAAGAGCAGTTGAAAGGCCTGTCCTGAACATCCCCTCTGGCTATTCCTTCATGGAGGCTTAAAGCAACACAGAGGCTTCAAACAACACTCTGCGGGTCTCTGCGGGTCTGTCTGTGTGTGGGTGCGTGTGTGTTTGTGTGTGTGTGTGTGTGTGTGTGTGTGTGTGTGTGTGTGTGTGTGTGTGTGTGTGTGCGTCTGGGTTTCCGTTAACCGGTAATTGCCGGACTTTGTCCGGTAATTTTTTTTGAAGTCCGACAAATTGAAAAGTCGTCGGACATATTGTCCGGACATTATTGTCCGGACATATTGTCCGGTGAAAATAATTCCCTTTGAATACAATTCGCTAAAGTTCACATTCTGATTCCTTCTATTTTAAAAAAGACGAATATATAGGCTATGTATTTCTTTTATTATGATATGATTTGACACCGGCATGATGATGACTCCTAATGTGTAGGCCGGCCTATGCGAAACAGCGCACAGGTGCCACATGGGATTGATGCCAGATGGGATTACAGTTTAACCAGTCTATTACCGCTTAAACACAGTAGCCCATTCGGCGGTAACCCATGCCTATCTGGCAACCCTGCCAACCCGTCCACCATAGTAATACGCAAACGTTGCAGCTCAAAGTGCACCATAGATTCCCCGAAGATTCCCTAGATGTACTGAACAGCTTCGACATCCTTCTGAACCCCTCCCAATACCCACAGACGCAGGATGGTAAGTAGAAGCTAGCCTGTTTAATTAAGTTGGTTGCAAAATGCATAGTATAATTCTTAGGCCTATCCTTTTTGAATAACCTAAAATGCTTGTCTAAATTGCGAAATGTAGACTATGGCCGCCGCCCATCATAGGCTAATAATAATTATCATCATCATAATAACAATAATAATTATTAGGCTATAATAACAACAATGATGAAAACAACAGGATAACATTTAAACCTTCCTACTTTTCAGTTAATCTGGCTGTTGATGTCATTTTGTCATAAAAAAAAATAGGCCATCACTGATTCATTATCACTCATTCCGTCCCCTCAGCGCTTGAAGAATATGCTAAACCGGCCATCCAGACCATCATTGGTCATTTTGGCCAAGAAATGACCAGCGATGATGACTCAGCACCAGCCACAGCCCCGGTCATCGATGCCACAAACGTGCAACGAGATGCCATCGGTGTCATGACAGCGCTTCGTGGTTATGGGGGCTTGCGTTTCTCAACAGCCTGCGAAGTCCTCATCCGAGACTTCAGCGAAATTTACCCAGAGTGGGCCACACTGGCCAAGATAGCCTGCTTGATTCCCGTCTCCAGTGTGCCTGCAGAGAGAGGATTCTCTCTGCAGAACCGAATTAAAACTGCGGACCGAAGTCGCCTTGGGGAGGGCAAGGTCACACGGCTAATGCGCATTGCAAGTTGCGGAGAGACACTTTGCAGCTTTGATTTCAAGTCCGCAGCTGCACGCTTCAATGCTGCCAAAAAGCGACGTAGGCCTAATAAGTACTAGCTGAATTATATGAGCAGCCATTGTTATTTTCAGAGTTTTTACTCTAGGCTATTTTATTTAAGGCTATCCCCTATCTATCTGAGAAAAGGCATAGGCGATAGGCCTAGGCTGTAACATCGAACGGAAATTAGCCTATACATACGCATTGCAAGTTAATTTAAAGCCTATTTATTTTCAAAGAGTTTTATTCTATTTTATTTTATCTGATAAAAGGCATATGAACGGAAATTAGGCTAGCCGTGTCACGCCAGAAGCCTACATGCTTGCACTGTTACTGTTCAATAAAATGTTATACATCTAGACATTGTGGTATTTCTTTATATACGTATCCCAGACTGCCTATCAATTGTTTCTCAATAAACAGTTATGTTCTCCCCATTGTCATACTCCCGAGCTAAACGAAATGCCTTCCCAAACAGCGAGACCTGGTTATAGAAATGACGTTGTTTTATTGATTTAAAAAAAAGGGTAAAACTGGAAAGAGAAAATAGAGAACTCACATTAATCCCAAACAATTTAACAAACTTCAGTTAACGTAATGTGGAGTCCGTTCATTGATCGATGCCAGTGGCGGGCGGTGCATTTCACACCTAGGCCTTCAGTGATGTCCGACACATTCCTACCTGAATTATTCTACCTCTTAATACCATCGTTATGACGCCATGGCTCTAGAAACTAGACAGAAACACAGTATAACCGGGCGTTGCATCACCTTAACATAGTCAGACAAGTACAACAGAGTTATATTAATATTTCCGAAGCATTTTTAATCAATAAATCCGCATTTACAATGAAGAGTGTTAAACTAACATCTTTAAGATCGCTACATTACCCACGTCTGTCGTCTCGTCCACCATAATAGCGACAAAGGGTGCCTTTTTAATCTCCATTTTGATCTCTTCTTCCATCACTTCAGCAATAGCAAAAATCAGGTCGTTTTGTATTTTGCCTGACGTCCCAGTAAACACTTTGTTTGTGGACAGGTGGTAATGTAAATCTGGGTTGTTTTCAGCCAGAAAAGAAAGAAGCTCAACGTAGTTTCCTCTGTTTGTGGACTTGGCGCTTTCATTGTGTCCCCTAAATGAAAGTTATTGTTTACCCAAAAACAGGACACAATCGATCAGTATTATCGATCAGTCAACGAAAGCTTTCGTTGTGAGGCTCCGTTTCCCTGCGCACTTTCAAAAGTTTCACATCTACCGGCATAGTTCCGCATCTCAATAGTGAATATCAATAGTGCGTATCAATAGTGCGTAGCAATAGTGCGTATCCAATCAAAAGACGTGCTGGGTGCTGACATCATTGAGCCTTACAGCAGGCGCCGTTGTTGCTTTTGCTCGCATCTACGTAGGTTTACTAGGTACGCCACAGGTTTTCTCGTTCCAATGTTAAGTTACAGGTCGAATCCGCAGCACCGTTTAATGTGAAGGCGGGCAGATTTTTGAGCCCCCTAGCAACACATTTTGATTGGATAAAAGCTCTAACATAAAGGCCAGCCCTCCAAATCTCAATCGGAGACTGGAAGCAGCGCAACCAAGAGGAAAGCTATGAAATGAAGAGAATAGACTATGGGGAATCATTAATACATATTTGTGGAAAATATATATTAAAATAAAATGTATATTCTGATGATGTTTAGGCCAGCAGAGAAGGCCTTGCTGGCCCTGACGGCACACCACTGATCGATGCTGTCTGTTCAGTTCCCAGTGAGGCGCCCGTTCAGCGCTGGACCCGTTCAGCGCTGGATTTGACGCATGGCATAGCGCGCATGCGTCAAATCATGTTATATTATTATATAGCTCGCATCTAATCGTATCGGATGAGAAATAGACATTAAATGGCATATATAGGCCGCTACACAACAGTAATCACCGCGACAAACAGCTATATTAGATTTGGAGAAAAAAAATATGATTTTGAAAAAAAATTTTTTTATTATATTTTAATATGATGACCGGAATATATCACGTTTGTCCGGTAAATCGAATTCTTCCCGGACACGATGTCCGACGGCAAATTTTTCTAACGGAAACCCTGGTGTGCGTGCGTGCGTGCAAGCATGCATGTGTGTGTGTCTGCTTGTGTGCGTGTGTGTGCGTGCGTGCGTGTGTGCGTGCGTGTGTGCGTGTGTGTGTGTGTGTGTGTGTACAGAGTCAGGTGTATGACACACTGTCCCAGCTTTCACACTCAGGTCTAAATGTCCTACTGTAGATGGGTTGACTTGAAAGGTATTGTGTTGTGCAGTGACCAGGGCAGTTTGACTGACAGGTGTGCTCACCTGAAGATCTTCTCTGGGGCCTGCTCCCCTGTGACGAGGTCGTAGCCCTTCTCCAGGTTAGTATAGGGCCAGGGTCTGGGGACAGGAACAAAGGAGAGGACAGGACAAGGTTATCCTAAAACACACAGTCAAATACACTTCCATTTCAATGCCATATCATTGTTGTCATCATATGTTGTTGTTTTTATTAAGTCAAATAGTGATTAAATTACTGAAATTAAATGTACTTTATTAAATTAAATAGTAGATACAGTAGATGTTTGTTGTTTTGTTTTTCTGAGTGGAATTACATCATACATCAAACTTGTTGACACACTCAATATATGATATGATCAAGTATACACTATACACTACATATACACAAGGTGAAAATATGTATGGATAACATAGCTTCTTGTTTTAATGGCAAAAAAGCTTCTTCACCTTTTATCCCTGAACATTTGGATGAGGATCTGATCTGTGATTGGTGAGGGCTGAGGGACTGGGGTTAGCCAATTGATGATGAGAGGATTTGCATGGCAATCGTAGGCTGACATTTTATTGGCCCAGCTGTTGGCCCAGCCAGGTAATTAGCATGCAGCGGTCGCGTCAGGAAGAGGGCTTACACTTGACTGGGCTCAGGGTGAGGTGATGAATAATCTCTCTCTGTCTCCCCTCTTGCTTGCTTTTCTTCTCTCTGTCCATCACTTTCCCTTTCCCTATCCATCTCTCTCTTTCTGTCATGCCCTCCATCTATCTCTCTATCTCTCTCTCTTCTTTCATGCCCTCCATCTCTCTCTCCCTCTCTCTCTCTTTCTGTCATGCCCTCCATCTCTCTCTCTATCTCTCTCTCTTCTTTCATGCCCTCCATCTATCTCTCTATCCCTCTCTCTTCTCTCATGCCCTCCATCTCTCTCTCCCTCTCTCTCTCTCTTTCTGTCATGCCCTCCATCTCTCTCTCTATCTCTCTCTCTTCTCTCATGCCCTCCATCTCTCTCCCCATCTCTCCCTCTCCCCTCTCCCCTCTCCCTCTCCCTCTCCCTCTCCCTCTCCCTCTCCCTTCTCCCTCTCCCTCTCCCTTCTCCCTCTTCCCTCTCCCTCTGCTCTCTCTTTGTTTTCATCTCAGCGAGGTGACAGTAGGTTTGCAGAGGAGGCTGGCGGGACCTACCCTTCGTTGCGGCCCCAGTCGCTGCGAACACAGAGGTGTTTATGCACAGGGTCAGGGGAATAGCCCTCGTGACAGCTGCATTCTCCTACAGGGGGGGAACAAAGTGACAGATATATTCATTTATCCCTGCGGTAGAATACATTACCCATGTGTCTTCCAGGGCCGCCCTCCGTATCCATCAGCACAGCGGGCCTGTCTAATAATCAGTTGGCATCCAAGGCAGTTTGGCAGCTAAAGCTCAACACTCATCCTCTCGTGTCCTCTTCGCTAGTTACACCTCCATCCCCATTCCCAGACACCAGGCCGCCAATTGGATTCAGCGAATAGTGCTGAGCAGAGCAAAACATACCGTAGGAAATGAAAGGAAAAAGAAAAACGGTATTGTCCAATTGGCATTTCTGCAAGACAGTCTGAAAACAGCATTGCATATCTTGGAAACGCTCTACGCCAGTATTCGAAACTCCCATTGCAATGTTTCCAATTATTGCTGACTGCCTTTGCTCTAACCCTAACCGTAACATTTGGGTTTTGTTTTGTTTTGTGTGCATTCAAATTGGAACCGAAAGACTACTAACCAACGACAACCCCCCCCCCCCCCCCGCATAAAGCTGAAACCCTCCACCCCTCTAAAACCTCTGTGTCCTCTCCTCTTCCTACCGTGATACACTGCAGCTTCACATGTGTATCTCAATGAGACGAACCTAATGAATGAAGGTTCAGTAGAATGTTGCTTTCATCTGAGATTACATTAGCGGTGAAGAACACGCCCTGACCGTCTCCGACTTCAACCTCACCGCTCTGTTTTCTAAGACACCTCCTCTGTTCTGTGTTTCCTTTCCTACAGTGCCTATCGACTCTAACAACCCAACAACAACACTCCATCGCTGAGTGCAGGTTGTCTAATTGACAATCTCTTCTCAAAACAGTCCTCCAATTAACACTGTGGCCATCTTTAACAACACTTTCATTAACACTTTCAGAGTCTTTGTGTGTGTGTGTGTGTGTGTGGTATGTGTGTGTGTGTGTGTGTGTGTGTGTGTGTGTGTGTGTGTGGGGGGGGTATGTGTGTGTGTGTGTGTGTGTGTGTGTGTGTGGTATGTGTGTGTGTGTGTGCGCGAGTGTGTGTGTGTGTGTGTGTGTGTGTGTGTGTATGTGTGTGTGTGTGTGTATGTGTGTGTGTTTGTTTGTGTGTGCCTGTGTGTGTGTGTGCGTATCAACATGTCTGTGTTTGAACAGCCATTGTATCTGCATTTACCCTCATGGCACAAATCCACCAGTCTGTGCAAACAACAACACCTCCAAATCACACCGTAAAAAGCAGAGTCTTTGAAAGTGTCTTTTAATATGCGCTGCAGGCTCTCCTCTCGGCTCTACACTAAACCACCCGAGATAGTGGAGGTTTACGGCCCAGTACAGTAGCATGCATCTTTCATTTCACATCCTCCGTTTTTTAATCCGTCCAACAATCAAAGCGAGCCAAGGAATGCAGGGGTGGGGTATTCTACCCGCTGCCTCAGGGAGGTGATTTATGATCTGTCAGAAGATATGAGGCGCCAAATTAATAAGACACAAAAAACAAATACAAACAGCAAACACAAGGGGAAGAGGAAGGATGGTGCTGGGGCTGAAGCTGAGGCTGGAGCTTAGGACTAGGGGCTGAGACTAGATAAAGGCTTAGGGATAGGGGCTGAGACTAGATAAAGGCTTAGGACTAGGGGCTGAGACTAGATAAAGGCTTAGGGCTAGGGGCTGAGACTAGATAAAGGCTTAGGGTTAGGGGCTGAGACTAGATAAAGGCTTAGGGATAGGGGCTGAGACTAGATAAAGGCTTAGGGATAGGGGCTGAGACTAGATAAAGGCTTAGGGATAGGGGCTGAGACTAGATAAAGGCTTAGGGCTAGGGGCTGAGACTAGATAAAGGCTTAGGGCTAGGGGCTGAGACTAGATAAATGCTTAGGGATAGGGGCTGAGACTAGATAAATGCTTAGGACTAGGGGCTGAGACTAGATAAAGGCTTAGGACTAGGGGCTGAGACTAGATAAAGGCTTAGGGCTAGGGGCTGAGACTAGATAAATGCTTAGGGATAGGGGCTGAGACTAGATAAAGGCTTAGGGATAGGGGCTGAGACTAGATAAAGGCTTAGGGCTAGGGGCTGAGACTAGATAAAGGCTTAGGGATAGGGGCTGAGACTAGATAAAGGCTTAGGACTAGGGGCTGAGACTAGATAAAGGCTTAGGGCTAGGGGCTGAGACTAGATAAATGCTTAGGGATAGGGGCTGAGACTAGATAAAGGCTTAGGGATAAGGGCTGAGACTAGATAAAGGCTTAGGGATATGGGCTGATACTAGATAAAGGCTTAGGGATAGGGGCTGAGACTAGATAAAGGCTTAGGGCTAGGGGCTGAGACTAGATAAAGGCTTAGGGCTAGGGGCTGAGACTAGATAAAGGCTTAGGGATAGGGGCTGAGACTAGATAAAGGCTTAGGGATAGGGGCTGAGACTAGATAAAGGCTTAGGGCTAGGGGCTGAGACTAGATAAAGGCTTAGGACTAGGGGCTGAGACTA
>NC_137689.1:53194396-53196896 GCF_963989245.1 Nansenia antarctica
CTATAGTGTGTTACTGTGTGTTCTGCTACTATAGTGTGTTAGTGTGTGTGTCCTGCTACTATAGTGTGTTAGTGTGTGTCCTGCTACTATAGTGTGTTAGTGTGTGTCCTGCTACTATAGTGTGTTAGTGTGTGTCCTGTTACTATAGTGTGTTAGTGTGTGTCCTGCTACTATAGTGTGTTAGTGTGTGTTCTGCTACTATATTGTGTTACTGTGTGTTCTGCTACTATAGTGTGTTACTGTGTGTCCTGCTACTATAGTGTGTTAGTGTGTGTCCTGCTACTATAGTGTGTTACTGTGTGTTCTGCTACTATAGTGTGTTACTGTGTGTCCTGCTACTATAGTGTGTTAGTGTGTGTCCTGCTACTATAGTGTGTTACTGTGTGTCCTGCTACTATAGTGTGTTAGTGTGTGTCCTGCTACTATAGAGTGTTACTGTGTGTCCTGCTACTATAGTGTGTTAGTGTGTGTCCTGCTACTATAGTGTGTTAGTGTGTGTCCTGCTACTATAGTGTGTTAGTGTGTGTCCTGCTACTATAGTGTGTTACTGTGTGTCCTGCTACTATAGTGTGTTACTGTGTGTCCTGCTACTATAGTGTGTTAGTGTGTGTCCTGCTACTATAGTGTGTTACTGTGTGTGTTCTGCTACTATAGTGTGTTACTGTGTGTCCTGCTACTATAGTGTGTTACTGTGTGTCCTGCTACTATAGTGTGTTAGTGTGTGTCATGTTACTATAGTGTGTTAGTGTGTGTCCTGCTACTATAGTGTGTTAGTGTGTGTCCTGCTACTATAGTGTGTTAGTGTGTGTCCTGCTACTATAGTGTGTTAGTGTGTGTCCTGCTACTATAGTGTGTTACTGTGTGTCCTGCTACTATAGTGTGTTACTGTGTGTCCTGCTACTATAGTGTGTTACTGTGTGTCCTGCTACTATAGTGTGTTAGTGTGTGTTCTGCTACTATAGTGTGTTAGTGTGTGTCCTGCTACTATAGTGTGTTAGTGTGTGTTCTGCTACTATAGTGTGTTACTGTGTGTCCTGCTACTATAGTGTGTTACTGTGTGTGTCCTGCTACTATAGTGTGTTACTGTGTGTCCTGCTACTATAGTGTGTTACTGTGTGTTCTGCTACTATAGTGTGTTAGTGTGTGTCCTGCTACTATAGTGTGTTACTGTGTGTCCTGCTACTATAGTGTGTTACTGTGTGTCCTGCTACTATAGTGTGTTACTGTGTGTCCTGCTACTATAGTGTGTTAGTGTGTGTCCTGCTACTATAGTGTGTTAGTGTGTGTCCTGCTACTATAGTGTGTTAGTGTGTGTCCTGCTACTATAGTGTGTTAGTGTGTGTCCTGCTACTATAGTGTGTTACTGTGTGTCCTGCTACTATAGTGTGTTACTGTGTGTCCTGCTACTATAGTGTGTTACTGTGTGCCCTGCTACTATAGTGTGTTAGTGTGTGTCCTGCTACTATAGTGTGTTAGTGTGTGTCCTGCTACTATAGTGTGTTACTGTGTGTCCTGCTACTATAGTGTGTTCTGCTACAATAGTGTGTTACTGTGTGTAATGTGCGACTACAGAAAGTCATTTTTAGAGTTTTTAGATTTTCGAGTTTCACAGAAACTATTATTATTTTGCAAGTTATATAATAAATCTTGGTTTATTTATATCCTCCCGTCCTCCTCTGTTTCTTGTCCCCCGGTGCTGTTTAATCGTTAGTCCCCCATTATTTGGGGACGTAACAGATGGAAATAGAGACATGTATGAGACACTGCAGGGTGTGGGAAGACTCAGGTTCTGTGATGTACAGTGAAGCCCCCGTACCAACTGGTGCATTCACACTTCATTTGGAACATTATTTGGAACCATATGCTGTTTGGTAAAAAAAACTACCTCCTTTTAGTATCACATTCCTCTTACCCACACATTACCTATTTATCTAGGCATAGCGGCGGTGTGTGGTATGGTTTAAGATGCAGATCATCTTCAACCAGCTCAGTGGCCTTGCGGTTAGAGTGTCCGCCCTGAGATTGGGAGGTTGTGAGTTTGAACCCTGGCCGAGTCATACCAAAGACTAGACAAATGGTACCCGATGCCTCCCTGCTTGGCACTCAGCATTAAGGGTTGGATTGGGGGGGTAAGACCCTGCGACATACCAGTGTCATGTCCAGGTGGTGTATTTGTACATCAAGCCGCCTCATGCTACGGGGAGAGGAGGGCCATTAGGCTTGAGAACCATTGGTACTTTTACTTTTCATCTTCAAATGTTGGTGATATTCACACAATTTCAATGAAAATTCCAACCTGTAGTTTCAATGCTTGTCCTCCACTTGAAGGCAGGGGCTATAGAAACATGTCCTTGTCATTCCATAGTGCATCTGTTCCTCAAAGACATATTCTGTTCCATACACTGCTTGACTAGTTGCTGGATGAAAAGGCTGGCTAGCTGAAAGCAATCATTTCAATTATGCTTCAACACAAACCTGCTCCTCCACATCTCCATTATAA
>NC_137689.1:53199396-53206896 GCF_963989245.1 Nansenia antarctica
TGGAGGTTCTGGGATGTTGTGGGGCTGTTTTTCCTCCAAAGGTCCTGGGAACCTTGTTAGGGTACTTGGCATCATGAACTCCATGAAATACCGGGACATCTTAAATCTGAATCTGGCTGCCTCTGCCAGGAAACTAAAACTGGATCGTCATTGGATCTTCCGGCAGGACAATGATCCAAAACATTATCTCCAAATCAACACAATAATGGTTCACTGAACACAAAATCAAGCTTATGCCATGACCATCTCAGTCCCCTGACCTTTCAACCCCCATTGTTTTTGTTTTTCCAGTGTGTATATCTCTCTCTCACACACACACACACACATCTGGCCAATCAGTGACTCAGAGTAGTGATGGATAGGCCTATGAAAGCTCTCAGAATCATTGACTCAAATAGTCATTACTAATGAGGGGTGCTCGAGCTCATTGTTAGCCATTGCCAATTAAAGCTCATAAATACATAGTGTGAGCCATGAGGTCATACCAAAGTGGCCCGCATTGACTGATTTAATGAGTGAGAGTCACTGTCCAAATTAAAGCCCTGCTCAGTTGTCCAGGCAGCATGCACTGTGTGTGTGTGTGTGTGTGTGTGTGTGTGTGTGTGTGTGTGTGTGTGTGTGTGTGTGTGTGCGTGCGTGCGTGCGTGCGTCCGTCCGTGCGCGCACGTGTGTGTGTGTGTGTGTGTGTGTGCGCGTGTGTGGGTGTGCGTTCGTGTGTGTGTCTGAGTGGGAGTGATGAAACGGTTATGCTAAATGTGTATGTCTTTCCTGATTTATCCACTCAACATGCCAACCGATCCCTTCCACGACATCCTTGTCAGAGGTTAAACCCACAATGAGGCAGGAAGTTGAACAGCTCTCCTGAGACCATCCCTCTGTCACAGGGCCATTATTTGGCAGGGACTGATATCATTATTCTGCATTATGAGAACACACAACAACAACAACAACGTAAGAACGTTCCAAGAACATCCATGCAACCGGTTTGCATCAGGAAGGCCATCGTTGTGTCAGAACCATCACTTAGATCTATTCTAAAAGATATCGATCGCCTCCCAGGCTGAACCCATTATCAACGCTTGCCCTTGCAGCCTAAAAATAAAAGTGCTTTACAGTAGCCCTGATTAAGAATTGGAGACCTGTCGTGCAGCTGTGCCTGGACTATAATATTATTTCTAAGTGCTTGGCAAATCGTTGAGAGCCTGCCCTGTGCCTCTCAGCAGACTCTCAGAGGTTTTGCCTACGCAGCAGAGCTCCGTGGAGTGTGACACCTCCATTTCACCATCTCACCTTCACTTCCACGGACCTAAGCTTTACTGTTTACTTAGCGTCCGCTAATTCATCATCGCTCATGATATATCAGGTCTGACAGGGCGCGCGCGCGAGCACCCATGCACAAGCAGTCACGCACTAGCACACGCACGCACGCACATCTACACACACACACGCACGCAAACGTATAAGGCCCGTTGGGGTCCTTGAGACATTTAAGGTTGAGGTAAAGTTGTTTAAAACGTATTTTCATAGACTTCCAGCACTTTAGGGGGCTGTGATTGAAGTATAAAAGCTATCAGACAGAGAGTCTAAATGTCAGCATTCTGAGGTCAACGCGCTGCTAAAATGACATTGAGATGATGAGGTTTGGGGAGGAGAGGACAAGAGGGGATGAGAGGGGAGGAGAGGAGTAATATTCTCTCCAGACAGACACTACTCTACTGTAATGACGTTGGCCATCTTATGTGTTTGATTCCTAACAGGGACTGGCAGGGACTGAATGAGACCCAGAGACATAGATTAACACTGAAGGTCAAGAGGAGAGGATAAATGTGTTTGCCATAGAGATCCCATCAGTATCACTATATGTTGGTGTGTGTGTGTGTGTGTGTGTGTGTGGTGTGTGTGTGTGTGTGTGTGTGTATGTCAGGGTTTCCGTTAACCGGTAATTCCCGGTCTTTGTCCGGTAACATTTGTTGAAGTCCGACAAACTGAAAACTCGTCGGACAAAATGTCCGGTGAAAATAATCACCACCATTCTCAGCTGAGCACCAAACACACACACACACCCACACACACACACTGCCCGAGAGAGAAGGACCCGCCCCCTCCAGCCAGCCTATAGGCTAACCAAAGGGGGCGGGTCCTTCTCTCTCGGGCAGTGCCGCGCGTGCACGAGTGTGTGTGTGTCCGGTGCCCAGCTGAAAATGGTGGCCCGAAGCGGAAAGCCTTATCTTTATCGCACAATAACAAGGATAACAAACGAAACGGACAACATTTACACTAAGACAGTGTGCGAATTAAATCACGGTGTGCGGGGGAGCCCAGGGATTCAAGCAACAAAAAGAAAATCTCCTGACGGAAAAAAAAGTTTTGGCCAAATCGGGGCCGGTGGCTTTCCGCGCGCGTGCGATGTTCCGTTCTACGTTCTAATGCTTTGACTTTTCTTTCGAAAAATGTGAATACATTTCCGCGTTGTCGAAAATCAATGACACATCGCTAGTCAACTAACACGGCTTGTTTTATGAGCCTGCTAACAATGTAAAGTAGTGTTGTAAGATGGAGACAAACTTCAGCTATATGATCTAACAGCCGGTCTTCAGGACGACATACAGACCCGTATGAGCTTACAGGGCTATCCCCTAAGTATGATTTGACAGGCAGCTAAACGAAAATGCCTTCCCAACCAGCGAGACCTGGGGGGTGTTCCATCAACGTCGCCAAAGGGAAACCTAGGCCCACTTCGCCAAGTCCCGCGAGACTCTTAAAAAGATCCAGGCATATCTTGATAGATCTCGCGAGACTTGTCAAAACAAGCCCAGACTTTCCTCCAGCGACGTCGATGGAACACCCCCCTGGTTATAGAAATGACGTTGTTTTATTGATAAAAAAAATTAAAAAGGGTAAAACTGGAAAGAGACAATTGAAAACTCACATTAATCCCAAACAATTTAACAAACTTAAGTTAACGTAATGTGGAGTCCGTTCATTGATCGATGCTGTCTGTTCAGTTCCCAGTGAGGCGCCCGTTCAGCGCTGGACATAATGGCATAGCGCGCATGCGAATCATGTTATATTATTATATAGCTCGCATCTAATCGTATCGGATGAGAAATAGACATTAAATGGCATATATAGGCCGCTACACAACAGTAATCACCGCGACAAACAGCTATATTAGATTTGGAGAAAAAAAAATATGATTTTGAAAAAAAATTTTTTTATTATATTTTAATATGATGACCGGAATAATTCACGTTTGTCCGGTAAATCGAAATCTTCCCGGACACGATGTCCGGCGGCAAATTTTTCTAACGGAAACCCTGGTGTATGTGTGTGTGTGGTGTGTGTGTGTGTGTGTGTGTGTGTGTGTGTGTGTGCGTGTGTGACTAACCTGTCTCCTGGTCACACAGCTGTTCGCAGGGTTCAGTGGTCCTCTGACCACAGTAGTCTCTGATCCACTGAGTGGTGGAGTTGGTCTGGAAGTACAGGGTCAGCTTAGCAGGGTTCAACCAATCAGAAACATCCAGGAAACTGCCCATGCTCACCACAAAACTGCTTCCTGAAAACAAAAGGAGAATAAAAACAGACAATATTATACACTCACCGAACACATTATTAGGAACACTAGACTAATACTGGGTAAGGCCTCCCTTTGCTCTCAAAACAGCCTCAATTATTTGTGGCCTTGATTCCACAAACATTCTTTTGAGATTCTGGTCCGTGATGACATGATTGCATCACGCAATTCCCGCAGATTGTTCAGGTGCACTTTCAAGCTGTGAATCTCCCGTTCTAAAAGGTGTTCTATTGGATTCAGATCCGATGACTGGGATGGCCACTGAAGAACACTGAACTCATTGTCATGTTCATTCAATTTGAGACTACTTTTGCTTTGTGACATGGTGCATCATCATGCTGGAAGTAGCCATTAGACGATGAGTACATTGTGGCTATGAAGGAATGCACAGTTGGAATGTCAGCAACAATACTCAAATAAGCTGTGGCATTCAAGCGATGATTGATTGGTATTAATGGGCCCCAAAGTTTGCCAAGAAAACATTTCCCACACCACTGCACCACTTCCACTATCTTGGACTGTTGACAGGTGTACAGGTGTTCCGAATACTCGGTGAGTGTATGTGATGATATATCCTGAGGTGATACTGGAGAGAACAGGATGTTTTCTTTTAGTTTGTTCTGAAAACCCCTGCTGCCTTACAGACATGCTATCATGAATACTGTTCGTCCAGAACCCTCTTTCAAGGTGTTGTCTTTGATCCAATGTTAGTAGAACGCGTGGCCGATACGTGGCTTTATCCTTTATAGCACTGTGAAGATCTGAAACTCACATTGTTTCCGGTAATTAGCCTGCTTGAAGCTCACCACAAAACAACTTCCTTGGAAACAAAAGAAGACGAAAGCGTACAATGTCATAGTATTGAATCCTCAGGAGATAATAATACGGTTGGATTTTTCAACAATGCATCGTTTTCTTTTGTTAGGAAAAATGCATCCGGCCTATCGTGAACACAGTTCTGTTCAGACCGCTGCTCGGAGGCAACGCTGGGTTGTAATTGTCACCCTCCTTAGATGGGGAGGGAGAGTGAGAAGAGTCCGGTGTTTCACCCTGAGAGCGGTGGAACGGTGTGTACGAGGGGCTCGGAGTGATTCGGTCCCTGACGACGTGCCTTGTGGGCCTGCCGTTCTCAGGCCAATCGTTAAAGTTCAATCGCTAAACGGATTATCCTTAATTGATGTCATTGACTTGCTCTGGGGGGGAACTGTGAGGAGATTGCATTCATGCCCTCTTCAAGGATACAGATTCAAATAACTACCGTTATGCAAGTGTGTGTGTGTGTGTGTGTGTGTGTGTGTGTGTGTGTGCTTGTGTGTGTGTGAGAGAGAGAGAGAGAGAGAGAGAGAAAGAGAGACAGAGAGAGAGAGAGAGACAGAGAGAGAGAGAGAGAGAGAGAGAGAGAGAGAGACAGACAGACAGACAGACAGACAGACAGACAGACAGACAGACAGACAGACAGACAGAGAGAGAGAGAGAGAGAGAGAGAGAGAGAGAGAGAGAGAGAGAGAGAGAGAGAGAGAGAGAGAGAGAGAGAGACAGACAGAAAGACAAACATAATTAATTTTGACTGTGAAACTTACTACAGCTCGCGAGAATGAAAACAACCCAGTCATCTAATGGGCTTGCCGGTGTGGTCTCAGATCTGCATGTGTTTAGTATTTACACTCAAACATTAGACAGAGCCACAGCCAGTCACAGATGAGGAATGTTTACTCCCTGTCTTCTGCGATTGAAATCTTACAACAGTTTTGGGTATTAACAGACATACATGAGTGTGTGTGTGTGTGTATGTGTGTGTGTGTGTGTGTGTGTGTGTGTGTGTGTGTGTGCGTGTGTGTGTGTGTGTGTGTGTGTGTGTGCGTGCGTGCGTGCCTGCGTGCGTGTCTGTGTGTGTGTGTGTGTGTGTGTGTGTGGACGCACAGCTTTAGGAGATAAGAAAGTCGTTAATTAAATTGCCCTGGCTCTTCATAATCTTTCTCCTGCTCTCCATCCCTTCATCCCCCCGATCCCTCCCTTCTGATCCCTCCCTTCTGAGTTGCTCCTCTGGCTGGAGACTGGGCAGGAGGGGAAGGAACTCCTGGTATTTTTCCAATCTCGCTCCCACTTTACTCTCCCACTCTCCGCTCCTTAAGCCTCCAGTCCACTGGTGGATGTTGAAAATACTTCATATATATTTGATCTTTTCACTATAAAATCCTCCCAAGTACAGTCAACTGAAGAGAGACTGCCTGAGGACGAACGGGATGAGTGATATGGGCAACATAGTGAGAGAGAGAGAGAGATGCAGAGAGAGAGACACACAGAGAGAGAGAGAGAAAGAGAGGTAGAGAGAAACAGAGAGAGATATAGAGAGAGATACAGAGAGAGATACAGTATGTAGAGAGATTTTTTTCATGAAACTGTATGGCACACTCACCGTCAGCGACAAAGTGCTCGGGCACATGTAGAGTGACCTTGACCGTGAGGGGGCAGGAGAGCTGGGAGCCGTACACCACGGCCAGCACGCACGTACTGATGGTGATCAACGTCAGGGTGGCCTTGTTCATAGGACTGTGGGGGCAACCTGGGGGAGGGACACACACACACACACACACACACACACATACACACACATAATCAATGTCAGAGTGGCCTTGTTCATGGGGCTGTGGGAGCAACCTGGCGTAAGAGGGGACAGAGGCATCGAGTTAACAGGAAAAGAAAAAAAAGATAAAAAATCACGGCACAAAGCACTGCCTCAGGAATCAAGTCTCAACAGGCAAACCGTGTGTGTGTGTGTGTGTGTGTGTGTGTGTGTGTGTGTACGTGAGGGCGCGCGTGGCGGCATTTCAGCGTAGCCAGCTTAGTGTGGTAGTTTAGTAAGGACTTTCAGCCCTGAGCTATGAACCGCGGTACTGCTCACAGCGCCAGGTTGATTTATGGACAGAATCAAGGCTCCGGTCCAGCAGAGACAATTAATAACCGCCTCTCTCTCTAACACCCCCCATCTACTGCTGGTGATGAATGACATCATCACCTGAGACCAGGTTATGGATGGCTTGTTTTGGATGCCCCCGTGTGAGCTCCTGCAGGTTCCCCCCCCCTCCCATACGGGGATAGAGGGAGTGAGATGAGGTACATATATGGTGTTCAGAGTGACATTCATCATCGTAGAGAGGGATGGGATAGCGTGTGACTGCTAGCGAGTTAGCATGGTGAGGTTAGGGGGCAGCTGTGGAAGGTCAGCGCGGTTTTCCTAAAACCTCGGTCTCTTGTGTGACCCGTTCGTTGTGTGTACTCCACACGTTGTGTGAACTAACCTATAGTGCACTTACATTTACATTTTGGGCATTTAGCAGACGCTTTATTCCAAAGCGACCTACAATCAATACATTTGACTAAGTAAGTGAATTGTCTGTCCATTAGTCATAGCAGGAAAACTACTCTATGCTCAGACCTGGGGCCATTGGCAGTCGTGGTAGAAGAAAGAGTTTTTTTTAATATATTAACACAAAGGAAACAGTACAGGGGGGTAGTAGATGTCTCAGGAGAAACAGTGTAGGGGGGAAGTAGGTGTCTCTGGAGACACAGTACAGGGGGGTAGTAGATGTCTCTGGAGGTACGGAAGATGGGGAGTGACTCTGCAGTTGTGACAGCCGTGGGAAGCTCGTTCCACCAGTGGGGAGCCAGTGTAGTGAAGAGATGAGACCGGGCAGCGTGACTGCCGCATTGGCGTAGAGGTGGTGGGGCCAGTCGGCCAGCAGAGGTGGAGGAGCGGAGTGAACGGGCTAAAGTTTGGGGGTTGACCATTGCTTGTAGGTAGGCAGGGGCTGTCCATTTTGCTCCCTGGTAGGCGAGCACCCGGGTCTTAAATCTGAATCACTCGACAACAGGGCGCGACAACGTCACAAACATGATTCCGTTTGTCGCATTGAACGACAGCGGTG
>NC_137689.1:53214396-53246896 GCF_963989245.1 Nansenia antarctica
CTCTTGCTCTCTCTCTCTCTCTCCTCTCTCTCTCTGTCACACACACTCAGGCATGCACACACACGCACACGCGCACACACACACACACACCACACACACACACACACACACCACACCGTCCGTCTGTGTCCATGCTTCCATGCTCAACACAGCATGTTGCTCTCTGTGTCTTTGTGTCTCTCTCTATTGGACCAAGCTCAGACTCTGGAGGGGAAGGCTAAACTCCTGGGGGTTTGTGGTAGAGTCTGTCTGCCTGCCTGTCAGACACTCTCAGTAGTGGCGTCATATAGGGAGTCGCTGTCTACCACCTCTCTCACCCTGCATCTCTACCCCCTCCAACTGCCTTTCCTCCACAGCACACAGTCACACCAACACAGCAGAGGTGAGAGAGGGAAAGAGAGGGAGAGAGAGAGAGAGAGAGAGAGAGAGAGAGAGAGAGAGAGAGAGAGAGAGAGAGAGAGAGAGAGAGAGAGAGAGAGAGAGAGAGAGATAAGGAGGTTCACATGTTCATGTGTTCATGTGTTGCCATTCTCTAGCATCTTCTATGTGCTGGGGCGATTCATGATTTTGGAAAAAAAAGATGTACATTCATTCATTATGTTCATACATTAATTAGCAATTGACTCTGTGATTGTGAATATAGGGGAGTCAGATGTTGCCTTTTCACCGAAGAGTTGACTCTGCTGTGTCATTGTCTTGCAGGCTAACCAGTAGAGGCTGGTGGAGGAGGTAGACATTGAAGCTCATTGTAATGCATGGGACAAGGAGAGGCTCATTGGAATGCATTGGAATGGAATAAAGAACGATATCAAACACCAATTTTGGGGAACTTTGTTTGAAATGACCTCCAGAGATACGGAAAGATGAAAGAGGGCGAGATAAAGCTTACAGAAACATACTGTATATATATAGGAGGGAGGAAAAGAGGGGTGAGAGAAAGAGGCACTAGAGATAGGAGAAAGAGAAAGAGGCAATAGGGAGGGGAGGGGAGGGGGGAGGTTATCCAGATAAAAGAGAGGGAGGAGAGGGAGAGAGGTGACACAGATGAGAGGCAGAGAAAGTGGTTACTGTAGATAGAATTACAATTAATAGAGGGGAGGGTTGAGTCATACAATAGAAGAGGAGGGTGGCAGGGGAGGAGAGAGAGAGAGAGAGAATTATGTTGATTCTAAAAGGTCTTTAGTGGCACATGCAATGATGAAAAAACACGTCTGTATGTGTGTGTCAGCATCGAATCTAGTAAATGTATTAGTGGATGTGTTCTTGTTCTGACTTAGAGGAGAAAATGCATGTGAATGAATGTACTTCCCTATATAAGTGTTCACGTACAGACACAAGCCACTGGTTGTTTGCGTCTAAATGAGAGTGTGTGTGTTTGTGTGTGTGTGTGTGTGTGTGTGTGTGTGTGTGTGTGTGTGTGTGTGTGTGTGTGTGTGACTGGCAAGTGCTACGGTATGTGCTAGTAAAACGATGGCAAATGGTTTGATTATATGCACACATGTTTGTTTGGGTTTGTCAGTGCGGTGGCCCTGACCTGTACACTCCCACTGCCTCTGTTAAAATGGGAAAATGTTATGTGTGGTTTACCCAAAATCACACAGGACATAATTACACAGAGATGTGGGTAAACAACCATTTGCTCTGTGCATGTCGCTAGCTACCTCAACATAATGGATCTGGCTGGGGATAAGTTAATTCAATTGAGGCGGTAAACACAGTCTAGTTACGTTTTTGAAACCTTTTTATTCTGTTGAATATTTTTCATGGGTAGATTTGTATCTTTGTTTGAACAAAATGACTCGCAGGACATCATGTCATCATGGACCAGAATCTCATCACATCTTATTTTTAATTCATGTACAGACACAAGCCAGGAGTTGTTGGCATCTACATGACATGAGAATGTGTGTGTGTGTGTGTGTGTGTGTGTGTGTGTGTGTGTGTGTGTGTGTGTGTGTGCATGACTGACAGGTGCTACGGCATTAGTAACGATGGCAACGTGTTTGTATGCACACATGTTTGTTTGAGTTACAGAGATTTGAATAAACAAAGACTGTGTCTGTGTACGGGAGGGTAGAGGAGCAGGCCACAGAGACAGGCTGCAGACCAGCTTAGCATGACAAGCATGGAGAGGGCAGGGAACACATTCTGAAGGTGTGTGTGTGTGTGTGTGTGTGTGTGTGTGTGTGTGCATGCATGCATGTGGGTCTGCATGTGTGTGTGTGTGTGTGTGTGTGTGCATGTGTGTGTGTGTGTGTGTGTGTGTGTCAGAACACACATTCTGAAGGTCAAAGTATGTATTTGTGCGTGACTGTGTGCATATGTGATCATTCCTGTCAGTGTGTGAATGTGTGTGTGTGTGTGTGTGTGTGTGTGTGTGTGTGAGTGTGTGTGTGTGTGTGTGTGACTATCCCTTCAGGTCCTCCCCTCCTCTGCCAATGGTAATCACATTATGAATGGACTGCATTCAGTGTGTCACTATCTATGACACCAGTGCTCTAAGCAGCTCTGCTCAAACGGATACAAACTGACATGTCTATTCACACTGAATGAAACCCTCATGGCGCCAGTGAGAAAGGCCTGACAGTATAGAGCCAATTAAGAACCTCGTTAGGGTTCACTAGTATATACAGTATGTCTCATTTCTCGGTTTATTCGCCATCTCCACGTTCCGTACTAAACCTGTTAGTCGTCAATGTTAGAGTGAGAGACTCTGAGAGAGTCCTGTTAAACCGTGGCAACTGTGTCCGAATCCTTCCTCCGTGTTGGAATTCATTGCACCAGGTCTGAATGACAACACAATAGCTTAGCAAACTCATTGCCATAATTTGTGAAGCCAAAGGTGTTCCTGCTAGTTGTCGGCCTACTTCACACTATCTTGAAGTGTACTTCACCGAGGCTTCAACTCTTCTGCCTGCCGGAGTGTGCAGTGCTGAAAGAAAATCCTAGTTGTCGTTGTGTTTAAGTACTGCGGGATCCTGAACGAGCGAGTGAATGTCTCATGCGAGTGAATGTTCATCTTTTAGAACACTGAGGCCTTGACCTTGACCTTCAAAAGTTCTGGCAAGAACTTTTGTGTTCCGAATCTTTTCCACTAACATTTTGGAAAAGGCATGATTATAGATCCTTGCAAATCTACCAAGGTCCATCAAGTGGTGTGTACACTTTAGGCAGAATACCAGATGTAATGTTCTATGAAAATAACAACATGAAGTGTGTGGGCAAGGGCACTGCTTGACTACTTCCTCCCACAATTCCTCATTCCCCCTCCTGCCGTTCGGGTCTTGGCAGGCCGTGGAGTGAGGCTGATTAGGTGGAGCTAAGTCAGAGCATGTGTCCATGTCCACCCACCCACGCACACACACATGCACGCACAAACACACACACACTCCCACACACGCACACACGCACACACACGCAGACACACGCAGACACACACCAGGCCGCCCCAGGCAGCTAGTCCCCACCTCTAACCAAGTGCACATCAGGAGAGAGACCGGGGAGGCCCGAGGCGTCCTCCCTCCAAGCTACCGGCTCTCCACGCTCCTCACTCGCTCACGCTGCACCGAGCACAGATCCCAACGCTAATGAATATACAATACTGCACCAGTGCTTACACCTTCTTTTTTTGTCTTGTGAGTTGGCTCTTTGCCTCTCTCTACGTCTGTGTCAGTCTCTCTCTCTCTCTGTCTACCTGCACCTCACTCTTGCTCTCTTTCATTTTCTCTCACTCTCTCCCTCTATCCTGTTTCGTCTGACCGAACACCACAGGCTCGTTGCCTCTGTGCGCTGGGGTCCGTCTATTTCTCTCCCTGCCTCTGATCGTTTTCTCTTCCTCTATCCCTACATGCTCTTCCTCTCTTCCTTTATGTTCTCTCACTCTCTCTCCATCCCATTTGGTCTGTACAAATACAATATAGCTCGGAGGGAGGATTGTGTAGGCCATAAACAGGTGGCAAAACAGCAGCCCTTGCACAAATCCCAATGATCAGGGTATTTTATTTTATTTTTTCGGCGGGGGTGGGGGGGGGATCTCGGTGGCAATCAAAAACAAGCCCTTAACACTGCGGCTCTGTAAAGATATTGCTGAGGGTATCACAATACAAGTTCCCACTGACACATTTTACAGCCCAAATTCATCTGTTCTACACAGGCGAAGGTAAGGAGTTTAACGGTGAGGCCTTCTCGAGCCCTTCTCAACCCAAAGTGGCCTTACCTCCTCACCTCCCGAGTCCCTTCTCTCTCCTATACGGCGTTATTTCCACCCTCCATTCAATTTAGATTAATGAATCGTTAAGTCTAACGACCGTATAAATGGTGCATGCAGCACGGTGGCTCTAATCTCTGAATGGTGAGGAGAGTCACTTTGGGAAATGTGGGTCCCCAAAGGTATGACTGATTGCATGTGCTTTAGAGCCCCATGGCACCATGGCAACTTGAGATATTACCGGCCGGGTCTTCTGGGGGTGTCTGTCCGCCATTGTGGGTCATTATTGCTCATCCCCTTGCAGCTATCTCCCTTCCCCGTTAGGCGACTCCGTCTTGAATGACGTCTCGACACCTTGAATGACGATTTCACTCCTAGAACCAGGAAGTGTCGGTTCCGTTTCCTGTTAGCTCATCAACACTTCCACTAATTATTCTAGAGAGACAGAGAACTGGGATATATGAAGGACTACTGCATTCTATTGTATCATTCTATTGTATTGTTGTTGAAGTAAGGAAAGATAGGGCAGATATAGGCATAGAACAACAATATATCAGTCCAGGTCACAAACACAGTCAGGAGTCTGGCGGTTAGAAATAGAATCCAACATCCATGTTGGAGGCACTCCTCCTCTCCATTGAATTTCTTCCTGAGGGGGCCGTCACACACACACACACACACACACACCCTCAGACACACACACACACACACACACACACACACACACACACACACCCTCAGACACACACACACACACACACACACACACACACACACACACACAGTGTTGTGTCTGGCAGTATATCAGCTGGCGGGCCTGTCATAAAGAACCTAAGGCTGTGGGCCCGGAGCTGTAATCACTGTATTGTCTGCAGTGAAGATTGAAGGGTGCTGAAAGTGCAGCCAAGCCCAGAATGCCTTCCAATAGCCAACAAGCGCGTGCACACACACACACACACGCACGCACACACACACACACACACACACGCGCACACACGCACACGCACACACACACACACACACACACACACACACACACACACACACACACACACAGACACACACACACACACACACACACACACACAAACACACACACACACACACACACACAAACACACACACACACAAACACACAAACACACACACACACACACACACAGAAACACACACATCAAAAAATCTACTTCAAAGCATCAATTAATGACCGAGGGTTAATAACCATAAGGTTAGCTCATCTCACTGTGCCAGACAGTTCTAACACATCAAACCAGTCCCAGGTCCCAGAAGCACATGAAACGGCATTAACAGCATGGCAGGGAACACTGCTCACCAAGGTGTATGTAAACAGGACAACAACGCTTAAACCGAAAACTCAATTTGTGACTCAACCACATTGTAATGGAACATCAAAGTGTCTGTGAATGGTGGCTGGAGGTGAATATTAAACGCTAGACTTGATAAGCCTCTCTTGCCACAGGAGCCTTCATACACCCTGCAATAAAGGGACTAGATATAGGAGAGGTATTTTTTATGGAATTTGAACTCGAGTTTAGTCAGACGGTATTGTATAGTATAGTGTATTTAGTCAGACGGTATTGTATAGTATAGTGTATTTAGTCAGACCGTATTGTATAGTATAGTGTATTTAGTCAGAATGTATTGTATAGTATAGTGTATTTAGTCAGACTGTATTGTATAGTATAGTGTATTTAGTCAGACTGTATTGTATAGTATAGTGTAAAAAAGAGCGGTCCTCTGACCCAGTAGCTAATTTCTCTCCTTCTGTATCTGTCCTTCTGTCCAACTGTGCCCCTGGCCAAACACCTGCCTCTCTCAGTCCCTCTACAGGAGCATGGTAGGAGAGGGAGAGGGAGAGGGAGAGGGAGAGGGAGAGGGAGGGAGGGAGAGAGAGAGAGAGAGAGAGAGAGAGAGAGAGAGAGAGAGAGAGAGAGAGAGAGAGAGAGAGAGAGAGAGAGAGAGAGAGAGAGAGAGAGAGAGAGAGAGAGAGAGAGAGAGAGAGAGAGAGAGAGAGAGAGAGAGAGAGAGAGAGAGAGAGAGAGAGAGAGAGACAAAAAAAGATAAAAATGGTGGAGGATGTTTCATGTGTACTCATGGTCAGCGACAAGTGCTCGGGCACAAGAGAGAAAGGCAGAGGTTGTCAGCACCAAGGACAGTGCACTGTGGTAAATATTTTACTCAAGTTCAGCCCCATGGACAGCAGCACTCCTCACAAAAGCGGGCTGTATCGAGTGTCAATACACAACCTTCTCTGCAATGCAGCTCTTGGACCTGTTCACTGGAGCGAACAGTATAATTACAGAACTATGTCTCTATGGTTCTATGTTTCGGTTTCTCTGCTTGTCCCAATCCCCAATAGAACTCCAGTGACTCTTCCTCAGAAATGAGATAGTAAAGTTTCAATAACAACAGTGTCACTGACTCGAATTAATGGATCACGTGGCAATCTGACTTCGTCTTCACTTGTGCCACCGAGAGTTTGAATCCCTGTCGTCACTGTCACTCAGCGAGACCGTTAATCAACTGCACAGATGGTGTCCTCTCCACCCTGCCTGTCTAGTTTCACCCAGCCGGCCCCACGCAGCATGGGTCCCCATGACACTGTGCCACCGGGCCAAAGGCCCTGTCTCCCGGTTGGACCCCTCATTGCGACGCAAGAGTCATCAGCAGCAGCAGCAGCACCACCACCAACGAAAGAGAACATACTCAAAGCTCCATTCACATTTAATCTACTTAAAAACTAGCAACCATGTAAAACATGCAAATGTACAGCGGAGCTCGGGGAGACAGCAGAAAAGGCAACTAATTCGCTGGATAAAACGGTGTGTCAAGCCGTGCCGAAATAACACTAAAGCACTCACTCTCTCCCCCTCCTTCTCTCTCCAGCCCTCGTGCAATTCCCTCTACCCGCCTTCTCCATCTCACGTTTTTAATTTGACGGCACATTCCATTTTATTTCCTGGCGTGGCTTAATCTCCGAACCTAGCCTAACCGATGAACCTAGCCTGTTCCTCGCTCGGCGCAGTAATTGAGTTTCTGCCTCTGCGAAAAAAGTGTTTGTCCCATTAGCCTGTTTGTTATCCTGGACTGGCCCCCTTTGTGCTGAGGACACACTTTCTGCTGTAATTAACAGGTCCTGGGAAGAGTTTCTTTCACTCTGAGCATCCGAGAGGAAATCTCCTGTCATGCTTACAGTTACTTTCACAGAGACTTAATTCTATGGCATGAACTTTCACCAAGATTTCTCCTGTCATGTCAGTGACTTTCAAAGAGACTTGTCCTACCATGCCAGCGACTTTCACAGAGAGCCCTGCTGCCATACTAGTAGTGACATATGTGACGCATGCTGGTGAAAAGTGAAGCCTGAAACCTTGTAAATCCTAAAAATAGCTTTCTTTTCACCAAAATGTTATTCTTTTATTTTTTAAAATCATAACACGCAACTTGACGTTTTTAAGTACCCACTCGATATAACAAACAACAGTTTTGCGATCTCTAAATACACTTAATTTGTCAGCAAAGTAAGCTTGTTTTTTGAGGGTTTGGTGACGAAGTGACGAAGGGTTGGGAAAAACTAAAATGTCACAACAAGATGGCAGCTACTTCAGTGGAAATGAGGATATCTTACACTACAGTATTAAAATCTATAACACTATTTTGCATGAGAAAAAAAAAAAACGTTCTAAACACGTTCCCTTTTACTAGCTGTTAGTAGCATAGAAATGGCCACAAAGTTTGTTGTATGTAACATATCTTCGAATTCATGTAACTCTCACGCAGGATATGTTCAGTTGTTGATGCATCTTACAGAACCACATGTGGTCAACACTGGTATAGCCAGGCAATACAGTTGAAGTCGGAAGTTTACATAAACTTAGGTTGTCATTTAAGTCATTAAAAGTAATTAAAACTAAAAAATGTTATCCACTCCACAGAACTCGTTTTGGCAAGTTGGTTATGCATGACACAAGTCATTTGTCCAACAATGATTTATAGACAGATAATTTCAGTTATAATTCACTATATCACAATTCCAGTGGGTCAGATGTTTACATACACTAAGTTGACTGTGCCTTTAAACAGTTGGGAACATTTCAGAAAATTATGTCATGGCTTTAGAAGCTTCTAATCACATCATTTGAGTAAGAATGGAATGGAATGGAATGGAATGGACTTTATTTGTCATTGCTATAGTACAGGTACCAAACAACGACATTTAGGAGGGGTGGCTCCCCTGGTGTTAGGAAAGGGGGGAAAAAAGCATAAAATCACAAGAAGGTAAGGAGCTGGTTTACATAAATAAAGGCTATGTACACAATCCACTGTACTATACTGCACAGATAGTCAACTAGGGTTGTCATATTGCACAAAAGTATTTTTTCACGTTATTTTAAAGTGTCACAGTTTGCAGGAGAGTATGAGTATGTGGATGTATTTTAAGGCCTACCTTCAAACTCAGTGCCTCTTTGCTTGACATCATTGGAAAATCAAAAGAAATCAGCCAGACCTCAGAAAATAAATTGTGGACCTCCAGAAGTCTGGATCATCCTTGGGAGCAATTTCCCAACGCCTGAAGGTACCACGTTAATCTGTACAAACAATAGTACACACAGCCGCCTTAGCGCTGAGGAAGGAGATGTGTTCTGTCTCCTAGAGATGACCGCACGTTGGTGTGAAACGAGCAAATCAGTCCCAGAACAACAGCAAAGGACCTTGTGAAGATGGAGGTGCAAAAGTGTCAATATGCACAGGAAAACAAGTCCTATATCGACATCACTTGAAAGGTCACTCAGCAAGGAAGAAACCACTGCTCCAAAACCGCCATAAAAAAAGACAGACTACGGTTTGCAACTGAGCATGGGAACATAGATCTTACTTGTTGGAGAAATGTCCTCTGGTCTGATGAAGCAAACATTTAACAGCTTGGCCATAATGACGATCGTTATGTTCGGAGGAAAAAGGGGGAGGTTTGCAAGCAATGAAATAAATAAAAGCTGAGATAAATGATTCTCTCTCTCTCTTAAAATAAAGTAGTGATCCGACTGATCTAAAACAAGCAAAGTTTACTAGGATTAACGTTTACTAGGATTGACTTAAACTGAGTTAGGGTTAGGGTTGTATTTTACTAATGTGTATGTAAACATCAGACTTCAACTCTATGTTCACACAGATCATATTCTTTGGTCTGCAGAAATGATCCCTCCAGAACTTATACATTTGGATAATTGGATGTTGGATGTTGGGTTTGTCCACTGACAAATGATAACATGACTGTCTAGAAATGAAACCCATAAGAGTGAATAAGAGTAACAAGAATACAGAACAGAGACCTTACGTTATAGGTTAGATATCACGCAAACCACACTGTCAACAGTTGAATACCTTTAATGTAATGCACTGCAGTGAAGAAGCCAACGCTACTACTTAGCATATAGAAGGTGAGCAGCGTAGGGGATGATAAGGTATGCTATCAAGGGCAGACTAGCCCTAACAAATTAGCTGTCCAAGGTTAACATCTCATTTCTGCAGTGGCCAGAAATAAGAATGGGTACTGTATAATGTCAATGTCATGGATGGGTTGTTAGCTGTCACTGAGTGCATGATTAAAACAGGTTTGAGTGCATGTCAGTGGCCATGGGTAGGGATGCTCCGATCTGGATTTTTGGGGCCGATACCGATCACCGATTTGTTTCCTCAAGATCAACCGATACCGATACCGATTTTTAAAAAAATACATAACTGACTGGATAGCCTAAATATTTTTTGCTTTTTAGACAAAAGTTTTGATCCATTAGGCACCAAGCAAACGCAGACCCATTTTTATGGCATAGTAAAGGTCTGGCCTATCACCCAGTTAGGGCCTGAAGCCCAAGTCAGTCGATATGGCTGTATAAAAGACATCATAAACGTGGCCTTCATGATTTACATACTGTTACGTCCTCCTATGTTTTCTGTTCAGTTATCTGTCTTCCCCAGGAAAAAAAAAAAAAAAAAAAAAAAAAAGATCGGTTTTTGCGATCGGCCATTTTTGCCGATCACCGATCGAGTCATTTGGAGTGAAATCGGCCGATTTAAATCGGTGGCCGATAAATCGGAGCATCCCTAGCCATGGGTTGTATTTATGGTCCTGAGAGAGACATGCATGCGATACATCTAGGGATCGTGCTGGGTAGCTAATACACTCACACAAGCCTCCATTTGCAACCTTCTTTAGTTATGCATTCTGTGTAAGGGATCATTCCACTGAGCATAACGCCTATGTCTTACCTCTCGCCTGTATGTAAATGTATTGTAATGATGTGCTTATTATATGGTTGACATTCAGTACCGGTAGAGCAAGTTGTTTTTTTCACACCTCATCCAGCCACGGATTTGAACAGAGTTAGTATTGATCCGTCATCTTACCTCTGGTGTGGCTGGGTCCTCTCTTGCGTCCTGTAGAGGAGCTGTGAGTGACGTGTTGGAAGTGGGCGATCTCCATGTTGGTGTTGGTGGTGCGGAAACTCTCCTTGAACCTCTGCATCAGCTCCTCCACCGTATCCTGCTTGGGGTCTAGGGCTGTGAAAAGGCCGTGGGGGAAAAGAGGGTTGTGTTAAAAGGGTTTAACACATACACTGTGGGGGGAAATACATGTTCAACACATCAACAATCAAGACATTTTAGACCAGACGGTGGTATTTCCTACACAGATAAAACACATTGTAACATTCGAATCTATGCCCGAAGAACGTCTATGACCGGAAGCTCGCGGAATAAACAATGTGTTTTGCACAGATTTGCGTGTGCGAATGCAGTTTTTTTTTGCACAACATTCCAATCCATAAAATGTGCAATAAAGTGGAATGACACACACAAAAAAAGTATTAAACACAGTAAGAAAAAGCACTAAACCAGCTTATGCCACTAATGAATTCTCCTCCTAATTAGAATCAGCTGGGTTAGTGCATGTTAGTGGGTAAGTACTTCCACTCTTTGAAAGGAAAAGTGTTTCCCCCGTCTGAAGGCAAGTTCAAATGTGACAGGGTCTAGTTAAAACATCCTCAAGTAGGGCATGGATATTAAATATCCAAAACTGCAAAAGAGTCTCAAGAGGTAAAAGGTATTGGACTGACCGAGTCAATCACCAGACTTAAATCCAATAGAACATCTGTGTAAGGAACTGCGCATCAAGATTCACCAGAAGGGCGAGCTGTGAAGAAATATGTTGTTCTCCTCAGTGTTATTATTACAGGTGCTATACAGTAGCAACTGTATCTTTATTGTAACATTTAACAATAATAAATTAAAAATAAATGAAAAACGTAAAGCTTTGATCAATCACTTAACAATTAACTATTTCTTAGTTTCAACACAAACACTTCTCATCAGTCAATTAGACAAACATACTAGAATAAATAGTTGAATCTAGTTCGCCGTAAATCAATGCATGTGTTCAATACTATTCCTTGTTATCTCCTGAGCAGAGGTTCAGTCTGTATCCTGTTTTTCACATGTACAGCCCAGAGGTAGTTGAATGGTGGAGACAGGCTCCCTGACTGCTTCAATTCAGGACTGGTTCATCTCTACAAGACGCTCCCTGTACACTGTACAGAACAGGTCTTCCCTTACGGCTCAGTCAACCTCTTGATCGCTGCCCTCAGAGGACATGTCAGACTCAGAGTGAAGAACAACCTTCCAGTTTAACATGAAACACTTGTGCATTTCGAAGCCGAAAGGAAATACTTTAGAGGCTTTGCTTTACTGCATGAAAGCAGTGTTGGAGAGGCTGCAGTTCTCTGAAAATGTATAGAACTAAATGATCAATTAGTGTACAGAAGACGTATTCCACCAAAGCTACTTTTGAACAAACTATAGTTTCTCAAAGTAAAGGTACAATCACAAAGTAGTTCACTACATTAACAGAAAAAGAATGATTTAAACACTCTAAAAATCACTGAGAGATAAAACAAAATGGTGAGGTGGAGAAACGTGGGGTACTGTAGGGAAATGTTATGTTCAAGGGATGCGATAGTAGTTTGTTTTGTTTAACTGAGTAGTGACAGTTGCCTATTACACTGTTGCATGGCAAAGAAACAACAACAAAAAACAGTAATGAATTACTGGAAACTATTAGGATTTGAATTTAGTTTAACTACCACCAAGCTACTGAAAAATGTAGTTGAACTAATAGTTGCATACCACATAACAATGCATGCACATAACATTTCAACAAAAATAAAATAAATACCATAATTTACCCAGTTAATCTTTCAAAATAGGCTGCTCTGGTCTACAATGGGGTAATAACATGGTTTGCATAGATCCCCACTTGAAAATCAATATGATACGAGAGGAGAGAGAAGAGTTGAATTGCAGCACCAGGACAGAAAAGGCCCATTTTCCTTCCAATCTGCAAAAGAACTAAACACCAACCTCCAGGGACTTCTATGACCTATCTAAACATGCTCTGCTCCATTTGCGCCGATGAGAACAGAAATATGAAAGCACATTTCCTCCCATTGTCTCCCTGAAATACCAACAAAATAAAAACATCTAAAAAAGATCCCTAAAAAAAAAAGACACTGAGGCAGATGGAAGCAACTATTTATCTAGGGCCTCCATTACCAGGCGGAGAGAGCACTCGCTGTTCCCCATGGCCCACAATGCATCAGGAGTTCAATTAAAGTGAGATATGTAGACCTGGGAGTCTCTCGGAGGAGCGATGAGACGTCTGGACAAGGGCTATTTACTCGCGGCGCAGCGCAGGGGCGGACTCACAGCAGGATAGGCCCTCTCCATGGGCAGGACCATTTGTCAGCCTCCCTCCCCAGGTCTACATCCATCTGTCTGTCAGTCAGTCAGTTCTCTCAGGTGTACTCCCGTCGTGAATTATGACCATTTATCATTCTAGCGTGGGCTAGAGTGAATGCCAATGAGAATAAACAATGGAATAGGAGCAAGAACGCATAAAACCTCAGGTATTCAGGTGAAACACTCCACATTCCTCAGTGAAATAGCAGGGGAAATAGCAGGAGACTTTTCACGTTGTGATGTGTCCTTCCTTATGAAAGGAATACAACCAGGGACGTATTCAGTCTTGTCGTGTGTCTGCTTATCGTTGTTTTACAATGTAGTTCTTGTGGAGTGAAGGACGGCAGACCTTGTTACTGGTTCCGAATAACATGCGCCAACTGGATCAAGCCAATGTGAAAAGCAGAGTGAATTCAAGCATGTCAGTTAATATTGTAGTGCACTCTAAATTGCCCTCTCGAAGAACCTTGAAATTATTCACATTATTTGTGCTACTGTTTCATTAAAAAAACGACTTCAATTATTTCATGTGGGCACTGCACTTTTGATTTATTTTCTTTTTTTTACTTTTCAATTTTGGAACATCATCAAAATGTAATGAATGACTTCAATAGAACACATTTACTCAAAATCAGCATTCAGTCGAGAACAGAAATAAAAGAGAAAATAAATGCTCTAATGCTCCTTTCCTCCCAGAAGAGTAAATGGTAACAATGCCCACACTTAATGTCCATTTAAACCTCCTAAAAGGTTGTGATTAAGGTCTTGCATTGGAAAATCATTAGCATGTGGAAGAGAAATTACCAAACGATCGCACTCCAGGATACAGCTCAAACCAACACTAGCTTCCCCATAAGAGCCCTTCATGAAATGCACTAGTGTACTAGTGTACCCTTTTACATACAGTATGCTTATTAGAAGTGGGCAAGGCCTTTTCAAGTCCACTTCTTTAGTTATGCATCCAGCCCTCTGGATTACTATATGTCTTTATCATATTCTAAATAGACAATTGACTCTCACATTAGTAGAGTATACAGCATGCCCTTTCAAGTCCACTGTGATAGGAGCATTTACACACAAACCCTATGCATCAACTCGTTAGGCATTCACTTTCGGTAACAAGCGATAACTCATTCAGCTCCTTCACGTCCACTTGAACACAGATTGAAGAGTGTGTTGTGTCTAAACCCCAGTGGGGGGGTCCAGAGAGTGAGCGCGGTACGCTAGACTAAAACAGCTAACTCACTGGGGAAGAGCTAGTGCACTATGCTATGCTACAGCCGTGAAAAGCACTGAGAATTCCCTGTCGGGCCTTTAGCGGTGTGCTAAGCTAATCCAGGGGCATTTGCTCAGCAAACAAACAGGCAGGGGGCTAACTGGGTTGGGCTGTGATACGCCCGGCGAGGCAACAGCCACTTAAGCCGTGACCTGCCTCGACTGAAGAGTGTCTGCCTGCATGAGTGAGGTTAACATACATACCTAACATATATATTGCATGGCCCCTCAGCTCGCTCGCTCGCTCTCTCTCTCTCTCTCTCTCTCTCTCTCTCTCTCTCTCTCTCTCTCTCTCTCTCTCTCTCTCTCTCTCTCTCTCTCTCTCTCTCTCTATCTCATCATCATCGCCATCTGCTTGGTCTTTGTCTCGCTTTTCTTCTCTCTGTGTTACAGGACCACTTCCTGCCTGCCTTCCCTATATACTTGCCTGCCTGCCTGTCTGCCCTGTCTATCTGCCTGCCCTGCCTGCCCTGCCTACCTGCCTGCCTGCCTGATTGCCTGCCCTGTCTACCTGCCTGCCCTGTCTACCTGCCTGCCTGCCCTGTCTACCTGTCTACCTGCCTGCCCTGTCTACCTGCCTGCCCTGTCTACCTGTCTACCTGCCTGCCCTGCCTGCCTGCCTGCCCTGTTTACCTGCCTGCCCTGCCTGCCTGCCTGCCTGCCCTGTCTACCTGCCTGCCCTGTCTACCTGTCTACCTGCCTGCCCTGCCTGCTCTGCCTGCCTGCCCTGTCTACCTGCCTGCCTGCCCTGTCTACCTGCCTGCCCTGTCTACCTACCTGCCTGCCTGCCTGCCTGCCTGTCTGCCCTGTCTACCTGCCTGCTCTGTCTACCTGCCTGCCTGCCTGCCCTGTCTACCTGCCTGCCCTGTCTACCTGCCTGCCCTGCCTGCCTGCCTGTCTACCTGCCAGCCCTGCTACCCTACCCTGCTCGCCATTCCACCCTGCTACTCTGTTCCCCCCTATTCCCTCATTAAAACCAGATGATTATATGTGTCCTGTCCCTGTGTCGTGTGCTTAGGTTCCTTAGCTCTGACCATAATAAACTCCTTCAAAAATACATCATTTTGCCTCTGTCAGTCTTTCTCCATCCCTTTCTTTCTCAAGCACACATTTTCACTGTATGTTTCTCTCTCTCTAACACACACACCTGCACAACGGTACACATTCACACAGTCAGGCAGGCAGCAGGCGCACATGCACACACAGTAGAAAGAAGCCATCCTCCAGCCACTCCCATTCATAACCCTTGAGAGAAAGAGAGAGGCTGTCAATGGTGCTGCTTGCACAGCTACTGCTACTGTAGACATCAAGTGGATGCTCAAATCAATGTGTGACAACTGAAGGAAAGTGACAAAGCAACTCCAGTTCCCTAATACACTGGTTTCACCACGCAGAGACTATTAAAATAAGTTAAGAGCTGAATCGATGCGTCTGAAAATTAAAACTATGAGAGTAGACAATACCAATTTCTCTCTCCATGAGCAACGGTTGCTTTAAGGGGATTTAAGATGCTAGAATGAGATATGTCTGTCATAAAACGGAGAAGGCAAACAGAGTTCGGCACTTAAAGTAACATAATGTTATGAGCTTAAAAGTTTCACCTAGGTTGTTCTTACTGCGCTCTCTCTTTTCTTAAGTTGGAACACTATTGGTGCGACGTAAAGGATCTGAGGCTGTTCTTCTCCATTAAAAGCCAAATCTAGCGTCTCATTTTCAGCTCAATACAGGTCAAAGCCTCCTGTGTCCTTATTTTCTCCTTGAGCATCTCCCTTATCTCCTCTAGTCCCTTATCAGCTGTGACAGTGGGTTAACAGAGTCTGAGGAACATTGGACACAGCCACAAGCACAGTGCCCCAGTCAAGACGTGAATCACAGTGGCCGCACACACCTCCCAGCACTAGACGATAACCTAAATGCCCAGGCAATAACAAGTGCAGTGTGCGTGTGCGTGCGTGCGTGCGTGTGTGTATGTGATGCACCTAAGGGAGCAGCCATAGGGAGATAGTATTCCATTGGGTTCCTCTGTATGGTCTTAACACTCTAGCCCAGAATGTCTCTCACATTCAATACAGCTGATAGTATGAGTGCAACACTGGACAGGTGGAGAGGACTTACTGCAAGTGGCTGCTTCACTACACCAATAACCCCTCTCCTCCACTCATCATCATCCTCCTAACTCAATGTTTTCTTTCTCTCTCTCTCTCTCTCTCTCTCTCTCTCTCTCTCTCTCTCGCTCTCTCCTCTCCTCCTCCGATCTCTCCACCTCCGCTCACTCCTCCTTCCCCAGGCCTCCCTAGAGATCTAATCAGTGAGAAAGTAAGAGATAGAGGAGGAGAGATGGAGTGAGTGATAGAAAGAGTGGAAGATAGGATCAGCGATCTGTGGTATCCAGTGGGCAGTCGGTCACTGTTCTTATTCAAAGGCCAGGCAGGAGCCATGCTAAAACTGTTAGACACGCACAACCACACGGCAGGGGCATGCTCACAAGACAATCATACACTCATACCTATTAAAAAAGAAATACATGAATAAATAACAATCATAATCATAATAATAATAACAATAAAACAGTTTTTTTGTAATAAATAAATATCTATCTATCTATCTATCTATATAAAGAGAGACATAGAGACAGAGACACACAGAGAGAGAGAGAGAGAGAGAGAGAGAGAGAGAGAGAGAGAAAAGAGAGAGAGAGCGAGACAGAGAGAAGGAGAGATCGAGTAAGCGATAGAAAGAGCGGAAGCGTACGTGTACGCATCACACTGAGACGGCTCACAATAGCACAATAGCAGAGCAGGTGGTGTTCTAACCCAAGGTCTCAGTGATAGCCACTGTTGTGTTGTTGAGGCTGGCTAACAAAGGCAGTGGGAGGCGAGGCCTTGAAGAAGAACAGACTCCGACTGCAGCCATGTATATCCAAGGTGGCGCATGTAGCCATGAGGGAAATGCGGTCCCTGCTGCTGAGAGACTATGCATGGAGGACAGAGGCTGGGAGCCTCTCTCTCTCTCTCTCTCTCTCTCTCTCTCTCTCTCTCTCTCTCTCTCTCTCTCTCTCTCTCTCTCTCTCTCTCTCTCTCTCATTCTCTCTCTCTCTCACCCCATCCTTCTCCCGCACTCTACCTCTCTCCTCTCTCTCTGACTCAGGGATTGAAAGCGGGAGAGATAAGGAGAGGAAATGGGAATTCACCCTTGCTACAAGTCCATGCATGATGTATTCAATGTGTCATTGTTTCAGCAGTAGGAGCCTGGGCCTGCGCTATGGGATGGCACAGCCATGACAGTGCTGCCTTTGGGAGTGTGACATGAGAGAGAGAGAGAGAGAGAGAGAGAGAGAGAGAGAGATAGGTTCACTGAGAAATGAAAGTAAAGAAAGAGGATTGAGGGGAAGAAGAGGTGTGAAAGTTGGGGAAATGCGGAAGATGAGAGAGCAGGAGGGAATTTGCACTGGAGGGAGAGCAGATGAAGAGGAGAGGGAAAGAAAGTGAAAAGACAGAGACATGCAGAGAACGAGAGCAGCTGAATGAGAAAGAAAGACAACTGCAACCCCAAAGGTGTAAGATGAAGAGAGAGAGAGAGAGAGAGAGAGAGAGAGAGAGAGAGAGAGAGAGAGAGGTAGAAAGAGCGGAAGCGTATGCATGCATCACACTGAGATTTTAGTTTCAGTTTTAGTTTTTATCTTCACACTTGCTTTGGCAATGTAAATGTGTGTTTTCCATGCCAATAAAGCCCTTTAAATGGAATTTAAATAGAATTGAATAGAATTGAATTGAATTGAATTGAGAGGAAGACAGACAGAACCAAAATAAAGGGAAAATCATCTAACACTACCAGCTGTGACTTTCCTTGGTGCGCTGTTGCATTTAGGAAATGATGAATCACTGCTAGATGAAAAACATATCATTTTTTTTATTTAAAAAGCCAGCTGGATCCTGATGTAAAAGATCAAATTGAATCTCCCAGTAACGAGGTATTTTGTACGTACTAATTGGGACCATAAATAGGTAAAACAGGATCCCCAGCGTGCCGGTCCCACCCCCTGTAGAACACTGTCCTACTTCCACCTGATCTGACAGCGAAGGTGATGAGGGGATGATGAGGACAAACCGCTAGCCGTGTTTATGGAAATCATACATCATACATCGCAAACCGCTAACGCGTCGTAATGAGTTGACACCAGCTAGGTAGGATTTCACAGCGCTGGTTAATCTCCAGCTGTTTTAATGAAGGCCCCGCTGTACCCCCACACACGTACAGGTCTGTAGGGCTAATGAGGCGGTAAACATTGGGTATCTGGACCACTCACAATACACCCACAACTAACCTCTGTAGAAAACAAAACCCTGTGGAAGTGTGCTATGTTTATCATGCACAGAAACCACATGCACTCACTTTATTAAGCACACCTTGCTAGTACTGGCTTGGACCCCCAGTTTTGCCTTCAGAACTGCCTTAATTCTTCGTGGCATAGATTCAACATGGTGCTGGAAAAATTCCTCCGAGATTTTGGTCCATATTGACATTATAATATCAGACAAGTTGCTGAAGATTTGTGCCAAGAAAATATCCCCCACACCATTACACCACCACCACCATGTTGCCCAGAGAGCTGCCGCTCATTGGATATTTTAATTTTTTCTTACCATTCTCCTAGAGATGGCTGTGTGGTAAAATCCCAGTAGATCAGCACTTTCTGAAATACTCAAAACAGCCCGTCCGGCACCAACACCCATGCCACGTTCAAAGTCACCTAAATCACCTTTCTTTCCCATTCTGATGCTTGGTTTGAACTTCAGCAGATCGTCTTGACCATGTCTACATGCCTAAATGCATTGAGTTGCTGCCACATGATTGGCTGATTAGATATTTGCATTTAACCTCCCTCTTGTGTTCACGGTCAAATCTGACCGAATGACTTTGTTTGTAATCATAAATATTGTGTTTTTCATCCCATTGCCTCAAGACCTTATGTTATCCTCCACCCTAGGCCCCTGAGCGTATACACTTGATTGCATTGAATTGCATTGCATTTGGGGGGATTTATTGAACCGTGTCACACCTATGATGTTTCCGGTCAGAATTGACCGCCAAAGGAACATTTTGACCGAAAGTAGCAAAGTTGGAAAATGAAAGATGAAAGTGGGCTACACAATGAAACACTGGCTTGCCTGTATCAAATCAATACATCCCATGCATCAGAAGAATCCCAGCTACAACACTAACTAAATAATTTCCATCTCCAGTACACACAGCCTACATGGCAGGCATTTTTATAATATACAGTAATGTACAGTAAACACTAACTTTGAACTTGCTGCAAAATTATAATATGAAATTAACCCCTGGTGTCATTCTGCCACCCCTTGATCCTACTTGCTTTGACTGTTCAAATGAGATGTCAACCATCAAAATTGGATAAGGGGTTCCAGAGATATCACTGTGCAAAACACACCGGTCAATTTTGACCGAAAGTAGCAAAGTTGGAAAATGAAACAAACGGAAGAGGAAGGTTAAGTGTGTTTTGCTTGAGAAAAAAAACACACACGCATGCACGCACGCACACACACACACACACACACACACACACACACACACACACACACACACACACACACACACACACCGTGGCACTATGCTATGAGGACAGTGAAGGAGGACAGTACATGAAGTACCTTTCTTCATGCCTTCCTTTTACCTTGAACAAGCTCAAGTGGGGAGGTGAAAAGGGAGACTTTTTGGAGCCTCTCACTCCCTCTCAATGATGGGAGAGAGAGAGAGAGACAGGGGCACTCTGGGTTTGACTGATTGGCCTGTTCTGCCCCAGTTTCCAATCCACCCACTGTGTCACGCACTTATCTGTACCTTTGTCCTCCGTAATGATGGAGAGAGAAGAAAGAGAGATGGAGGAGAGAGGGAGGAAACTCAGGTTGGGGCTTGAAAACACACCGGCAGACATCTGAGAGAGGTACTGCTGTGACAGAAATGGAAAGCCAAAGCAGACTGCTCCCTCACTCGCGCAGGCAGCCCCCCCGCCCCCCCCCCCCCCCCCTCACACACACACACACAGACACACACACACCCTCTTCTCTGAAAGGCTGGCTCTGTGGGCCTGGCCATTTATTGTTTCATTTATATCCCCTCCTGCCTCTCAAGAGTGTGTAATGTGCCATCTCCATCTTCAGTCAAAAAACAAAAAGTCTAACACTTTCCATATGACTAGCACCGCCTCACTGGAAACGTTTGCTATTTGCAGAGGAGCAAGAAAAGAAGACGCTATCTATAGCCCTATTTTGCCATGAGCCTGAATCAAATATGAATGTGTTTCCCTGTCTGTGAGTCAGCTGAGGCATAGCGGGTCGCAGTTCTGATCTCACGCTGCTACCGGGGAAACAAACCACCAGCCTGCTGCAAAATTGGCCCAGAGAGTAGATTTAGAATAGAATACTCCAATACGTTTCAATGCATTTATTTAGAGGGATGGTAGGGAGGACCACTGGAGGATGTATGCACACATGATGATGATATTGTGTGTGTGTGTGTGTGTGTGTGTGCGTGTGTGTGTGTGTGTGTGTGTGTGTGTGTGTGTGTGTGTGTGTGTGCGTGCGTGCGTGTGTGCCAGAGAGAGGTTACCTGGCAACAAATATCTACTCTATGTGTCACCGCTGGCAAGAAAAAAAGAGATATTCAGCTGATGCTGATACAGTACATTGAACAAGAGAGAAAGGGTCCTTTTATAACATATTGACACACCCAAAGGGGGTCTTCAAAGGGTTATCCCACAGGGACCTTCAGAAGATACTTTTTTATTGCTTCCTAAAGGCGTCCTCCTCCAATTCTAGAAGCATGCTCCAATAAACATCGACCACTACTATGCACTGATCTAATCAAGATGAGTCGAAAGAAATGCGGGTATGCCTGAATGTATCAAAACAGTGGCATTTATGTAACAAATGAGTGGTGATCTGAATTGTGATATACAGTAGATGCACATTTTGATAAACACTTTCCACAGAGAAGTATATCTTCAGCGTGTTTTGTAGTACAAGGATGTTATCGACATGTTATAGCCTACAACCATTTATGAAACTAGTTGTCATACTGTAACTTACAAGGAACAGACGCACTTCCAAGCTCCCCAGTCCTTAGAAGATGATCAGCAGGTATGACCTAGCTGTGATTCCCCAGGCCATTATGAAATCAATCACTTAAAAAAAGAGTCCATCAAAGCACCCAGCACTCCTCTGGTGTTGGCAGAGCAATAACAGTTGATGGTGTTTTCGTGATACTCTCAAGCTATCACAGCCGATATCAACGATATAGCACCCTCGCATGTTTTATCGCTTAATTGAAGGTCTACATCTCTGTCTCCAGGTGTAGTGCCAAGAAAATGTTCTTCAGTTGTTCTTGTAGGAGATCCTATGAAGAGGGTTCCATGTTTGGAGTTCATTTAACTGAGGTTCGGAAAGACGCAGACCACGCCTCAACTGACCTCAGCTCCAGCCTTAACCAATGGCAATGCAATGGATTCAGTGAGTAATCCCCAGTACTACCTAGTTAGTGTAGAGTAGTGGGCTTTACTCACCGAATCCATTGCATTTCAATCCATGTGCCTTGACCAGCGAGTGTGTCCCTGATTTTCAACAACAACGACATTTATTTAAATTTTTCGGAATAAAAGTCGGACCATTTTGATTAGTTGTCGACTTGTTCCCCCTTTCACCAGCTGCTGTCACAATTGTGCTCCACCACCTCTCCATTATCCTCCTCTCTGCCTGTTTGTGCTGCTCTGCAGGTTCTACAAAGGAGTGGGGTTAGTGGGTTCTGTGGGACACACAGTCAACACTGCATACACGCTGTATACAACAGATAACACCCAACAGTTACCTGCAGGGCCCCCTGGCCAATGTCCTCCACCACCATCAAGCAAGATCCAGCACACCTTTAAATCATATCTATTACAATAGCCTTCCTTTTCAACTCTTCGCATTAACATTGATTGATTGATTGATTGAAAACTTTATTAGAAGATTTGCAGAAGTAGGTACATGACAGTACATATTACATACAAGGTCAACTAACAGGATACAAACCCAAGAAAGCCACTGGCTTATTTCAATTGGGGTCCTTGATTCTCAATTCATCGTTCATTCAGTTGTAGGTGTGTTCAGTTAACCTGTGAAATACCCTTTTTATGTTCTATTTTGACTCAGACGGGAGCAATTAAGAATGTGTTTCTCTATTCTGTAGCTCCATTCTCCCTGACTGGGTTTCAGAGGATAATAACCCGCAAGAAAAATCACACCAATCATAACTGACAGTTACAACATATCGACCGGGCTGTGTCCTCACGGGACTATGGGTAATGGAGTTTCAGTGATCTCCTCAGCTACATGTCATGAGCATACACTATCGTGTATCTCCCCGGCTTTCCTGGGACATTAGGATTCGATTTCTGAGGGCCTGACTCAGTAGTAGTAGTAACTGCCAAACTGAGAGATGTTCAACATTGCATACGGTATATATTCATCATGGATATCACCTATTTTGACTTGATGTACAGTGTATTTTTGGGGTTATTGTTTTGCAATTGTTTTGTTTTTCACTTTCTGAAATAGAACTGTATTGCGATTAATCACCCCTGCCTACTCTGTTAGCCTATCCCCACATGAAAACAGAACATCACGGTACAAGCCAAGACAAAATAACTTCCACAGAGAGAGAGAGAAATATCACTGGGTCCTGCAATAGTGATAGTCAGTAATTACCAACACATGTACAGGCGGAAATGAACTAGAAAAGACATTATGCAAATGTGATTACTGTACTGTGCCAATGCATCACACTCAGAGATAATTCAGTGAACGGAATGTGCCATAAATTATAAAGATCTCTCCTCAATTGCATATTGAGTGAAAGGGCTTGAGGAGGACCTACCGGCCCTTTCAGGGTCCTCTTCCTCAACCACTCTATTGAAAAATCAATAATCACACGATTACAAATGGTGTCACTGTGTCTTTGACCGGAACACTCCTTCCTGAAACAGAGCCGCTCCGTAAAACAGGCAGAAATATAGGTTTGTTCATCTCAAAGTGTGAAAACAAAACAATACACTAAGGACTAAGAACATTACAATGTGCATGATTTAGTGTTTAGGAGAGTGCTTGTGATATCATACATTTCTGCTGAAATTGCAGCTATATAAATAGCGAGAGCGAGAGATGAAGAACATGTACTGTAATAGGGAGATAAAGGGGGGAGAGGAAGAGGAATAAAGAGAGAGTGATGTATAGGAAGTTGCATCCAGGGGCCCCGTGGAGACTCTCCGGACTAAAACAGCAGGGATTTGTAGGGTCTTAGGATGAAGGAAAAACACACTTCTCTCATGAGTATATCTGCCACTGTCAATTTGCATGCATGCTGTCTGAATGGGAGACGGTCGTGTGAAACGAGGGGTCTGTAAAGTCACATTTCCATTGTTCTCTCCTCTTCCTAGGAAAAAAAAAAACAAGCTATGAAATTAGAACTCAGTTGCCATGCAGTACATCGCACACATAGCTCATGATAGATATGCTGGTAATAGTTTAGGACACGGTGAAGCTTCGTAATGCACGAATACTGCGTCATCTCGGTGAAACGTCCATTTTGTGTCCGGGCCTGTGCTGTTCTATCTACCTCACTGTTAGGCTAGTGGTCTAATCTCTATTCTACATACAGGAGGTGGAGACAGTTAAACGTCCATTTTGTGCCCTGCCTGTGTCGGTCTATCACTGTATGTTCGCTGAGTACTCTGGGATGGATGAGGCTTGGCTGTTAGGGATGAGTCACGCCTGTCTGTGTGTAATAACCTACAGAGACATTCCCCAGAGCCGAGAGTGTGACATCTGCATACCTCCACATCAACACACATCGCGTTATGACAGGAGAGGAGATCGATTGGAAAAGCAATGCGTCTCTGTAGGGCTGTGAGCAAAATGTCGGCCCGATTGAGGGTTGTTGGGGTTTTTTCTCTCTCTCCCTCCATTATGAGTGTCAATGAGCCAATCTAATGTGGCGAAGAAAAACGGCTGCCAAACTGGACACTTCCTAGCTCAGGGCGATGTTTTGATGAATATCCAATCGAGGTTGTCCACCTTCGCTATGAAACATTTCTGGGAGTTAATTACACAGAGACTGTCCCTTCTCTACCGTCGCTTCTCCAGGGCTTCTCCTAGACACTCAACGCTGATTCGATGAGACGGAGTCGAATTGTTAAACTCACTGATGGTAAACCCCCCCCCCACACACACACACATATACACCTCCTTACATGCATGCACGCATGCATGCACATACACATACACACACACACACACACACACACACACATACACACGTACACAGATACGCACACACACACACTAAAATGCTGTGTGTTGTAGGTTGTGTGGCTTTTTTCTAAATTGAAAAGCCACACAATATACAATTCTGTATTTCTCTGTGTTCTGTCTCAGACTGCAGTGTTCCAGGGCAGCTCCAGAGTCCAGCACGGAGGCTGTCTTAACAACGTCAATTTCATCGATCAGAGCAGCTCCAGTGGACCATGCCTGTTATATGAACAGCCCTTCCATTTACTGTGCAGAAGCTGATGAGATCAATTAGAGCAAAAACACTGGAGCTTTAGTCTTGAGTGGTGGCAGAAGACTAGTATACGACAGGCTCATACCAGAACACTTCAGACAGATAGAGCATTCACGGCCATGGCAATACCATCGCTAGGCAGGGCTGTCTCAGAATGACTTCTTTTTTTTCATTATTTTTTTTATGTGTGGTATTGATGCTGGTACTGATTCACACAAGAATAGACCAACATACTGTATGTATGCACGCATGCACAAATGCACACACAAACACACACACACACATGCACACACACATACACTCACACACAGCCCTTTTAACATGTTGTGAATGTAAATATGTAATAACTATGCCTATCATTGCACGTTATACCAGCTAATAAAGGCAGAAGAATATGTTTAGCAGTTAATAAAGGCTAAAAATGACACATGATAACAGCTAATAAAGGCTAATAATATAGTTTTTCTACAATAGCCTATAGGTAAGGGGATGGGGGGGCTGCAAATTGCATCAGGTGTAAGTTAGGGGGGCTCTGGGGTTGGGATCCCCTGGGATAGAGGATGGGGAAGCAGTTCTTTATCACACACACACACACACACACACACACACACAGCCCTTGTAACATGTAGTGTATGAATAATACATAACAGTGGGAGAAAGAAAGTGTGTGTGTGTGTGTGGGGGGGTGTTGCTGTAAACAATGTTACAGGGATGGATGGCCTGTTTGCAGGACTTTTAGTAGAGAGAATGCCAGGGGGAGAGAGAGAGAGAGAGAGAGAGAGAGAGAGAGAGAGAGAGAGAGAGAGAGAGAGAGAGAGAGAGAGAGAGAGAGAGAGAGAGAGAGAGAGCACCGACACTGACAAGGAGTGGGGAGAGAAGTGGTGTAGGTAGTAAACAAACCAGTTGGTTGTGAGAGACAGGACTCTGGTGGAGGCAGAGGGGGACTACGCAGAGTTGCACACGTTACTAAGGTTATGGGGCCGTTCAGATGCGATGTGCCACAGCCATGTTGATGCAGTGTTCATACAGTAAACCTGAATCGTGGCCTAAGTCAGGGGGTCATGTCATGTTCTCTTCAGGTCTCTTCAACTCATCATGTTGACACAGTTCACCATTTGCAATCCCAATGAGCTGCTGGCCCTCTAACCAAAACAAGAGGAAACATAGACATTAGGAATATTATGACAGTTCACAATGACATATATTATTAAGGAGCCACATGTAATGAATAGCTCTCTGTCAGTTTTAGTGAGCTAGCAGACACAGAAGAGAGTATTCCACTAATGGCTGAGGCGACACGAAAGGATAACCACTGTGATCACACAGACATTTTTATGCTTTGTGTGGAAAACACTCAGCTTTTTTCCTCTAATCATCTAATTCAACTTAAACTGTGGCGGCCGAGAGGGAGAGTGTGTGTGTGTGTGTGTGCGTGTGTGTGTGTGTGTGTGTGTGTGTGTGTGTGTGGCTGTGTCTGTGTGTGTGTGTGTGTGGCTGTGTGTGTGTGTGTGTGTGTGTGTGTGTGTGTGTGTGTGTGTGTGTATGCATGTGTGTGCGTGTGTGTGTGTGTGTGTGTGTGTGTGTGCGTGTGTGTGGCTGTGTGTGTGTGTGTGTGTGTGTGTGTGTGTATGCGTGTGTGTGCGTGTGTGCGTGTGTGTGTGTGTGTGCGTGTGTGTGCGGCTCATGAAGAGTCCACCCACCGGCACACAACGCAGCCGTGACAAATCTCTGCGGCTGACATTGTCGAGGATGGATGCGTTCATTAGAACCCACCAATTATTTCAATTAGCCGGGGGGCAAATCAACAGATAAGGGCCTCCGAGCCCCCATCACCCCCCCGACCCTATCATCCACACAGGAACGGGGGCGGAGAGGGAATCACCAGGCACATCATGAAAGATCATCTTTGGGGTAGTGTAAATGGGCTAAGGCAGGATAATGCCGGCATGCTTTCAACTGTCACGACCTTGCACCCCCCCCCCCCCCCCCCCCCCCCGACCACGCTCGAATGACCAGGGCGAATCAGAGGCTGGCTGAGAGGGCCGTCAGGCACCAGTCTAGCTGTTCATTGGCTGGTGTTGATATCATTGTTGTCGTCGTCATCGAAAGTGTGAGGAGCTGCAAGCAGGCATACGAGATGAGGCTGTTCCTGTGAGGACAGGAAACAAATGTGTCATGTAAAGTTGTTATGTGGTGTTGTGTCGGTATACGTTGTGTTTTGCATACTGTACTGTATGTATGTGTACGAGACGAGGTGACATGCGACTTCTCCGATTCTCCCAAGCGGGGTGTCATAGAGTCAGGGCGCTAAAAGGGAACGTGCTCTAGTGTGTGGTGAATGCGTTCTGAATGTATTACCGGTGTTGCTCTGCTGGGGTGGTGTTGTTTATGTGTTTACAGTACTAGAGGTGAAATTGAATCCCAGATTCATCAACTCCTGTGTCCTACCGAGGGCAGGAAGCCAATGGGTTATGTTGTTGCTGTGTATTTGGCTGGCGTTGAAATGCAACTTCAAGGCTGCTGCTGGTCCGGCGAGGACACAGCCAGGAGGGGATGATGAATTGTTACGGTGATGTGCTTTGCATACTGGGGTGGCTGCGGACCCTTTGCTTAATACCATGCCATGCATTTACAATGAGGCCCGTCCTCCGATGTCTGCCTCCATCCCCCCCCCCCCGCTCTGCTTAGCATATCACCGGAGGTGAATGTTCTAACTCCGACACGTACAGTGTTGTAAAAAACAATGATCCCTCGTTATGCTGTAAGACATCATTAAATCGCATTCCCGTCACATCGCAAAGTCGTCCTCATCGCGGCCTCTGAGGGTCTAAATGACGCCACCGATAAGAGTACAGAAGGCACAATTAAATCACCCTACGTGAACAAAGTGAAGCGTAATTATCCCTCTGTGGCTCTGAGAGGCATATCAGTCTGGGAGTAGCTGAAGTCTGGATGGCCGCTTAATGTGTTTACTGCTCTCTCGGTTCCATCCCCCCGTTATTCTCCCCTCATCGACGAGAACAGGGGCCAGTTGCCTGGTTGATAACCGGTGACAAAGTAACGGCGGTGATAAAGGTATTAACCTCGCCAGCCGGCCCCCGAGCCGTGAATCAAGGCGGGCCTGTCACTTAACACCCTGACAGCCAGGCCCGCGGTGACAGGATGACTTGGCAGCTCGGCGTGTGGCACGGGAGGGAAGGGGACGAGAAGACACCTCGGTGACGGATAGAACTCGGGGGATTGGAGAATGTGGTGGACGGATGGACGGATGGACGGATGGATGGATGGATGGATGGATGGAGGGAGGGAGGTGATGGAGGGAGGGAGGGAGGGATGGAGGGAGGGAGGGAGGGAGCGAGGGAGGGATGGGTGGAGGGTGATAAGAGGCGGTTGAGAATGAAAGAGAACAAATGTGAGAGAGCAGAGAGAACACATATTTGTATAATGCCATGCAAATGGGAAATGGGAGTGATTAGAGTCTGGTGTGCTGAAGGAGGATGTTAGCATGTCGGGTTGGCCTCTGCTTGCTCTCTAAGTCTAAGCTGTAGGAGGAGGCAACGCAGGCCTAAAATGTCCCCTCTGAGAGCATTAAGTGAGGGGGGGTTATCGTCTGTCGTTCAGATAAACCAGTCCAAGCTCACTCCAAGCAGTGAGGTCACCCAAAAATAGAAATTCGATAGACCTTTTTCGATCCAATGAAAACTTTGGCTCAAAGTATAATGCCTGTCTCTCCAAAACAAAGTTGAAGGGTTTTAATTTGAATGGTAGATAGTTTAGTGAAAACATTTGAACTGGAAATGCTGCATACATGTTTGACCTTTACTCTAGCTCATGAATATCACATCAGAGTCATTCATATTCCCCGATGTTCTAAGATATTATGAGAACTTAAAATACAGTCTAAATTTAATGTGCACCTCGGGCACTTTCAGACAAGGTTATCTCCTCTCCTCCTGTACTCCGTTGAACGTGTGAATTAAAGACAAAAAAACACATTACCCAGGCCTTTATGTAGAACCACACCTTTGACTTTAGTGTGAATCTGTGAGTGACATCAACCCTGATGAGGCTGCTGACACAGCTCTCCTCAATATAGAACGTGTGTCCTCGTGGAGCCGAAGCAAGAGCAGAGGTGCGGTGGTGAGGAGGGGAACCAGCGGTGGGCCTGGCCGCTTGGGTTTGTTCCTGCTCCTGCAGAACTACAGCTGAGGCCAACGCTTGAGACACTCCACTGAGACTGGAGCACAGAGGCTGGGGGGAGGCCTGAGACTGGAGCACAGAGGCTGGAGGAAGGACTGAGACTGGAACACAGAGGCTGGAGGAAGGACTGAGACTGGAGCATAGAGGCTGGAGGAAGGACTGAGACTGGAGCACAGAGGCTGGGGGGAGGCCTGAGACTGGAGCACAGAGGCTGGGGGGAGGACTGAGACTGGAGCACAGAGGCTGGGGGGAGGACTGAGACTGGAGCACAGAGGCTGGGGGGAGGACTGAGACTGGAGCACAGAGGCTGTGCGCACACACACACACACACACACACACACTCCAGTAAGACTGGAGCAGAGGCTAGAGGAAGGGGAAGTAGTTATATATCTCTCTCTTTCACACACATACATACACACACACACACACACACACATATATACACACACACACACACACACACACACACACACACACACACACACACACTCCAGTGAGGCTATAGCAGAGAGGTTAGAGGAAGGGAGAGGGGTTATTGGAGGTGTGGAGCAGCCACTTGCAGTAAGTCCTCTCCACCTGTCCAGTGTTGCACTCATACTGGCTGTATTGAATGTGAGAGACATTCTGGGCTAGAGTGCTAAGCCTCAAATACTACCTCCCTAAAGCTGATCGCTGCTTACAGTAGGTGCAACACACGCACGCACACAATGGCAGCCTGCCTGCGTACGTGCGTGCATGCATGGGAGGGTGCATGTGTGGGTGCGTGCATGGGTGGGTGCGTGCGTGCCTGGGTGGGTGCATGCTTGCGTGCGTGCCTGTTCCGGTGACCAACTTCGCTCAGTAAAGTGCAGAGCCCACGAACCAAGTACAAATGACTCACCCACCCCAGCCTGTCTCACAGGACCCTGTAACTGTCATCTCCCACCCTTCAGTCAGCTACCAGTCTATGGCCCTCTGTGTAGGGAGTTGACGGAAGCATCCTGTATGGGGTTCAGCGGCTTGATGTTAATACACAAGTTAACAGCCCGTATGGCACTCGTGTATAATAACACAAACAACTCAAAACCATTACTATGCAGTCTCTAAGCAGGTACTTAAAGTGTTATCCACCGTATCAGACACCAGTTAATTAATGACTAATGGCGTGATAGATGGATAGGAAGCTAATGAAGGATGTCTTTTCTCCCAGCCACATAAACAGCTTCCAAGAGAATTGAAACAGAACTAAATCAATAAAGCTAAAATGCTAAATCCAGTTTAGCCAAGCAGAGTGCTTTAATTGCAGCTGACGTTAGTGGTGGTGACATCGAGGGGACATTAGCTATCTCTCTCTGTGGCGGTGGCAGGCGGTGTGTGTGTGTGTATGTGTGTGTGTGTGTGTGTATACTGTATATATATTACGGTATATGTGGGAAAACTAGGGTTAGGGTTAGGTGCTAGGTTGCTAGGGTTAGGGTTAGGGTTAGCCATGCCAGCATGTACCAAGTCACCCTAGCACCTAACCTTAACCCTAGTTTTCCCACATGTACCCTAACATATATATGAGAGAGAGAGATAGATAGATAGATAGATAGATAGATAGATAGATAGATATATGGATAGACCAGACATTATTATTAACTCAATACAACTACACAGCTAAAGAAATTGTAACATTGCAATCCATAAAAAAAAGGTATGTGCAATAAAGCGGAATGACAGAGGAAAGAAATATTGAACACACTAACTGAACTTGATGTAATACTTGGTGGAGAAGCCTTTGTTTCCACTGACAGCATCAAAACGCCTCCTGTCCGAAACATCTCTCACAGTGATCATGTGGGACTTTGGCCCTTTCTTTAGAACAGATAGTCTTTCAATCTTGAAGATTCCGGGGGGCCCGCTGGTGAATCTTGATTCAGTTCCTTCCACAAATGTTCTATTGGATTTAAGTCTGGTGATTGACTAGGCCAGTCCAACACCTTTATTTTCTTCCTCTTGAACTATTTGAGAGTCTCCTTTGCAGTATGTTTTAGATTGTTGTCCTGCTGGAAGATCCACCCGTGTCTCATCCTTCTCAAGAATCTCCTCTACATGGTTCCATTCATCTTCCCTTTGATCATTAGGATTCCACCAGTACTATGTGAAGAGAAAATGTCCCATACCATGATGCTTCCACCTCCGAACTTCACTGTAGGTATGGTATTTTTGGGATCATATTCAGAGCCATTGCTCCTCCAAACTGCACGTTGTATTGTTACCAAAAAACGTTCTACTCTAATCTGACCAGACTACATTCTCCCAGTAAACTAGAAGCTTCTCCAAATGTTCTGAAGCAAACTATAATGAATGAATGAATGGTCTTTATTGTCATTGCTATAGTACAGGTACCAAACAACGAAATTTAGGAGGGGTGGCTCCCCCGGTGCTAGGAAAGAAGTTGTCATATTGCACATTCATTTGAAGTGTCGCAGTTTGCAGGCTAGAAATGTACATATTTGTGCCTCAGCACTACACCTGATTTTTTTTCAGTCCAGCAGCTGCCATCAATCCGTCCAGACTGTCCAGGGCCCAGAACCTAGGTCTTTGCTGTGTTCAGGGCCTGGATGGCCCTGGGGTAGAAGCTGTTCTTCAGTCTGTTTGTCCTTGCGGCCATGGTCCTGTACCGCCTTTTCGAGGGCAGCCGGGTAAAGTGTTCGTACCCAGGGTGGGTTGGGTCTCTGGAGATCTTGGAGGCCTTCCTGAGACAGCGTGTGTTGTACAGCTCTTCCAGAGAGCTTTTGCCTGCCTAAACATGCCTTTTATTCAGTAATGGAGTCTTCTGGGGTGATAGCAAATGGAAACCATGGTGGTGGAGTGCATTGCCTTTCTTGGTGACAACTGTATCCACTGCTTCCAGGTCTTTCTGAAGCTCTGCTTGAGTGGTCCTGAATCCAATAGAACACCTTTGGGATGTGTTAAAACGGGAGATTCACAGCTTGAAAGTGCAAATGAAAAATGCAGGAATTACGTGATGCAATCATGTCATCATGGACCAGAAACCAACATCTTGTGGAATCAATGCCACAAAGAATTTAGTGTTTTGAAAGCAAAGGGAGGCCCTACCCAGTATTAGTATAGTGTTCCTAATAAGGTGTTTGGTGAGTGTATATGTGAGAGAGTGCGTGTGTGCCTGTGTGCGTGTGTGTGTGTGTGTGTGTGTGTGTGTGTGTGTGTGTGTGTGGTTGGGTGGTTGGCTAGTGGCAGGGTGAGATAGATCTGTGCTGATGGGGACTGATGGTAATTGTGAGTCCTGGCGTCAGTCATGCAGTGAGGTCCCTGGCACACTGCTGAGTTATGAGATGCCTGATTTATGGAGCGCCCGCTGCCCGACTCCCGCCGCTGGTGTGCCCAGATTATGTATATATATAA
>NC_137689.1:53256896-53274396 GCF_963989245.1 Nansenia antarctica
GTATCTGATTAGCATAGGAATCGATTACACACTGTGTGGATTAGGAAGTCAGTACTAACTCCGCACATGTCATCATTTTCTCTTGATCCTGACAAACTCCCCAGTCTCTGTCGGTGACAGTTTCATCATATCAGTTTCATCAGCCTACCTGTCATGGTTTCTTAGGTTTTCATTTTAGAGACATCTAGTGGACATTTTATGACATTACATTTGTTACTGCCTTTATTCAGTTTCGGTTTTGATTAGTCACATGACGAACATTAGTCACATGACGTGAGCACACTGTTCAGACGTGATAGCTCGTGCAACAGCTAGTTGAGAGAAAAAGCTCCGGAGAATCTCTTTGTTTACATTCTTGCCCTGGAAAAGGCTTTGCTTGTAAGTTGCCTTTTCTTTTCTTGTTTAACTACAATGTATAATGTATATGTTTATAAATACATAGCTTATATTATTTAAGTATAACTATTTGTATTGCTATATTGATGTTATATGTTGGCTACATACTGTTGATGTTGAAAGTGTAACAGTATAGTTTTGAGCATTACAGTAATTGTACTCTTATGTTTATTTACAGTTTTACAAAATAACCAAACGACCACTCATGTTTCTGAGGGTTGAGTAAAGAACTAAACTTTACTCCAGCGTCTGAGGATTCATTTATGTGTCAGTGTGTGTTCGCTATCTGTGGAAGTTGCGCCCTGGTTACGCGCAGTGGGAACAGAATAGTAAAAAAGCAACCACTCAGCGGGCGGATCGACTCAAGGAGAGAGATCTTCAGCACTGCTCCCCATCATCCTTGCTCACGCCAAGCACACAGCAATATTCATGATGGAAGAGTTGAGCAATGCTGAGACAAGGTCAGTGGCCTCTAGCACATCTAGGTCTTTTAAATCAACAGCCAGTAGGGCAGCTGTCAATGCACGTGTCAAAGTGGAAGTAGCACGCACACGTGCTAGCTATGCAAAAATGGAATCAGAGATTATGATCGAAAAAGCCCAAATGGAAGCAAAATTAAAGAACTTGCTGCATGAGAAAGAAGTGGCAGAAGCCATCGCTGAAGCTAATGTTCTTGAAGCAGCAGCGGAGGAAGAAAACAACGGTATCGAAGCTGTCATTCATGCCACTGTTGACCGCACACGCCAGTACGTAGAACAACAGTCACAGCTACCACTATCTGCCGAAGATGTTAAGGACTCTATAGCCAATCTGGAACCGATAGTCCATAGGCTGAGATCCTCCTCACCACCCAGACAGCGTCTGACTGTTTCATACGAGAGACAGCACTCCTCCACTGTGAAGCATGAGCACAGCTCTCCATCACTGCGACCTAGTAGGCCAAAGACATCAGGGCAGCCCTCATCAGAGCAGCCCACACCCAGCAGGCCCAAGGGTTCACCATACAAACCAACAGGAAGCGGTGACACAAGCGACATCAGTGATGTGGCTCGGTACCTAGCACGCAGAGACCTCGTAACCTCCGGTCTCACCAAGTTCGATGATCACCCAGAAGATTACTGGGCATGGAAGTCGTCCTTTAAGAACGCCATTGACGGACTACTACTCAGTGCTAATGAAGAGATGGACCTCATGATTAAGTGGTTAGGGAGTGAATCTGCAAAGCACGTGAAACGAATAAGAGCAGTACATGTAGGTCATTCATCTCAAGGTCTATGCAAAGCTTGGGAACGCTTAGAAGAGTGCTTCGGGTCTCCAGAGGTAATTGAAAAGTCCCTCTTCGACAGGCTGGAGAACTTCCCAAAGATCAGCAATAAAGATCCTGTGAAGCTGAGAGAGCTAAGTGACCTTCTCCAAGAGTTGGAAGCAGCCATGTTCGAAGGTTACCTGCCTGGTTTGAGCTATCTGGACACTTCACGCGGCATTTTGCCCATCGTAGACAAGTTGCCCTACAACATCCAAGAGAAATGGATATCACAGGGTTCCAGATACAAAGCTGAGCGACAGGTAGTTTTTCCCCCATTCACATTCTTCTGCGAGTTCATCACCAAAGAGGCACGAGCTCGCAATGACCCAAGCTTCAGGCTATCGATGAGTAACACAGCCCAGATGAAGTCAGAGCAGCCATTCAAGAGACAAAGTAAGAGCATGGTCTCTGCACGTAAGACAGATGTCTCTCACGAGAAAGACACACGAGACGGTTCAGGCCGAACAGCAGTGGACATGAAAAAACTATGCCCTCTCCATAAGAAGCCACACCCCCTAACACGCTGCAGAGGTTTCAGAAGCAAGCCCCTCGAGGAGCGCAAGGCCTTCCTCAAAGACAACGGTGTCTGCTTCAGATGTTGTTCCACAACTACTCATCTAGCCAAGAACTGCACCACAGCCATCAAGTGCATGGAATGTGAGAGTAACAGCCACACCACGGCTCTTCATCCAGGACCTCCGCCTCCAGCCCCATCTGAGGATGGCGGGGAGGGAGAAGGAGGATCAGACCAATCTGCAGTCACCTCAAATTGCACAGAAGTCTGTGGAGAGGGTCAAAGCGGCAGATCCTGCTCGAAGATTTGCCTGGTGAATATATTCCCAGAAGCACACCCAGAGAGAGCAACCAGAGCATATGTTGTGCTGGATGACCAAAGCAACAGGTCGCTTGCAAGGTCTGAATTCTTTGATATGTTCCACATCAAGGGGTCAGATTCAGCATTCACACTTCGTACATGTGCAGGTACAACTCAGATGACAGGAAGGAGAGCCACAGGCTTTGTGGTGGAATCTGTGGATGGAGCTACAACAGTGACACTACCTACACTAATAGAGTGTAACAACATTCCCACCGAAAGAGCTGAGATACCTACGCCAGAAGCAGCGTTGCATCATTCCCACCTCAAGCCCATAGCATATGGTATACCACCTTTGGATTCTAAAGCACAGATCCTTCTCTTGCTAGGCCGAGACATCCTTAGAGTTCATAAAGTGCGGGAGCAACGGAACGGTCCACATGACGCCCCCTACGCACAACGACTCGACCTGGGATGGGTCATCATAGGAGAAGTCTGCCTAGAGGCAGCCCACAAGCCTTCAGACATCCAAAGCTACCGCACCAATGTGCTTGAGAACCAACGCCCTTCATTCTTCAGCCCATGTCCGAACAGGATCCAGGTGAAGGAGCAATATGTTCCGAAGCCAGCACATCAGATTGCCCCAGCGCAAGGCACCCACAGTATCCGGGAATGCAACTTAGGGAGCACCATCTTCAACACGTCCGAGGATGACAACAAGATTGGACTCTCTATTGAAGACAGACTGTTCTTAAAGGTCATGGACAAAGAAATGTATATGGATGACTGCAACAGCTGGGTGGCACCATTGCCATTCAGAACACCACGTCAGCAACTCCCTCACAGCCGAGGCCAGGCCCTCACACGACTTACCTCTCTTCAAAACACACTGGAGAAAAGGCCCGAGATGAAGAGGCACTTCATCGCGTTCATGCAGAACATCTTCGACCGTGATCATGCTGAGCTGGCTCCTACATTGGAGAACGGACAAGAATGTTGGTACTTACCTATCTTCTGGGTTTATCACCCTCAGAAGCCAGGCCAGATTCGAGTCGTCTTCGATTCCAGTGCAAAATGGAAAGGCGTGTCACTGAACGATGTTCTCCTTTCTGGTCCGGACTTAAATAACAGCCTCTTAGGAGTACTGGTGCGATTCAGACGAGAACCGATCGCTGTCACTGTGGACATAGAACAAATGTTTCACAGCTTCGTTGTGAAAGAAGACCACAGGAACTTTCTCCGCTTTCTGTGGTACGAGGACAACGATCCTAGGAACGACATATGTGAGTACCGCATGAAGGTTCACGTATTCGGGAACAGTCCCTCTCCTGCGGTGGCAATCTATGGTCTCAGACGTGCTGCAGCTCATGGTGAAGAAGAATTTGGGTCTGACGCCAAACAGTTCATCGAAAGAGAGTTCTACGTTGACGACGGACTCCTGTCAAGGCCCACAGCACGTGAAGCCATCGACCTACTGAAGCGGACACAGGAGATGCTTGCTGTGTCGAACCTGCGACTTCACAAAGTTGCTTCCAACAGCCAGGAGGTTATGGAAGCATTCTCTGCTGAGGACCGAGCAAAGGGACTCAAAGACCTAAACTTGGATGTCGATCCCACTCCTATTCAACGGAGCCTTGGAGTGAGTTGGGATCTGAAGAAAGATGTCTTCACGTTTCAAGTAGCAGAATCCACAAAGCCTTTCACACGTAGGGGTGTTCTAGCTACTGTCAACGGCCTCTTCGATCCACTTGGATTCGTTGCACCAGTTACGATACAGGGAAAGATCCTGTTACGAGAGCTCACAAACGAAGCCTCCGACTGGGACTCTCCTCTTCCTCCAGAAAGGGAAGATGAGTGGAACGCTTGGAGAAGCTCTCTTCAAGACCTCAGGCAGTTGGAGATCCCAAGAACCTATTCTGCTTCTACAATCTCAACAGCCATAAGAAAGGAGCTACACGTGTTCTCAGACGCTTCAGTGAAGGCTATTGCAGCAGTCGCCTATCTCCAAGTAATTGATGTTGAGCAAAAATGTCAAGTAGGATTTGTCCTTGGAAAAGCTAAGTTAACTCCACAGTCGGCTCACACTATCCCAAGATTGGAGTTGGGAGCTGCCGTGTTGGGTGTGGAAGTCGCTGAGCTAGTCACAAGCGAGCTAGATATAGCTCTGGATGCTGTCAAGTTCTATACAGATAGCCGAGTTGTCCTAGGATACATTAGCAACCAGACAAGAAGGTTCTATGTATATGTGAGCAACAGAGTGCAGCGTATACGGCGGTCTTCTGAACCAACCCAGTGGCACTACATCTCCACAAGCCATAACCCAGCTGACCTTGGCACACGTTCTGTGCCTGCAGCTATGCTAGGTGAGACAACCTGGCTTAGAGGACCAACGTTTCTGCTACAAGTAGAGGAACCATCATCACCTGAAGTCTTTGACCTCATCAACCCGGACTCAGACATAGAGGTGCGGGCACACATCACCAACCTGCCCAACGACAGAACACACCTTGGATCTCACAGATTCGAGCGTTTTTCCTCATGGAAGCGACTTGTGAGAGCAACAAGTTCACTCATCCACATCGTGGAATCCTGTAAGGCTACCAGCAAAGATCAGGATCAAACTTGCAGTTCATGGCATCACTGCAAGCAGCCTCGCACAGCTGAAGAACTGACAAAAGCTGAACTCATCATCATCAAATGCGTGCAAGGAGAGGCTTACAAGGACGAACTTGTGTGCATAGCAAGTGGAAAGGACATCTCAAGAAGTAGTCCTCTGAAGAAACTCAATCCCTATTGCGACGAAGAAGGCCTCCTGAGAATAGGGGGACGGCTCAGACATTCAGATCTCGCCTACAAGGAAAAACACCCTCTTGTTATTCCGGGACGGAAACACATCGCAAAGCTACTTGTGGAACACCATCACCAAAGGGTGATGCACCAAGGCCGAGTCTTTACCGAAGGCGCTGTCCGCACTGCAGGGTACTGGATCATGGGAGCAAGACGACTGATCAAAGGCATCCTTCACGACTGTGTAACCTGCAAGAAGCTCAGAGGCAGAGTGACGGAACAGATGATGGCCGACCTACCTGTTGATCGCCTGAGTACTGAACCCCCATTCACCTACGTGGGACTGGACGTCTTCGGCCCCTGGCATGTAAGCACAAGACGCACAAGAGGAGGACAGGCAAACAGTAAAAGATGGGCTGTTCTTTTCACATGTCTAAGTACGCGCGCTGTCCACATCGAATTGATTGAGTCAATGGACACATCATGCTTTATCAATGCGCTACGCAGGTTCTTTAGTCTAAGAGGACCTGCCAAACAGATTAGATCAGATTGTGGAACAAATTTCACAGGCGCATGCAGAGAGCTGAACATTCTGCCGACCGACCCCAACATGCCTAGCATTCGAAAGTACCTGGGAGAAGAGGGCTGCTCATGGGTCTTCAACCCACCTCACTCATCCCACATGGGAGGCTCCTGGGAAAGGATGATAGGGATATCAAGGCGCATACTTGACTCCATGCTGCTCAAGGCTTGCCCTTCTCACCTGACTCATGAAGTTCTCTCCACCCTGATGGCAGAGGTTACAGCCATAATCAACGCCAGACCTCTCACCCCCATCTCAATGGATCCAGACTCTCCTTTTCTTCTAACACCAGCTATGCTTCTTACGCAGAAGATGTGCACTCCACTTCCTCCTCCGGGAAATTTCAGTGATACGGACCTCCACAGACAGCAGTGGAAACAGGTTCAGCACCTTGCAAATACTTTCTGGAGCCGATGGAGACATGAATACCTCACGACACTACAGAGTCGCAGCAAGTGGCAAGAGGAACGTCCGAACCTCAAAGTAGGGGATTTGGTCCTTCTCAAAGATGCTCAGGCTAAGCGCAACGACTGGCCCTTAGGACTAGTCAGCCAGACATTCCCTGACAAGGACGGTAAGATCAGAAGAATCGAAGTGAAGATCACCAAACATGGGACGGCTAAAACGTTCTTGAGACCAATATCTGAGACAGTGCTTCTCATGTCGCCAAAGGACTGAGTATCCCTGAGTTAGTTCATAGTGGTATTTCCTCCATACCAGACGGGGAGTGTCATGGTTTCTTAGGTTTTCATTTTAGAGACATCTAGTGGACATTTTATGACATTACATTTGTTACTGCCTTTATTCAGTTTCGGTTTTGATTAGTCACATGACGAACATTAGTCACATGACGTGAGCACACTGTTCAGACGTGATAGCTCGTGCAACAGCTAGTTGAGAGAAAAAGCTCCGGAGAATCTCTTTGTTTACATTCTTGCCCTGGAAAAGGCTTTGCTTGTAAGTTGCCTTTTCTTTTCTTGTTTAACTACAATGTATAATGTATATGTTTATAAATACATAGCTTATATTATTTAAGTATAACTATTTGTATTGCTATATTGATGTTATATGTTGGCTACATACTGTTGATGTTGAAAGTGTAACAGTATAGTTTTGAGCATTACAGTAATTGTACTCTTATGTTTATTTACAGTTTTACAAAATAACCAAACGACCACTCATGTTTCTGAGGGTTGAGTAAAGAACTAAACTTTACTCCAGCGTCTGAGGATTCATTTATGTGTCAGTGTGTGTTCGCTATCTGTGGAAGTTGCGCCCTGGTTACGCGCAGTGGGAACAGAATACTACCGCTGCCGTTGAGGCCTTGAGCAAGGCACTTAACCCCCCCGAATTATATCACTATGGCTGGCCCTGTGTCTAGAGCAAAACATACATTTGCATTGCAAGGACAAAAAGGTTGAATCTAATATAATCCCAAAAAATTGGATCTGTGTTTGTGTCTTATCTCTCTGAGTGATTACCATCACATACATGGCACTGCACTAATGTTGTTACTAAGCTTAAAAGAATAGTTGACCAAAAATGATTATTCATTGACCATATACCTACAGAAAGACATTATATGAACTGAGCATTGGCGGAATATCGTGACGTTAGAATTATAAGGTTCTATCTCCATTTTTGGTCAACATTTAGTTTTTTTACATAATCTGATCCATTAGGTGTTTATTAATGCCTGTGTGGTGTTATTTTTAAAATGTTGCAATTTTTTTGTTAGTAATTAATAAAATACAAAGGTTCCATCTCACAAAACATAATGGAATGTAAAAACGCTGACGCTCAATATCTCTGAACTACCCTAAACGGAGATAGAACCTTATGGGCCCTATTATGCACTTCATCAATAAGACGAGGCGGTAGATCTAAACTTAAGACGTGGAGGCGTGGTCAAGGCCACTTTGCTATTATGCGTGCGGTAGTGGGCGCCTAAAACCCGGCGCTAAGCAAAGAAATTAGTCATGGGTGTGTTTTGGGCGTCTTCTCAATCAACCCAATCAGCGTGCCAGGTGCCATTCCCTTTAGGAACCGGCTGCGTTGAGTCATTAGCGCTATGCTATTATGGAAGTCCTGAGAAGGAGGTCAGCGCGCTTCTCTGCCTCTCCCTTCTGAAATAAAGCATTTATACTGTGACCGTAATTGACATCTTGCCGTGGAGCCACGTGCGTGTTCATGTGTGCCCACATGCATGCGCAAACCGCGGAGGCGCGCTCGTGTTTCAAAACGTGCATGAAGTCTAAACTTAAGAACTTTTCAAACCACTTCTTAGCGTTAGGAGCAAAGTCAGATCGCATAATAGCAGCGGCGCCTAGTGCACTTCATTAACATATGAACACTCCCACAATGAGCAATATATGCACGGGAGTTTTACGTCTTATGTGTGGGCGCCTATCGACACCTGCATAATAGCAGTAGCGCGTATGAAGCGCATAATAAGGGTGGCGGTAGGTGTTAACCTGGCGGTGCGTCTTAATTAAGACTTAAGACGGCAAGTTAAGAAGTGCATAATAGGGCCCTATAATTCTAAACTCACGATATGACTCTAGCAACACTAAGGTTGTTTGTTTGATTCCCACGGGGACAATATATACATTATTGTATACAGTATAACCATATATATACATTTTTTAAAGTAATTTTTTCGGAGTGGGGCAGTTCCACTCATATTTTTCATTGTATTTGACAGATACAGTGTAGATTTAGACAGGAAGGATGGGTGAGAGAGAGAGGAGGGATGACATGCAGGATATGTCCCCGGCCGGAATCGAACCGGGGACCCTGCGGTTACATGGTCAGCGCTTAACCCGCTACGCCACCCAAGCACCCCCCATATATATAACTATAACAATAACAATACATATATGTATAACCATATTATGGTTACAGTTTATACATAACACTGATAATACTGATAACTCTAAACAGAAAACATAGTAAGGCTTAGAAATGTATGCCCATGCAATATGCTGGAAATCGAGTGCCTTCGGAAAGTAGTCAGATTCACATGTTGTTGTGTTATAGACCCAATATAAAATAGATTGAATTAAAATAATTTGCCATCCATCCACTTTCCGAAGGTGCTCTATACATGTAGGAACTGAACGTGTTTTGGTTGTGCATTGCTGATGAAAACAAAGAAATGTGATCAGCAAACATCGCAAGGCTTAGGTAAAATGTGTTGCATATTGCAAGCATGTATTCAGCTTTATTTATGGATTCATTTATTTAGCTTCCCACTGCTGTCAGGACTGCAAAATCACTACTTATCTTCCGCCGTAGACTGAAGACCCAACTCTTCAAGCTACATATTGAGTGTCCCTCCTAAAGACCTCTTTGCCCCCCACTACCCTCTAAAAAAAGTCATTCTTCCTTCCTCTAGCATTGTGACTGCAAATAGCACCTAGTCCTACCATACATTTTCTCTTATGATGGCTGATGTATAGATGACTCACTTAGTTCGCTTTGAATAAAAGTGTCTGCTAAATTGACATTTTCAAGGTAAATACCTTGAAGCAGAGTTGTGACTAGGACCACTTTGATGAGTCATCCTTATGTGTTTGTTTTAACAAATATATATAATAATATACATAAATAAATAAATAATAAATTATATTTAAAAAAAGAAAGAAAGCAATGCTTCATAATCAATGGCCTTCGATGTCGAAAACAAAAAAGGTACTAGAATCCCAATCCTAGGTACCCAAAACGTCGACGGTAATCGCAATTCATATGCTGAAAAAAGAATGTGAATCTCAATTTGTTATCCTTGGGGCCGACCCTGCGGAAAAGAACATTGTGTACTTAATATTCATAGAGGAGCGGATAGAAAGAAGGGACAGTGTGTGGATAATGGTTGCCATTTAGAGCAGTGAATTTTCTCTCCTCCTCCTCTCTCTATTGTAACCCAGCTCGGCTGTTTTTCCCCCTGTAATGGCGTCCCATGATGCACGCTGTTTGCATGGTAACCAAATATAATTGCCTGATGATCATGCATCGCTGCTTGCTCATTACTGTGGCAAATTAGTAGTGCTGAGTACAGCTACACTGAGCACCTCTCTCTCTCTCTCTCTCTCTCTCTCTATCTCTCTCTCTCTCTCTCTCTCACTCTCTCTCTCTCTCTCTCTCACCTCTCTCTTGTTCCGTCCTCGCTGTCACCCACCACACTGTGGAGGAGGTGGCCAATAGGAGGATGAGAACCAAACCTGTTTTGATTTGATTCTATTCTTCTATTGTCACTTGGTTTGAAAGGAAACAATCAAGATGCAGACTTTCAGCCTTAATTTGAAGGGGTTGAACAAAAATATTATGAAACGTTTAGGAATTGCAACCGTTTTTATACACAGTCCCCTCTTGTCAGGGGCTCAAATGTAATTGGACAAATGAACATAATCAGAATAAAATGTTAATTTGTTATACTTTGTCGAGAATCCTTTGCAGGCAATGACTGTCTGAAGTCTGGAATCCTTGGACATCACCCCCTGCTGTGTTTGCTCCTTGCTTTGCCAGGCCTTTACTGCAGCTGTGTTCAGTTGTTGTTTGTTTGTGGGTCTTTCTGCCTTTAGTTTTGTCTTCAGCAAGTGAAATGCATGCTTGATCAGGTTGAAATCAGGTGATTGACTCGGCCATTCCAGAATATTCCACTTCTTTCCCTTAAAATAACTCCTGGGTTGCTTTTGCAGTATGTTTTGGGTCATTGTCCATCTATACTGTGAAGTGCCGTCCAAACAATTATGCTGAATTTGCCTGATTCTGAGCAGACAGTATATCCCTAAACACTTCAGAATTCATCCGGCTGCTTCTATCTTCTGTCACATCCTGAATAAACACTAGTGACCCAGTGCCATTGGAAGTCATGTATGCCCATGCCATTACACTGCCTCCACCGTGTTTTACAGATGATGTGGTATGCTTCGGATCATGAGCTGCTCCAAGCCATATTTTTTTCTTCTCATCATTCTCATACAGGTTGATCTTAGTTTCATCTGTCCAAAGAATGTTGTTCCAGAACTGGGCTGGCGTTTTTAGAAGTTGTTTGGCAAAGTCTAATCCTGCCTTTCTGTTCTTGAGGACTTCTGTGTGGAATGATATCAGATTTGGCTGCTTTTTTGTGTTATTCCAACGCAAACAAAATAAATAAACATGTGAATACCAAAGCATTTGTAATAGCAACTGAGAGAAATACTGACTGTATAGATCTACTATCTATGTATCTATCAATGCATATATATATGTATATATCTATGTATATTTCTATGTATCTATGTGTGCTGCATGCTGGGAAACAATTTGCTTCTCTCTCTCTCTCTCTCTCTCTCTCTCTCTCTCTCCCCATCCATATTCCATATCTTATCCCTCTCTTTCTCTTTTATCCCCCAAGATAAACGGTGTGTTAAAGTTGAGTGAGTGCTGACATGTAAACAGGCATGCCCTTCTGTCTGACATTTGGAGACAGAAATGTGATGAGGAAGCGAATGCCAATATTTGCAGCACCGGCACACTGGGCCTATAGCGGCTTCCACAGCTGTTGATAACAAGGCAATAAGAGTCAAAAGTCGGACAACGGGGCCCTGGAGGGAGCTTTGATCAGACTAAAGGAGGGATCAGCGACTAAGAACTATGAATGGGAAAAAGAATGGATTACCACCGGGGTTCACACTATACAGATAACATGTACATGTACATTTAAATGGAGACAAAACAAGCATTGACACTGTTATTTGCGGGGCATAGTTTTGGTACGTGCTCCAACTGAGCAATGAGCAATGGATAGTCACGACCATTGAGTTGTGTCTGCGTGTGCCTCTCTCTGTGTGTCTGTGTGTGTTTGTGTTTCTGTGTGTTTGTATGTGTGTGTGTGTGTCTGCGTGTGTCTGTCTATGCATCTAATTGCATCTGTGTGTGCATTGAATTGTGTGTACGTGTGTGTGTGTGTGTGTGTGTGTGTGTGTGTGTGTGTGAGTGTGTCTCTGTGTGTCTCTGTGTGTGTGTGTGTGTGTGCGTGCATGTTTGTATGTGTGTGTCTGTGTGTGTGTGTGTGTGTATGTGTGTGTGTGCGCGCACGCTTGTGTGTGTGTATTCTACACTCTTCAGTTACTGCAGGACCTCTGCCCTATTTCTATTCCCTGTCGTGTCTCAGTGGAGGGAGGCCTGCAGTTGCATTTGCAGCTGTTGGCCAAGTGTTGCTGAAACAGCTGGCCAGAGTAGACCTGTCAGTGAACACAGCCTGGCACCTGATGGGGATTCTTCATTCATTCACACCAGATGCTCATCAAAAATTCCCTTTTCACTCTTCCCCTCCCAGTCCTCCTCTGCATGTCTCCCTGTTCCTCACCTCACACAGCAATCTCCACTCCCATTCTATGGCAGCTCAGCCCTACACTACACACGCTAGTTTGCTGGTTCATATTAGATGCTGTACTCGTACTGTACAGTATGGAGGAGTGCTGACATTGCCATTGACAGGTTTCCTGGCCCCAGGTTAAGACAACATAGAATGTGTCAGGTAGAGTCCCTGGCTAGGAACAAATGAAACACTGATGTATGATGTACCGCCTGTCCAACATGGTGGATGGCATCACAGTGTTGAATATCGGACGGGGAGGCCTTTAGATTGCCACTCAGCAACACAGGCCTACTGTCAATGACCGAACAGTATCCCTTTAATGTAACATAATCAACGTTACTGTAGACCTAATTTGCCACATATTTGGAGTGCTGTTGGCTCATCCAAACACTTTTGTCAGTCATTTTTCCACTCGGGGGCTTTCTTTGGCTGGCTCTGTATACATGGACGCTATGAAAAACACCGAAAATGGCGCTCAAAACATCTCCTGGCAAAATGTATAACATGAGATAGTTATTGGGAGTTCCATAGATTTTTTTTTTTTTTTGACAGATTATCTGTCACTGTGCCTTTGAATAAAATGACTTTGTCATGTTGTTCCGTTCAAGTGAACAGCAAGGCGCACGCTCCACTGCACAGATGTAACACAACATGAGTTCCAAACTGAGGACAAAACAGGAAGTATTCTCAGTTTGCTTGTCCTTGTAATAATGGAAACATTATTAAACAACATCTTTGTTTTTATATCGACATGCATGTATAACACGAAGATATGAGATGGCGAAATCATTTGTTGCGGAGATGTACACCGGTATGCAGGGTTGCCAACTTTCTTACTACCAAATACGGGACGAAAGATGGTGTACCACTTCACGGTTTTGCAGGGATTTCCGCATTTACGCTGAACATATGCATGAGGGGACCTGTGATTGGATGAATCCACGGGGCACTGTATATTTGTCCAGCTCAAAATACAGGACATCCCGGCTAATACGGGACAGTTGGTCCCAACCCTACTGGTATGGCTGAATTAAGAATGGAAATATAACCAGAGAACAAGTGCCTGGATCAGCCTACAACACGTATGGAAATGGATTATGACGTCTAACATTGACAACAACTGACATATCCCTTGACATTCGAAAAACCTTCCTCATGGCCATAAGTAGGGGCATATGTTGGTGATTGGTGCAGGTATAATTAATATGCGCTAGTGTTAGCCACATCTGCTGTCATTAGTGTTTAGGGACAAAACCAAGTGGCTGGGAGAAACACATTAGGAGGGAGATCTCTCCAACGTCTCTAATCGCTGCAATTTCAAAAAGCCATTAAAAAACCATGCGGATCAGAATTAATCAATAGTGAGATATCAAAAGGTACTCCAGGAGACGGGGAGAGAAAGAAGCCCTCCTCCACTTTAACTGACTTGGTGCGGTGGTGATTTCGGAATAGAGGTAAGACAGTGTTATCTTAGAGTTCAGGAAGGCTAATGAGATTGGGATTTGACTCCGGACTGATTTCCCAGCGCTAAGGGCTAAACATCCTAACAGATTGAGTAATGGTACTGTTACCAAACCAACATGTCCGTATTCTCCATAATTCGTTGCTTGTCTCACACAGATGGAAGAAAGAAAAAAAAGAACAAAACACACTACCGTGCCATCGTAAATACATTAAACAGGGCATTTTGCTGTTAATGAGAATCAGATATGGGCTACTAAACATACAGTAATGCAGCGCCATGGCTGTTTGTAGACACATAATCCAAAGCACTTTGCAGTGTTAATGAGAACCATAGAGACCATTCAAAACATCATAACAAACAAGTGTAGGATGTTGTTTGACCCTGTTAGTCATGGTAGGGATCTATGCGGTGGCATTGACAAACTGTGAAGGACAAGAAAAAAACACGGAGTATAACACGAGGAGAATAAAACACCATGGGCCCTATTATGCACTTCATAAGTTTGAAGCAATAAGACGAGGCGGTAGATCTAAATTTAAGACGTGGAGGCGTGGTCAAGGCCACTTTGCTATTATGCGTGCGGTAGTGGGTGCCTAAAACCCGGCGCTAAGCAAAGAAATTAGTCATGGGTGTGTTTTGGGCGTCTTCTCAATCAACCCAATCAGCGTGCCAGGTGCCATTCCCTTTAAGAACCGGCTGCGTTGAGTCATTAGCGCTATGCTATTATGGAAGTCCTAAGAAGGAGGTCAGCGCGCTTCTCTGCAGAAGAAAGTAACAAGCTCGTGCATGATTATTTTCTGAATAAACACGGCAATACCTCCGCTTGTGAGTTGAGAAGTATTACAGAGGGGTCGCTGGAAGACTGCAGGAATGACAGATGTTGATGTCATTATATTACGCACGGCATGCTCGTACTGTATGTGCACAGTATGCGGAGGCAACATACTGTACAGCGCTGGCCTCTCCCTTCTGAAATAAAGCATTTATACTGTGACCGTAATTGACGTCTTGCCGTGGAGCCACGTGCGTGTTCATGTGTGCCCACATGCATGCGCAAACCGCGGAGGCGCGCTCGTGTTTCAAAACGTGCATGAAGTCTAAACTTAAGAACTTTTCAAACCACTTCTTAGCGCTAGGAGCAAAGTCAGATCGCATAATAGCAGGGGCGCCTAGTGCACTTCATTAACATATGAACACTCCCACAATGAGCAATATATGCACGGGAGTTTTACGTCTTATGTGTGGGCGCCTATCGACACCTGCATAATAGCAGTAGCGCGTATGAAGCGCATAATAAGGGTGGCGGTAGGTCTTAACCTGGCGGTGCGTCTTAATTAAGACTTAAGACGGCAAGTTAAGAAGTGCATAATAGGGCCCCATAGGTGAGGTAAGCGCGACAACAACACCATTAAGAATAAAAGTACAACTCTAAAATCAGTCAGGACGACCGAATCGTCGGGCCTCCGTTCATACAATTATTGGAGAGAGTGGAGAATGACCGGGGGGTGGATGTTTGGATGTCCTCTACAGTCATACGGCCTCCAAATAACCTGGCTGAGGCTGCTCAGAACGGACTCTGACTCGGGCCAAGACATGACCCCGATGACCCTGACTCTGAAAAGACTCCAGAACCAACAGCAGTGTGTCACTGAGAGAGAGAGAGAGAGAGAGAGAGAGAGAGAGAGAGAGAGAGCGAGAGAGAGAGCTAGGAGAGGATATGAATGTAGCACATGGAAGGCCATATGTGGACTGTCCTCGTCACCCCCTCAAGGTGAACCTTAATGAGGAACAGTCATGAAGGTCCAGTGAGGACAGGTCGGTATTGTGTCCGATAGCCTGACTGTTGTCTCTGGCCTTTGTATCTTGATGAAAAGCCTGTCTGAAATGCAAAGTAGGTCTAGGGTGTTTATGCAAGGAGGACTTTGGTGCAGAACTAATTCTATTTACTCTGATAACAATGTGCCAACACACAGAACAGACACAGTGGGGCTGTAGTGGCACATAGACATACACACGTGGCACGTGTACAGATAAGATGCACGCACCCATGCACGCACATGCACATGCGCGAAAGCACACACGCAGACAGACACGCACACACGCAGACAGACACACACACACACACTCACACTCACACAAACACATCACACACACACACACATCACACACACGCGCATATCTTCCCTCTCTTCAGACACAGTGACATGAAATAGAACTGGAATTAATTCTAATTCCGCTGCCGAGGGATTCTACAATAAGACAAAGGGTAAAACAGAGGTTTCGAAGGTCAAAGGGGATCAAGACATGGTGATTGGATGACTTCACTCTGGGTGTCACAGGCACACAGTCACGGACCGATCCTGCCAGTAACGTGATGAAAAACGGTCTGCCGACCACTGAATTAGCCCACTTTCATGTCTCTTTTATCCGACAACAGTGGTGAGCTAATTGAGCTGCCGCGGTTCTTTGGAGCCAACCCAGCACAGCCTCTCTGACACATACGATGGTGTGATTTGTGTCGGTGTGCATGGAGGTGCCCGTAAAAGGACATATGAGGTGTAATCAGCAAGCTTGTTAAAATGCTTGTTTCATATGGCAGAGATAGGACTGGCAGACAACAGACACGGAACGTTAGGTTAAGAGAGACATGACAAGGACTGAAGACTAACCTAAGAGACATCATCTAGAAAGGTAATGGTAATAATAATAATAATAATAATAATAATAATAATAATAATAATAACAACAACAATAATAGTAACAATAGTAACTAGACAGGGACAATTCCTGTGGAAATTGTGAAGTGTGCTTGCCCCCCCCCCCCCCCCCCCCCGGGCCACTCCACTGCATCCCCGGCGAAGACCATGTTTCTCTAGCTCACCCAGGGGCCGAGCTAACTAGTGCTAGCTAACTCCCCTGCACCCCCCGGCGAAGACCGCGTTCCTCTAGCTCACCCAGAGGCCAAGTTGTGGGGTTGTGTGTGTCTGTGTGTGTGTGTGTGTGTCTGTGTGTGAGTGTGTGTATGTGTGTGTGTGTGTGTTTTAGTCACCACCCTGCCCCCCCCCGGCGAAACCCGCGTGTCTTTACGTCACCAAGAGGCCGAGCTGTGGCGTTTTCAATATTGCCCAATTCATTGTCGATGGACATTTTTGGCCACTTAACGGGGCATTGTGGGTAAACACGCGAGTTGGAACGAGCCGCACGTTTTGACACCTCTCATGTCTACCTAGTGCCAAAACTGTGGGACGAGAAGCCGGGGCAAATTTTGCTATAATAATAATAATTAGTTATATGTACAAGAACAATAAGTGCTGCTTGCTACTGCAAGCACACTTAATAAGGAAGAAGAAGAAGAAGATGAAGAAGAAGAAGAAGAGGAAGAGGAAGAGGAAGAGGAAGAGGAAGAGGAAGAGGAAGAGGAAGTAGAACTGTGCAGCCTTTAACAGTTGGTTTCCAGTCAGATTCTAAAAGCCATGTTGTGTAGTTCTAATCAAACATACTCTCTTCCAAACATGTTCAAATATTCAGGACAGTGAGGGTTAACACTCAGGTAAACACTCATATTCAGGTAAACACTCTTACAATTCTCGCACAATGTACTTTTTCTTCAGGGTTGAAAAACATACACAAACAGAGGCGAGGGAGGATTTCTCAACACTGGGGTTATAGTTCTCCAGCGCAGTAGAGGCTGGCGGAGGCTGGCGGAGGAGGTGGACATCGGAGGATGGGGTTTATTGTAATCACGAGTCTGATACCGTTCCTCGTTCCGCTCCGTGCATTGCAAATGA
>NC_137689.1:53281896-53289396 GCF_963989245.1 Nansenia antarctica
ATGGACAGCACTGCTGTTATTTCTTGATAAACGTCATAAGAGAGGATCACATTGTATTTGATGCTTCACATTGCTTTGATTGCTCTTCCCTTCTCTAAACAGAACCGACTAAAGAAAACTGTAGTTTTACTCTAAAGTTGCACGCAGGTTTTGAAATAAACAACTATATTCCGCCACTATATATTACTATATTCACATGAAGCAAACTGGCTTTTTCAGCGTACACACATGACCCATCATATACCATTTGCTAACCATTTTGCTCGGAGATGTCAGCCTGATGACAAATGTGAACCCAGGGCATGAGCAATGAGAAGAGACTTATCTTACACGGGAGAGAGATATGAATTAAGAACTGTAGAGAAAAGTACAAGAGGTCTTATTTCTCATCCTATTACCTCATCTCTCATGTTATCTTCTCTCTCTCCCTCCCTCTATCCCGTTCTCTCTCTCTCTCTCTCTCTCTCTCTCTCTCTCTCTCTCTCTCTCCCCCTCTCTCTCTCTCTCTCTCTCTCTCTCTCTCTCTCTCTCTCTCTCTCCCTCCCTCCCTTGCTGATACTGTCAGAACGTCTCCGGTCTTTGAAGCCTGAGTTAGCCTCCTTGTTTCGTCAGCCCCGTGTGGAGAGAGAGACAGAGGAACACACTCCACACTCCTTGTTCCTGTAGCGGCGCTAGCAGAAAGGATGGCGTGGCGTTCAAACATTGATTACGTCTGACAGGCAGCACACTAAATGAGTATACATTTATGTGCATCTGGCGGAAAAGTGATACTCTTGCACTTCAGCAGCACTTGGGTTTTGTCTTTATTTCGAGCCTGAACATCGAAAAAAAGAACATATAGACAACAATTTGTATTCAAATGTTGGCTGTGTTGCAAAATGTGAAGCCGTAGCTTAAGTTTGGCAGCCTTTCAGCGGCAGTGGAGCTGTAGTCTGTTATCATACACAGGCAGTTGCGAAGTGAACGAAACCACCCAGCAAACTTCACAGTCTGAGCAATTGAGCCTCTAGATGTAGTACGCTCTCAAGGAGGTATGGAGTTCTGAATATATGTAGATTGCTCTGCTGGAGTGTAAAATAGGCCAGGGAAAATAGCCAAACTCGCCATAGCCTCTTCTCATAATAGCTACTATTGGGTGTCGTTGCTGAATCGTATTTTAGAGTTTGACGTTTCACATTTTGTTATAGACTGAAATGTCTATCACAGTCTGGCAGAGAAGCGAGTCTTCTGTTCACTAGGCTATGGAGGCACTGCGGCTGACATTGTGTGACTGGCTTAGAACATTTCCATTTAACTCTGGCCATTTGTCTTCTTGGCTGTGATCAACATGTACTTCCCATAGCAGCTTCCAGATTAGCCATGGGGGCCTAATCGCCCCATAGGCTTAACGGCTAGACATGTGATAGGCTAATGTTAGCAGGAAGCTATCATTGTATGTCCGCCGTAGTGAAATGTCGCCACTGTATTTCCCCCGTAACGATGTCAGGGGCTATTTATTCTCTTCTTGTCTGGGACTCACTCTCAGTACATTGCCACTTTACAAGTAAAGGGAGATGGTGAGAAAAAAACAGTTTCTTATCAAGCTGAGTAATTTGAATCTGTCTGGAGGGAGAGAAGTCTGTGAGAAAAGGAATGGACAAAACAATTTGGAACGGACATAACGAGACCGCCACAGAGGCTGCTAGCCACCACAGATACTGTCAATATTTAGCTGCGGAGACGAGGGAGGTCTCATAGCCAGCCAGTGTGGGCTAATGTGTTTGTTCGACATAGTGTCATTTAAATGTCTCCCTCTAATACTGTAGCTGTCTACATGTGCCAGTTTTCCTCTCCCCTCTCCTGCGGCTTTGTCTGTCTGTCTGTGTGTGTGTCTCTCTCTCGCTCTCTCTCTCTCTCTCTCTCTCTCTCTCTCTCTCTCTCTCTCTCTCTCTCTCTCTCTCTCTCTCTCTCTCTCTTGCACTCTCTCTCTCGCTCTCTTTCTCTCTCACTCGCTCTCTCTCTCTATCTCTCTCTCTCACTCACTCTCTCTCTCTATCTCTCTCTCTCTCTCGCTCTCGCTCTCGCTCTCTCTGTCTCTCTCGCTCTCTCTCTGGCTCTCTCTCGCTCTCTCTCTGTTCCCCATCGGAACCCAGACCAAAGCCTGTAATCAAATATTGCCACAGTGTAAACAACGTGTGGAAGCAAGCAATGCCTTTATTGGTGGCTGAGCTGGAGCTCACAGCCATTGGCTCTCACTCTCCTAAACAACAGCTTCTCATTGGCTACAGTGTCGGACGACACTATTCAAAGTGAAATTACTCTTGCTGTTGCTTTCATGTCTTAGATTAGAACAGAATGAATCAAGAAGGCCACCATAATCCTTCTCCAACCCAAAACTAACAAATTTCACTCACATTCTTTAAGGTGCAAATGTGAAATCAAAGCAAAATATAACAAGTTAACTGTGAGAAAGAGAGAATGTCAGAGGAGTGAGAGACAGTGAACACAGAGGTGTATTCATCAAATGGAGATCATGAAGAGCAGGAAAAATGATCTTCTCTTGAGTAAATCACTTCCTGTAATAACTCTTCCTCCTACAAACCTACACACTGCGGTCCATTGCAGCTGCTGGCCAGTGCTGCATGTTTTAATTAGGATTGATTTGATATTCAGACCGCTATAACATGCACATTTGTGAAATTAAAGGACCCGAAAAGGTGAACGGAACAATTAAACCGGGGGAACGATTAAAACATTACTCACTCAGAGTTTAATGTAATAATTGAATGTGTCCATGCCCAGAGCAACCACATTATGTCAGCTTGCGCCAGCCTAGGAAATTAATTTTCTGCGGCCCACGGTTTCCGGTGGAGCCGCAATTATGGGCGGACACACTGTGTGTCGTGTGGACCCGTGAGCTCTCTGTGCACCACTGACCCTCCGCACTTTGGGCCCATACATCACTGGTGACTGGGTAATTATAGGGAAGTGATTTCTAGTGTGAAAGGGTGCCCTGTACCTCTATGCATATCTGCCAGGGAGGGAAAAGATAAGGACGGTATTTTTGTACCTTTACATCCTGAACCTAATGAGAACTGAACGAGTCTGGGAAAAGAAGACACAGCCGTGTGAAATGAAAGGGAACAGAGGGATTATACGGAAGAGAAAAATGATTCATCGGTCGGAGAGCGGTTGTCTCAAGGTCAACACTTTGCTGCGTATCTACAATATCTGGATAGCTTATGAATCGCTGTCCTGTTCAATTGGTTTGCTGTTGGAGAAATGTATTGCGGTAGGGTACTCATGCCAAGTTCTCAGAGATTATGTTCCACAACATGACCTATGAAAGGCTTTAGCTCTGCCAGGCTTTATTGAGCCCCGTTCCGGTAAAATACTACCTGTCCTCCGGGTGAACCCAAACGTGTCATTTCTCCGAGAATTATTTCCTCCCCCCGCCTACCCAACACTAGTGCAGGTGCTGACAATGAATCTGATCTCTTTTTTTTTTTTGCACTTTCTGTGGACCTTAACAACATGATTCCTGTATATAATGTCACTGTCACACTGCTGCCTAGCCGTCCCATTCACAGACCTAGTCCCAAACTCCCTAACAGAGTACACAAAACACCCCTCAAACTCAGGGGGGTTTCACATTTGTGGAACATGGATGAATTATGTTCTGAAGGATCCAATGAGCCGAGGAAATTGTTTCATTTTTTTCCCTCTTCTCTCTCTCTCCCTTTCTATCCCCCCCTCTCTCTCTCTCTCTCTCTCTCTCTCTCTCTCTCTCTCTCTCTCTCTCTCTCTCTCTCTCTCTCTCTCTCTCTCTCTCTCTCTCTCTCTCTCTCTCTGCCTCTCTCTCCCTCTCTCTCCCCCTCTCCACCTCTTTCTCTCTCTCCCTCTCCTCCCCCCCTCTCCCCCCCTCTCTTTCTCCCCCCCTCTCTCTCTCTCTCCCCCCCTCTCACTCTCTCTCCCCTCTCTCTCTCTCTCTCCCCCCCTCTCACTCTCTCTCTCTCTCTCTCTCCCTCTCCCTCTCCCTCTCCCCCCCCCCCTCTGTCCCCCCCCCCTCTGCCTCTCTCTCTAAGCTATGGGGCTGTTGTGTGTTAATGTGTCGGCGCCGTGCGTCTCTCTCTCACAGAGGCCTGATCAAACAGACGCCGTGCAGCTCTTTTGTGGCAGCAAAGTGGTTACTGCTAGGTGATAATAATTCCGCGCGCTGCGCTTCCTCCTCCGTCTCCCATCGTCGGGAATGTAAAAAGGAAGCTGTCGGCGACGGCGTCAGCGCTATCAATTCCGTTTAATTCAGATGTGTGCATGAGTGGCTCTGGCAGGCGCGGGGAGGGGGTATGCTTCGCTACAGTACGCCTTTTCTTCCCTCCATTTCCATGTCACTTCTCGCTTCGACTGAGAGGGATCTTAAGCCCTGATACACTGTACTGTAGCTGATCTTGATGATGCTTCTTTTTTTTCTTTTTTTTTTCCTTCTCAATGACCACCACATAACCCCTTGCTGGGTAAGAGGGATGTCAGCACACCAGAAGGATGCTGGGTGAACACCTAGTAATAACCTTATTATAAGTAAACAGCACGGGTCAATAGTAGCGACAAAAGGGGGGGCTTTGACATTACTGAAGGTGTCTGGGAGCTCAGTTTGATGACAAAAGGGTCTTTATTGGTTGTGGGTGTTCAATGAGTATAGTGTATAGTTTTGAATGGATACACTTCCTTCCCTAGTCGCTATTATAGATAGCGTATCTGTTCAATCAATCTGAGTGTTTTTGTCATTATAGTTTCCTCATTACCAAGTACCCCCCCCCCCCCCCGCATCCCCTCCTCCCGCTCCTCCTCCCGCCCAATTTAACAACCTATATTTAAATCACTTATTTGTTCCTTTGAAGCTCGTTTTTCCCATCTCCAACCGGCACAGCCAGCAGCAGCCTATCATCTACGGCCCAGCAGAGGTCTCAGCGCAACTTACAAAATGATCATTATCCTAGCATGCGTGCGTCTGTGGGAAGGTAGCTCAAGGATAGATATGTCTTTGTAATAACTGATAATTGCATATTACTGTTAAGATCAAACACTGCATGCCTGAGTTATCATTGATATGAGGATAGAAACAGTGGGCACTATATGTAAATGGAAAAAAGCGATATAAAAGTATGAATAAAATATTCGCTTTCATTCCACTGATGTTTTGGTTTATGGCATGTGACATACGGTCACGATGACGATGAAGCTTTCAGACCGCATAGACACTTTCAACAACATTCATGCATTGAAAGCCAAGCTTTTAAACTGTAACCATTTGAAATAACTACAATTGAATGGAAACAGGTTTTCAATTTGAAAAAAGGTAAGTAGAAATCCAAGGATGAGGTTGGCCGAAGAGAATGCAGATGAGATCCTGAAGGTCTGCTGAGATGAAGTACACACAGTACACACAGTGCTTTGTTGATTTTATAATGGTTTGATAAGTGGCTTTAACTACGGTATGTCTTGTAAGGTGTCCTTGAGAGCCTTGAAAGAAAAATGTATTTTTGTAGGCTCCGCTACTTTTTCTGTACATTAAATTAGATGGTGTCACGTTTCATATAAATGTTACATTTTTCCCAGTGTTTTTCAAATATATTGACCTTGACACACAAAAGGTAAGTAATCTTTTCCATAACAATTTAGTTTTTTGTAAATTTCCAGCCACTGTTCCTGTTTTTTGGGGGAAATATTAAGCCAGTTTCCTGACTAAAACTTTAGTCAGGTAGACGTCTTCTCTCATCACAACATCAGCAATGTTCCCAAGATACATCACATGGCAGGTGTTTGGGATTGCATATCCCAAAATATTTTTAGTAATTACATTAACATTCTTCCAGTATGGCCTTATCTTTGTACAATTCCAGAAAATGTGAGTATGTTCCCACACAACCTCCAACATTGTTGAAGTGTATCAGGTTGTCTGCTTTTTATTTTGGGAATTTAAAAAAGCGAACCAAGTTCTTCCAGCAGAATTCCCTCCATATTAGCAAGTTTGTACTTTGTATCTCACACATTTGATACCATTCTTCCTCTGTTATTTGGATCTTTAACTCTGCCTCTCATTTCGCTTTTATATATATATATATAGTGTTGACTCATCGCTGCTTCCCCCCAAAGCTTGATAGAAAGCAGAAATGACCTTATTCTGATTGTGGGTTTGCAACCCTACATGAACAGTGAACCCTAATGCAGTTTTGATTGTCCAATCAGCAACACTGAACATGAAAACCCTTTCCATTAAAGATATGTCGGTGCATATTAATTACATATTTGTACTGTAAAGAGAGAAGATTGCTATTGATTTGGTGTGGTGAAATATTGAAACGCACGGCCAGTGATCGAATCAAAACAATGAACCTCATCAGATCAAATCCAAAATCGTTGAAAAACACTAGACCTTCACAATTGACATGAATGGGCGATGAACTGCACTATTAAGTCAGATATCCACGAGCGTCCACGTCGATATGAAGATGTGTTTGTCTCAGAGAGAAAGCAAAAGAAAGGGAGGAGAGAAAGACAACTCAATGCCAAATGAATAGAGCAGTCATTCTTGAACCTGTCACACACCTGACAGAGTTACACTTAATGATGTTCATTCAGAGAGAGCCAGGATATGCAGTAAGGGCCCAGAGGCCAGACGCAAACATGTTGTTTCCTGGTCGGCTCCGATGTATTTACCTTCATACCCCTTCCCTCCACTCTTCCAGCAAAACTGTCCTCTGGCACGCATGCACGCTCTCTCTCACGCACGCACACACACACACACACACACACACACACACACGCGCAGACACACACACACACACACACACACAGACACACACACACACACACACACACACACACTAATAAATCACATCTAGTTGGAGTAGCTGTATCAAAAGCCAACCAAGAGAAGGAGGATGTGGATAAGGCTTGAAGTAAGGTCTGAGTCTGAGGTCTGAGTCTGCTTTAGATGGTATAGAGATATCCCGGGATAAACTTGCCTGGAGGAGTGATAACAGTATTTTCCCGTCGTCTGATATGAGGCTGTGTGTGTGCGCATGTGTGTGTGTGCATGCGTGCGTGCGTGCGTGCGTGCGTGTGTGTGTGCGTGCGTGCGTGCGTGCGTGCGTGCGTGCGTGCGAGAGAGAGAGAGCGAGATAGAGAGGGTGGGGAGTAAAATTGCAGAGTAAAGCAGATCTGCTTCCGACAGCGTGGAAGAATGAGACAGCAGTTCAGTTCACCCCAGGACAGGAGTCAAAGAACAGAGAGGAGAGGGAGAAGGAGGAGGCAGGAAAGATATGAAAAAGAGCGAGTGAGTATGTGTGTGAGAGAGAGAAAAAGAGAGAGAGTATGTGTGAGAGAGAGAAAAAGAGAGAGAGTATGTGTGTGAGAGAGAGAGAAAAAGAGAGAGAGGTATGTGTGTGTGTGAGAAAGAGAGAGAGAGAGAGAGAGAGAGAGAGAGAGAGAAAATGAGAGAGAGCGTGAGACAGAGAGAGT
>NC_137689.1:53294396-53299396 GCF_963989245.1 Nansenia antarctica
GTGTGTGTGTGTGTGTGTGTGTGTGTGTGCATGTGCGTTTGTGTGTGTGTGTGTGTGTGTGCGCGTGTGTGTGTGTGTGTGCATGTGCGTTTGTGTGTGTGTGTGTGTGTGGGGAAGGATACACCAGACACCCCTGGGCTGATCTTCAGATCTTCAAGGACGGGATGAGTCTGGGTGGCTGGGTAGTCATAGTATTCACCATGGCAACGGCCTGTCTGTCTGCCTGTCTGTCTGTCTGCCTGCATGTCTGTCTGTCAGGCAGTCTGCCTGTCTGCCTGTCTGTCTGTCAGCCTGTCTGCCTGCCTGCCTGTCTGCCTGTCTATCTGTCTGCCTGCCTGCCTGCCTGCCTGTCTGCCTGTCTGCCTGCCTGTCTGCCTATGGTATTCAGCAGTCAGCACATTATTCATTTAGACTTAAAGTATGTAGGTGATACATCAATGTTACCGTACTGTACTTTTTAACAAATTATTCATGAAGAAGGACAGAATCATTATCGACCATGAATGATAAGAGTGCAGGTACAGTAGCTGGTCATCCTGCTTGAGTTGAGGGAGAAGCCCCGTAAATAATACATCACAAAAGTTACGGACGAAGCTACTTCAATATGCCCACAGTGGAGACAGACAGCTGGCCTCCTTATCTCCTCCTCCATGGCAGGGACAATCAGGTGGAAAAAGTTTCTTTTTTTCTGGACTCCTCCAAAAAGTACCCTTTCAGCATCTTTACCTGCCGTTAACGGACCGCAGCCCAAAACAACGTTTTGCTGACTCTCAGGTATCTCCTGGCTGTAGTACGATAAAACGTTGCCGGCTGTTAAATTCGGAGCAGCCGCCCGACACGATGTTTAATCACAGGGATCGTGGCCAACAGGAGATGGAGGGGCTGGGTGGAGGTAGACATCGGAGGACGGGCTCATGGTAGGAATGGTATCAGACTTGTGTTCAGAACACGACACATCGGGCGTCTGGGTGGCGTAGCTCACTAAGGCGCATGCCACGTAATTGCATGGTCATTGACCTATCCTGCATATCACCCCTCCACTCTCTCTCACCCATCTTTCCTGCCAATCTCTACTGTCTACTATCCCAATAAAGCAGAAATGCCCTAAAAATATATTAGAAAAAAAAACTAAAAACATGACACATTGGGGTGATCCGGGCTGTTGACATTGGCAGAGGATGCCATGCTGTGTGTGAGCTGGTGGCTTTCATCAACGCTGATCCCTTTCAAACTCATCCAACGATGGACACGTTCAGCAGAGCAGCTGAATGGCTGGTAATTACTTTTCAAATACATCTGCAGAGAATTGGAAAAAGTCCAATGAGATAGAATGGACAGTGTCGAATGACGTTCTACAAGTAATGTGAAAATGCCATCACTTTGAGTCGGGCTGAATTTAGACCTCTACAGTGGATGTGCTACAAAGACAACACAAAGACAAAGGTGTGTGCGTGTGTGTGTCTGTGTGTGTGTGTGTGCTCCCCAGTGCTGTGAGCATTGTCATTGGGCAAACAGCCAGACACTAGCAGGATACAGTGTTACTGCCCCAGGTCCTGTTTGTAATTCATTAGAAGAGATGCCATTAATGAAACATTGGCCTTGATGTGTGTGTGTGTGTGTGTGTGTGTGTGTGTGTGTGTGTGTGTGTGCGTGCGTGCGTGCGTGCGTGTGCATGTCTAAGTGCGTGTGTCTACGTGTGTGTTTCTACGTGTGCGTCTTAACTGTGTGATGTAAGTAACAAGTAGGGAGGGTTGAAGAATGTACACTCCCAGCAAGGGCGTCAGCAGCAGCAGCAGCCTCTACCCAGCGGAGAGCAAGGACAACCCTGAGGCGCGCCACAGGACCCATGACACCAGACCCTGAAAGCACGAGAGAGATAGAGAGCCATGGAAGGCTTCACACGGCCCAAATGGACGGTGAAATTGACGGTGAAAAGGGTGAAATTCCAGGAGAGAACACACAAGTACCGGAGGCACGTTAGAATCCCCGTACACTCGTACTGGAGATGGTTCGGTGAACCGTGTAGGAGTGATGAATAACCTTGCCTCAAGACTCGAGGCTTGGGCTTTAACTTGACGGGCAAGCACAGTCGCGAGATGACACCAGAGACCCGGGTTCGAACCCAGCCGCTCAAAGACCAAGGCAGTCATCCAGAGAAAGAGTGAGAGCCATTGTTGTACTGTACACAGCATGTGACGTTGATAACCAACGACGTATGTTTATGGACTCTAAGTGTGCATAGTGTTGTAACTTTGCCATCCCAGCTAACTTGTGATCTCATTAAGCTCGCAGAACAGAGGGGACTGAGGATATTTTTTGGACAGAGCCCAAATCCTTGACATCGGCCTGTTATTCTTGGCTGGGGCTCCAGGTACTCCAGATGTCTCTGAGTGAAAATCACTGTCAGCATACTTATTGGCATAGGTGGAGGTGGGTATGTAATATACAATTTATAATAGTGTACAAATGTGTTTTTAACCAGGAAATAAAACTAATTTGTGTTTTCAGAGATTTGTGATAAAAAAAAAAAGAAGAGCAAAAACAATACTTTATACAATTACAAGCTCAAATGTGTTAATGTACTTCTATAAGCACTGTTCTGTGCCAGCTTTAAAAAAAAAATCACACATATGCTTTAGTGTTGTAATTAGAATCACTTCAATGAGGAGCATCCACGTGTGCTGGTCTGTTTCAACTACTGAAATTCAATTCAATTCATACATGTTTCCCACAACGAGAAATGATCTAATCACTGATAGAATGTGTTGTAGACGCTAGCGAAAAATTAGTTCCCTCCAAAAATGTATAATGGAACAGTTTAAGATAATAGACTGGAGGAGGGTGGTCTACTGAGCTGGGAAGAGACAACTCCTCTGCTAGGTGAAATATATAATGTAATAAAAAACTGTAATACAATCACTATCCCAATATAATAGATATAGCTACTGTACTGTATGCGTTATGCTGTCGACATGTGGGCCCCTTAAATCTATTTCAGGAAGCAATTACAGCATACACTTCATCACCCCCCCCCCCCCCCACAGACACAGACACAGACACAGACACACACACACACACACACACACACACACACACACACACACACACACACACACACACCCTGCCTAAAGGTCATTCTCATCAGTTTAAAGGTGATCATAGCTGCTGTGCAAACTCAGCGACTGTGTGGGCTTTCAGCACAGTGACAATTTGTCAGCTCTGGAACAAGCTTGTGTCATTGCTGCTTATACTGATGAAAGCTGGCAACCCTAAAGGCACTTTACTGCCTGTCATTACAGTACACATGTGGCACAGTGTATCAATCTGGTGCTCTCTGCTATCTCCCCCACATGCGCACACTCACACACACACACACACACACACACACACACACACACACACACACACACTCACACACACACACTCACACACACACAGACACAGATACACACACAGACACAGGCACACACACACACACACACACACACACACACACAAACAGACACAGGCAGAGACACACACACACATTTTAATCATTTATTTCTGTCCACATAGAAACAAGTATACAAGGACACAAATACTGAAGGCACAGATGGGATGCATTCACAAACAGACATGGACAATGTCTTTCACATACAACAGGACAAGACTCACGGGTACAAGTAACACCGTCTCCGCCATATTTGGCGGCTGCCAATAATCGCAGAGACAGAGCAATACTTGCTGAGCCTTTTTGCTTCTCCCTTGGACATTCCCAGTAGACGTAGTCCTCTGACAACCAATCTGTGCACATGTCCAAGACTGCCAAATATAAAGATTAATAGCGTACACCTATAGCCTAGCTCTGAGATGGTGTCTACAAGCTGCTGGTATTTCATGACCTTAGTCATGAAGGCTTCCTCTAGGCTTATATCAAAGGTGCATGCTACCTCTAATACAGACACCTCTCTGGACTCTTCATTAACAACAACAACATCTGGTGTGTTAGCAGACAACTGTGAAAAGTGACATTGGTCATTACAGAAATTGAACATGGATGCATTGACACGAGCATGTGTATACATTTTCACTGTAGCTGGGAAGTGGAGTGATATGTCCTTTACTATTAGGCTCACAATTCTGTCATGACGTGCTATATACATTCCTTTATAAACATAACAGCCATTCAAGATATGTGAAAGTGTTTCTGTAACCTGTTCTGTGGTGTGGTGCAAGCAATGAGGAACCTGAGTGGAGGGAAACCAAATAGAGAGGTTGAGTCTGGTAGGAAGGACTTGTAATCTGGCCTTGGTTGTAAATATGACAATGTCCTCATCGAGTGCAGTGTTTTTTAGAAAAGAATGGGAAACAGAGTGATCAGCTGTGGGAAGACATGCCAGTTTTCCCTGGAGTTTCAGACCAGTCCAGTGTTGTTGTTGTTGATGTTGATGAAGGTCCATGAGAGTCCGTCTGGCCCCTCTAGATGTTAGCTGGTGGCTCTGTCCAGCAAAGGAGGCTGTTGCCCTGACCTGTGTGAGAGGGTCAGATATACAGTTCTCTGAGACCCGAACAGTCTCAGAGTCAGACCGCACCCACTCCAGGGACACCCCGGCTCGGACACAGAGGTCATTCAGGTCTGGCCAATCAGACCAGACTCCAAAACCAGCGGAATGAGTGTCCAATTTTCCGCTGGGTTTCCTCTTGAACCCAAGGAAGTGGGGCTCCGCCCCCCTGGCAACTGGGACCTTCCTTCTCCTCAGGTCCAGGAACATGGAGGAGCGGGCCAGCTCCCTGACGTCCTTGTCGTCGTTGTTAAGCATCCTGAGAAGATGGGAAATTCTCATGCTGGTGTAGATCCATTCTACATTGGGGACCCCTAGCCCTCCCTCCCATTGGGGATGAAAGATGATGTCACGGGTGCTGTGTGAATTGAGTCCAAGCCACCTGCGCACTACGCTCACAGTCTTGTTGTTCATTTCACACAGCACTTTCTGGGGGATGTGGACATTGGAGAAGAGGTG
>NC_137689.1:53301896-53315616 GCF_963989245.1 Nansenia antarctica
GCCACACATACAGGTATAAAGGAGGAAGGATTGTAATAGGATTCTACTACAGCAGAAGCCAACTGAACCGGGGCCTAATGACATCCGCTACCAGCGGCGATAAGCCATATGAGAAACGAAAACAGGCAACAACGAACTGAATAAAAACAAATAAAAAACATGTTATGGCACGGCACGGTGTGAAGTCTAGCGTCCCTGATGCCACTCTGCCACGCTGCCACGCGACCTCCAACTGTGTTCAATCACCCTGCCAGTGGGTCTGTGCCCAGCCTTCCCACCGCCAACCTCGGACAGAAACCAATCCCATCGCTAGCTAGAATGTGAAGTTACAATACCTTCTACAAGCTGGTTAAACAAGCCCCGGTGACAGAGTAGTCGGGCGCAGAGCAACAGCCAAGGAAAATGTGGTGTAGTCGGGCTTTTAAACAGGCAACAGAAACACGAAAAGAAAAAGGGGGTCTATGACCCTGGCGCTATAGAAAACGGGGGATGAGAGCAGGCCAAAATCAAATGTTCACAACTGGTCTACATCCCATCTATAAAGACAGCTATTTAAACAGATCGTTGGTTGCCAAGAGAAGTGAGAGGAGGGGAGGGGGGGGGGGGGGGGGGGGGGACGGGACAGAGGGATAAATAAAAAGTGACCATATCTAACATACGAAAGCCAAGCACATGGCTTGACTGCAGTCTTGGTCCTTCACATTAGTTTAATAGCAGCTAGCAGCAGCGAGAAGAGCAGCGTCGTCTCATGAATTAAAGAACGAGGTAGAGTGTTTGTTTTTTGTGCGAGGGGCCAACTCACCTTTGGGAGTCTGTTGTGACAGAGCACACAGAGTAAACACATAGACGTTCGCTATCACCTGGCGCTGCGCAGCTAAAGGGGCCGCACGCTGCCGCACGGTGTATCTCTCTCCTCCGTTGAAAAACACACTCTCCCGGTCTCTCTCTCTCTCTCTCTCTCTCTCTCTCTCTCTCTCTCTCTCTCTCTCTCTCTCTCTCTCTCTCTCTCTCTCTCTCTCTATGTATCCCAGCATTCACCAAGGTCACCTTTGTTTTTACATCCTATAATAATGTACGCTCTCTCACCTTAACAACGCTATAACATCTCCCAAAGTGCCCCCCCCCCCTCTTCCGCATCACAGATTTAATAAGCCAGTCCTAATATCGTACTACTACTTCCCGCCCAAAAAAAACAATGCCTCTGTAATTTATGAGTAGATCTATAAACAGTTTGCCTCTCGCTGTTCGGGATTAGGGGGGGCAGGCAGCCAAAACCAGAGGCCTTTCTCTAATGTATTCAAAGTGACATATTAACAGGATAAACAGGCTTCTTATCAGGGCAGAGTAGATAGACTTTTTAAAACCACTCCAATCCCATTAACTAGACCATTCTCTTCCCTGATTGCACATCTCTTAGATCACACGTGGCGGGTAGGTGGTTTGACTTTGACCTCCCGGCGTCCTCCCTGCCAAAGCAAAGCGGGAGACAAGGGTGTAATCATACACACATTAAGACGGGCTAATCCTTTGTTGTGGGCTCTGGTAATGAGATCGGGTCAGAGGTCACATCTCAGAGAGGTGTACTGCTGCGGGAGGAACAGGCGCCGGCGCACAGAGGTACGTAGCTCTACGCTCACAGAGGCCTAGTCAGGAGAGTCTGCCGGAGGCAGAAATGGGAGGACAGGCTGTATCTGATAAAGGTTTTTAATGTAATACATGGAACGGAATAGGGGAATAGTCTTCATTCCTTTCCATGAATGGAACAATGAATATGCATCATTCATAAACGTATGCATTACAATTCATATTCATCATTCCAAATGCACGCATAACAATTAATATTCCTTATTCCATTCCATGCATTACAATGAGCCTGTCCTCCGATTTTTTCCAAACGGATATGAGTCTGAGTAAAAAAAATTAAAATAAAAAAGTTTGTGTGAGTGTAAAGTGAGTGTAAGCAGCAGGGCCTGACCTGTAGTCTCTATTCATAAACCAATACAAATATGTTACAAAGGAAATGAAGAGAAATAAAAACCTTGATATCAGATACAGACGTTCATTCATGTGAAAGTCAGTCAATCATCTATTTAATTGAAATGTGAGCAGATATTTCAAGATGACTAGAATCAGTCACGCACTGTCAAAGGCAACAACTGTGAATCTACAGTATGTCGTAGACGTAGAGGTATTGTGGTATTTACTGTATGAAATGATACTGTAGCTGCAGAGTAGCATCTACTTCCCACCTCACAAAGAGACAGAGGAGCATATGGCGAGCCATGGTGGCCGCAGAGAAGGTGTGATGACCTGCACTTCCCGTCAGGACAACAGGACATGGCAAAACAGGACATGACAAATCCCAGCGCACACTCACACACACACAGACATGCACACGCACACGCACACACACCCACACACCCACACAGACTTTGATCAGCCTCCAGTTGAAAATGCATTTCTCATGTTCTCTCTTGGATGGATTCTTAATAAACATAGATGGATTTCTCATTTCCCTTCTAATTGCATTAGAGTATGCTAATTCGCAACCCGACGATTGTATTTCCAATTAAGTGATGTAATCAGTTCTGCAAGACAGAACGTGAGGATATCAGTGTCAAAGGAGAACGGATATCACATGCGATTTGACGAATGAATCTGTCACGATCAAATCAAATAAAACTGTATTTATACAGCACATTTCATACACAGGTGCAACACAAACCACGCGTTACAGGAAAAACAAATAAAAACAATGTCTACTATTGCATAACTAGAGCACACACAAGGTATAAAACACCTCACCAAGGACCTTGGACAAGATAATGGTGCCAGAACAAATAGCTGTGTTCCATTTGACCTCACATACAGAACACATCATTAGTGCAGATAGTCACCACACCACCTCAGAGGCTAGGGAGACTGCAGGGCTAATATAAAGGTAGTATAAGGGGAGTATAAGGTGTTCCATTGCCATCCCCCTCTTTGCTTACTCCTATGAATACAGTAACGGTGCTGCTAAAAGACAGTGTGCTGGTTTCATGACTGTATATAAGGTACATAAAAACTATAGCCTTTACAAACTGGCCCCTTTAAAATATACTACCGGCCTGACGTTTATGGCCCGGCGTTAAAACCGTGTAGTCAGTGCAAGACACTGACCTCTGCTCAATATAGTAAATGCCCAAGGCACGTCTTAACAACCTCCACACCCACCCCATGAAAGGAGGTTACTATAAAATGCATAGGGTTTTTATTTTTACCAAGAGGAGGATGGGTTTGATCCTAGTTTGTTCCTGAGTCACTGTGGGAAAAACCTGCCAATATGAATAGCTATGCTTAGTTAGGTATGGTAGTCATCCATCCGTAGAGGCTGGTGGGTGTAGAAATCGGAGGACGGGCTTGCGATGCATGGAATGTATGACTCGTTATTCCATGGCATGCATTACAATGACTTGAATTGATCCTTTGATTGACCACCTCCGCCTCCATTTCACTGGTGGTAACATACATTGTTGTGGAGGTAGAAGAGGAGAAGACAGTCATTATCAAAAGCTAAATAGCATTATTTATTGTGTTTTCTGAAATAGCTGGATCTTTTGAAGCCCTAGAAGCTCAATTCAGTCCCATTCAGAGCTCAAGGCTCAAGAAGGCCAGCCTTCATGTACAGTAATTGCTAATTCTTTCCATTTCATCTTTTGAAGGGGTCGCGTTTGTGAACGGGAAGTTCAGCATCTTCAATGACTTCAATGTTCCCTACCATAGCAATTAGTCATACAAATGGCCTTGGCATTAAAAGCACCGTTCAAAGCTGTCAACACTGATTGGCCCCAGGACCAAGCTGATTAGAGAACAAAGTTGACCAGCTTTCTAATTACTGTACATGTTGCTTTTATTTGGGGCACCTTGTCACTAAATCAGTACTATACTAGTTCACCCCAAGACAAAATAGGATTAAATTAACAAGGTCAGTCCTTAACCTTCTCCTTAACTGCCATAGACTGAAGACCCAGGCTACATATTGACCTCCCACCCCCCACTACCCCTCTGTACAGTTCCACTACCGTTAATAGTAATTAACGGTAATAAAATGTTTATATTATTTATTTTTCTTCTAGAATTGTGACTGCCAATGACACCTGATCCTACCATAGATGTGTGCTTATGATGACTGATGTATCGATGATTCACTGACTTGTGTACAAATGTACTAATGTTGTAAGTCGCTTTGGATAAAAGTGCTAAATATCAAACATTTAAAAAATGTTAATGTCAGAGTTGCAACTAGTTCAGTTCCAGTGTTGGAACAGTGTAAGGCAAATAACAAATGTGCTTGACTTACAGAACTCATAAGAGACAATGCTATTTTTAGATGTTTAGAACAAAAGCAAGGCAAACATTGAAAATAAATAATCCAGGAGTCATATATTAGAAATACATCCTTGGAAAGAAAATAATTTCCTGCCTCAATATTCATACTTTGAAGCCGCAGAAAATATACCCTCATGCTGTGACTGGGTAAACGTATTCACATGAGGCACCAGTGCTCTGATGTCCTACACAGACTGACAATCTAAAAACACCATTACTAGACTAGCCTATTTCTAAGAGGTACTGTGAGGATAAAAAACAACACACCGCAACTGTATGTCCGTTCTCAATTCAATTGCAGGTTGAGTGAGCCTGTTAAAATAGACTAAGCACTGATGAATTCACTTTAACACCTCGGTATCAGTGAAAAAAGTAATTTTCCCCCAGTCAATAAAAGGAGATCAGAATATGTATTACACTTATGTTTGGTTGCTGCCTTTGTCTGGTCTGATCCTAAGTACAAGGTAATGTAAGGGCAGGTAGAGCATGCAGAACGACTTCTTTAAAAGACGAGAACCATCTCAGACGCTATCGGAGATTAGACTGTGTCGGTCCTTGAGGGGGTCATTCAGTTAGTTTTATTATACTCCATTAGCAACTGATTACGATCTGGAAAATGATGTCTCGCGCTATCCTTTTTAGCAATGCAGTGAAATCTAACAGGATATAGAGGCGGGGGGAGGGAGGTTTAAAAGTATTGGGTAGAACATCATTATAGCACGTTGTAATTATACAGCGGATAGGTCTGAAATCTCTCAAGTGGGAGAGCAACTGCACTTTTCCGCTGTAGGCCTATACTTGATGTTCCGAAACACTTCAACACCGCTTCAAATCTCCTAGAAGGAGGATGGTTCTGGACAAGACGTGGTGGCAATAACATGAACCTGTTTCACGGTGATACTGGCGTCTGACGAATCCATTTTGTTTGTCATTTATTGAGTTAGGACTAAGAGACGAGAGAGCTCTAGTCTAATTGAGGACAAGTAGTAGTGGAATTTCATGCGGCCCAGTATTTGCTCTCTCCCTTGTCATGACGAGATTGAGGAGTAAAGCAGTAAGCTGTTAAGACCGCTCAATTTGAGCACTGACAATCACCCTCAAGGCAGAGGATTCCTCAGTAATTGAAATTAGGACAGACACGTTCATATTTTACAGCCAATGTTTTAATCTGCACACATATCAAGGAGCTCACTCACTTTATCCCACTCTCACTTTGTTTCTCTCTCTCTCTCTCTCTCTCTCTCTCAACATACAGTATTAACGCGGAAACGCGAGTGTGAGTTACTAGCCTACGCTGATTGTTAAGAGTTAATTAATTTCCTTGGCTCAGTGGCGCTCTGTGGTGAGGTCTCTTGCATGATTAATGACACTGATGTCATAGGCATGCCATGCCAGGTCCCCCTCTGTCACAGGAGATAAATCAACCTTGCCACTGCGCGCCGTCAAATCTTGCCCTGGCCAATGACACTTCGCCCTGGCCTACATACTTCCTGGCCTAGCCAATCACACCTCCCCCTGTCCAAGATGTTCCCTCTGGCTGCCTCCGTGACCTAAAGGTGGGACATGAGATGTATATGATGGGGAAAACCTCCTCGCTCACTCACTACCGTCTATCGCCGCTTCCCAATTAACCACCCTTCTCCTGATCCCACGTCAGTTGTGAGACGAGCGTGTGGTTGATGTGTGATTGAAGATTCAGCACTAACACCGAGCTTGAACACTGCGTGGGTATCAGGGGAGGCTGATATGAAACATTACCATTTGTCATTCCATCACATGCATTACAATGAGCCTGTCCTTCGATTTCTACCTCCACCAGCCTCCACTGGTGGGTACAGTGAGCCTACTGCTTGAGAAAGAGAGAGGGGGGGGGGGGAGAGAGAGAGAGAGAGTTCATGCATATTCAAACCTGTGGGTGCATGCAGGCGGTAAACAGTGAGTGGAAATGGTCCTAGTCGTCCAGTCATTGTCATATTGCATAGGCCAAGTCGAGAGCCGCATCATGCATCATAAAATCAACCATCGATGCCAATGGTAGACTTGAGCGATCATTTAAGTTACACTTGTAACTAGTGTTGTTCCGATACCGATACTAGTATATGCATGGCCACCGATACGCACAAAAATGCTGGTATCGGTATCGGCGAGTACTTTACAAAAACGTAAGTTTTATTTATTTATTTATTTATTTATTTTTTACTTAAGTTTTACAAAGGTTTTGAGCAGTGCCAGACTAAGTGTTAGCAATAATTTTACATCGAGGTGAGTATGCGGCTCAAAAAACATGTTTTTTTGTTTTGTTTTTTCAAACGCCGTGGTATCGGATCGGTACTCGGTATCGGCAAGTACTGCACGGTCAGGTATCGGTATCGGTATCGGGATCAAAAAATGGTATCGGAACAACACTACTTGTAACACGCGTTAGTTCAAGTTAATGTACAACATGCAGATCTCTTTTAGATTCAACCTAGTAAACCTTGCCTGAACCTTGATTGATGCAGCTCCTTAACATTGGCTTCTGGCTTGTTAAACATGAACCAACCGTGGTGGTTCTCCATCTAGAACATGAACTTAGTTTCCCCTGGTTAAGGGGAGCTTTACTCTGACCTACTGAAACAGAAAGGTAATCGACCATGTCGTGACATTTTAGATGTTCCAAAAATAGACCCTTCAAAAGCTCCTCCAAAATGGAAGACAGGGAAATGAAGCTAAGCACGATACTGCCGAGCTCCCTAAATCATTCAACCGCAGATAAAGGACAACTCCAACTGCAACTTTGATCCACTCCGAATTTGCACACTGTACTGAAGGTGTGAATTGCGTTGAAACAGGCGCACACCCAGAAATGTTTCCTCCCATAAACAAGTGACATTAGATACCGACACCATACCGTACCATAAACCCCATACCATCTGTCTTTATAGCGTTGACATTCATATTGAAACCAGCGTTTGAGCAAGTGTTGTTTTCCCCGCATCTGTAATGGATCGAATGTCCTGAGTCCTGATTACTCAACTGTCCCCTTTGTCCCCCAACACTCTATCCATCGCCCTGAGGAACAGAAGAAGAATATAATACCAGTGAAAGGATTATAACCTAATAACTCCATTGTTTTGTGTGTGTGTGTGTGTGTGTGTGTGTGTGGGGGGGGGGGACTTTTCGAGATAAACAAATACTAAGTGGAGGCAACGTGGTGTGGCTGTGTTCTGGGCGCCCCAGACTTTATTAGGGTAAGAGGCTTACTGCCCGCATCCGAGTCCGACTTCAATATCACTCAGGAGAGTATAAGCTTTCACCCTGCTCAGAGCAGAGCGGCGGCCCAGCGTTTCATCCACAATGAAACGAAATGAAAAGTAAAAGAAGATCAGGAGGAAGCTGCAATGAGACTGCAGACATGCTGCAGCGTGACTGAAAGTCATGGAGGAATATCATATGCACAGTCCAAACAAAAGATAAGACTCAGCAGAAAAACACCCAGGAGAAGACCAAAGTGCCTTCGCCGTATAGTGAACTCTTTGATTCTCTGACTCTTAAATCCAGAGAAATTCAACGTCTTGCACCCAGCTTTTTTCATAGCCCCATCGTCCGAAACAAATAAGCATGTATACTCTGGGTATAATAGCTTCATATGAGTCTGGGAGAACAGTAAATCCATTAGGCACGGTGGATCTCTACTGTGACAAGGCAGTGACAATATTGACAGAATGATAAGAAATGAAAATGGTGGTGATGGAGGTGGTGGTGGTGATGGTGGTATTGGTTGTGGTGGTGGTGATGGTGGTGGTGGTGGTATTGGTTGTGGTGGTATTGGTTGTGGTGGTGGTGATGGTGGTGGTGGTGGTATTGGTTGTGGTGGTTGTGGTGGTGGTGGTGGTATTGGTTGTGGTGGCGATGGTGGTAATGGTTGTGGTGGTGGTGGTGCTGGTGGTGGTGATGGTGGTATTGGTTGTGGTGGTGGTGGTGGTATTGGTTGTGGTGGTTGTGGTGGTGGTGGTGGTGGTGGTGGTGGTGGTGGTGGTGGTGGTATTGGTGGTGGTGTGATAACGAAGCATACCCCTTCCTCATACATTGAAATAGTGCTTTTATGGCTTTCCTCATCATCATTCTAAATGCATCTACTTAATCCAAGATTACGAGGTCAATCAATACACTTCCGCTAATACTGCATGTATCAGATAAACAACTTAACTATTGAAATCAATTTCTAAATCTAATGAAGTTTCAGAACATTTTCCATTTCACTAGAAATGTTCATTTTCAACATTATGGAGCCTAATTCAGTAATTGGTATGTTAATGAAACTCATCATTACTCGGTGTGGCTGGCTGGTGACAACCCATCATTAGAACAGGCAGTGTATTGACTGACAGGCCTATTGGATTCCAGTGAATAAGAAGTACCAAGCCACCCAAACATCAATGCTGAAATGTAAATGCTAGGTTATTGACCCAAACTGAAAACCACTAAGGGTTACACTGTGGCATCAGTCATGTGTGTGTGTGTGTGTGTGTGTGTGTGTGTGTGTGTGTGTGTGTGTGTGTGTGTGTGTGTGTGTAGATTGGGTTAAAATCTAGCATTTTTACTCTCTTGCTCTCCTCTCTGCACCCACATCCCCGTAGTAGAGGCCATATTTGGGTCAGAAGGAGCTTTATCTGTGGGGGCAACACCGCTGTTAAATCACCCCAACACTGCTGCTTGCTACCGCTGCATTTCCAAACTCAGCAAAACCCCCCTCTCCTCTCTGTATCATTTAAGCACAGAGTGGTTTCTCTCAGAAGTCCACAAATCCCTTGGATTGGCATCTTGGCTCCTGGTAGAGCTGTAGGCCTATCCATACACACACACACACACACACACACACACACACACACATGCACAAACGGATGCACGCACGCACACAGATTCTCAGAGCTCAATTTCCCAGGAAGGAGAAAGCAGTGAGTGATACGTCTGTCTGTGATGAAGCAGCAATCAGTCAGTCAGTCAGTCAGTCAGTCAGTCAGTCAGTCAGTCAGCCGCCTGGCAGAGAGAGATAGTGCGGAACAAGATCGACACCTCATATTATACGCCCCGCCTTCCAAACACAGTGGCTGTTGATGTAGTGTGTGCAGCAGGCTGTTGGAGTTATGTTTGTGTTACCGTGTATCAAGGCCATCTTTACATTGAGTGGAGTGAATGGATACTGTACTGTGGCTGGGGAAACGTGTTACGATGAGGGGAGAGTTATTCTTTACACTAGTGACTTTGGCTTAAACTGATACCTCCCGAAAGGATGTTTTCTGAGGCATTTGGCAGACAGACATCCAACAGGGGACCCAGATCCACCATATCATAACGACGTGAACAGCTTCTGTTTGAGCAGCGTCAGGGTTTCCAGCCATAAGCCCGACCATATGGATAGATAAATCTATGATAGATAGTAAAATGAAGGCTTACAAATCACCATCCATCGCATCTCTGTGGAGTGTGTGTGTGTGTGTGTGTGTGTGTGTGTGTGTGTGTGTGTGTGTGAGTGTGTGTGTGTGTGTGTGTGTGCGTGCGTGAGTGCATGTGTGTGTGTGTGTGTGTGTGTGTGTGTGACTCAGTCAGGATACCTCCTACAGGCCTTCATCTCCATCTCACCTCTCTCCTCTACCCCCCCCCCCTCTCCTCCTCTCCTCCCCCTCTCCTCTCCTCCGCTGGCAGGGGTGTCCTTTATTAACGCCTGGGGGGCTGGCCGGCTGCAGAGGAGCCCTGACTGCTCCATCCTCTCTTGGATTAGGGCTACCACCAGGACGCCTGGCTCAGGGCAGCCAGGAGCGTATTAAGCCCAGAGGCAGGTCCTCCACACACAGCAGAGAGCCACCACAGCCTGGGGAGACACTGTACAGGATATAGAGCAATAATCCTGGATCTAACACCGTCCGTCCCCCCACCCTCCCCGCCTCCCACACACACACACACACACACACACACACACACACACACACACACACCACAAACACACAGCGCCTTACTGTACCCGAACCCCATGCCCTTACCGCACAGCACGCCATAGCACACACATTAGCGAGCGCGGATAGAATACGCCGTGTGCGATCTCGAATGGCTCAAAGCGCCGACCGTCACTGACTTTAGCGCACGTCGAATGAATGGAGGTACGATGTATCATCTAAGACCCGAGGCTCTATGGGGACCTTTGTTCCAAACGGAGATATGAAAGAAGCTGTGCCCTTGCCTTGAAGTCCCACCAAGGCCTGTGTGACCCGAACAGGGCGCAGCATCATACAGTACAGTACCTCAAATCCACGCTTTGCATACAACACAAACACAGACGCTCAGATGAAAGCAACACCCCCGTGTGTTCTCTTGTCATCCTGCGGTTCCATAGCAGGACTCCTGTGTTCCATCACATCACAGCGGCAAACCATCCCGGAAATTCTGCTGACTTTCCCCCCATCACACAGTGAGGCGGTTCAATGCCCAGCTGGAGAGCTGTTATAAGTCACAGGATACAGCGCCATACCAGTCTTTATCAGCCTTCAAGGCTCGGCACACTGACACACCCACACACACACACACGCACACACACGCACACAGACACATGCACGCACGCACCCCCGCCACCCACACACAGACACACACACACACACACACACACACACACACTGACACACACACACACACATGCACACACACACACATACATATACACACAGACACACAGACACACACACACACACAGACTATTTCCCTCTTTTTTCGTTTTCAAAATATGTGCATACTGTATCATCATACTGTATCATACTGTATCATCACAAGGTCTCTGGTTTGGATCCGGCATGTCATCCCCTCTCTCTCTCTCATCCATCATTCCTGTCAATCTCTACTGTCTCTATCCCAATAAAGCAGAAACGTTTTAAAAATAGATCCTTCCTTTCAAACCGTGTCAGTACCTCAGAATACCTCCCCATGTGTTCTTCAGCAGCACAGTGAGGGTACCAAGCAGGGGGTACAGACACTGGGTGTGTGCCTGTGTGTGTGTGTGCGTGTGTGTGTGTGTGTGTGTGTGTGTGTTTGTCAACAATTACAGCTAGCCTAACAGCTAACATTTCAGAGCTCTGTTGCTGTTTCACATATGCAAAAGTGTTAAAGTTAAATACCAACCAAATGCACTGTAATTCGATCATTTAATCATAATCAGTTACCATTCAATGGCGTGGTCATATTATCATTGAGGCCATTTTCATTAAAATGCTGTCAATGACTTGATCACTGTATTGTTTTCTTAGAAGACATCCAGGCATATTTCCAAAAGCGTGACATGGAGCTTGACCCTCTTATGCTCAGCAAGCTGTCTCCGCTGCTGTTGAGTTTGACCGCGAAAGCCTCTCTCCGCCGACTCTAAAATGAGGATCACTGAAGTGCGTTCACTTAAAAACTGAATAATGCAAAATACACCTTCCTGCCAGAGAAAATGGTGTGGAAAAACAAAAAGGATTTAGAAAGAATCAGAGTCCTGATCCCTCCATCTACAGAAAGTGTTCTGGGTTCAGTCAGTGTGTGTGTATCTACAGTTCTGCTTGAAAGTATGTGAACCCCTTGTGCAATTGTCGATTATTTTTTGTTTTTACCATGAAATCTTTATTTAATCAGAACCAGTCTTTTTTATCTGACAGAACAGGTTTATATTTACCAATTCCATATGTTGGTTTTGAGGTAATCATGGGTGTAGTAGGAAAACTAAATTATGAAGAAATGATTGCAGGTGCAAAAATAAGTCAACCCCAAGTTGACTTGGTTAAATCAAGTAGGTAAGTAGAATCCGGGGGGGGGGGAATAATTGGGTACCGAATGAACCAGTTGAAGGAGAGAACTTTGGGAAAGAGTTTGGATGGGACTCTGATAAATAGAGATAAGAAATGGCATTCGTGGGAGGGTTGCTAGGAAGAAGCCGCTGCTGTCAATAAAATAACCAAACTGTCCTTCTTAACTTTGGCTCACTTCTGTAAGGAGGAGTGGGCAAAAATATCTCAAAATAGATGTCAGAGACTGATTAGTGGCTATACGAGGTGTTTACTCCATGTCAGATAAAAATGACTGATTAAATAAATCGCTCACGAAAATGACTAATGTAATCTAACACATTCCGTTCTGCACTAAACTCAGCGGAGAGGAATTTATCCTGCAGTGATTTGAGCAGACCGCGAGGCGTATGTCCAAAGACAAGTGCTGCGGGACTTAAATAAAGATTTCATGGTAAAAACGAAAACAATCTAGAATTGCACAAGGGGTTCACATACTTTCAAGCAGCACAGTGCATGTGTGTGTGTGTGTGTGTGTGTGTGTGTGTGTGTGTGTGTGTGTGTGTGTCTGTGTGCCTGTGTGCCTTTGTGTGTGTGTGTGTGTGTGTGTGCGAGCATGTGTGCACACGTGCGTGCATGCGTGTGTACGTTCGTGTGTGTGTGCGTGTGTGTGTGCGCAGCACAGCTCTAGGATGTAATCCATGGGCCACCTGGTGGTGGTCTCCCAGTGTGAACCAGTGGGACCCCAGGCTTTGTTTTCAACTAAAGTGAAAGCCGCCGCCAGCCATCTACCACTATCTGATTAGGATCTGAGGATCATAGGCTGATTCATATCTCTATAGTCTCACCTGGAGTCCTATCAAAGGTGTATCGATTCACATCTGCACAGCCTGTTTCCTAATGGTGGAGAGAGGAGGCGTAGATGTGTGTCTTTGTGTGTGTGTGTGTGTGTGCGCATGTGTGCGTCTTTTTGCATCTATTATGCTCCACTGTGATAAGACATAGTACACTGTAATGAACAGAAATGGCGAGATAGAGGATTAAAAGAGGGTATTGTGTGTGTGCGCGCGTGTGTGTGTGTGTGTGTGTGTGTGTGTGCGTCTGTTTGCATCTATTATGCCCCACTGTGATAAGGCATAGTACACTGTAATGAACAGAAATGATGAGATATGAAAATCAGAAGCTATTATAATGAACAACACATCATCAAACAGAAAACAACTCTGATCCATGAATACATTAGGGTTCAGACTTCTTAGCTGAGTCACGTGAGTAGGGAAACACGTCTCCTAGTCCTCGCTTAGATATGAGCTAAAAAGGAAATGCTGCCATCATTCCTGTTGTAATGAGAGCGACATTGTGTTCTGGTCTGAATCCCGTTGTGTGGAGCAGTAAAGTAGTGCTGCTGTGGGTGTGTTGGCTGGGTCGGTGTTGTGTTTGTTGTTGCGGAGGTTTGTGTGGTTTCATCCAGCATATTGAGCATGCAGGCCGCCTCAGTATCACATGACCACAATAGATGGCCACTGTCAGCCGCTATCAAACAGCCACTCTGTTTCCGTTAGACA
>NC_137689.1:53315816-53338316 GCF_963989245.1 Nansenia antarctica
GGAGAGATTAATGAAAGTTTGGGAATGCTTCTTGCACCTGTCAGAAATAACTAGGCTTCCCATTGGCTAGGAAACAATACATGAGATAAATAGCACGGCAACGCACTGGTCTGACATGATACATGGACAAGGAGAATAATGTCATGACGCGTCACATTCTCATTTCCCTACCCGCACAAAAAAATTACTATTCCATCCAGTCAACTGCTTTGCGATTCACTTGATGTATATGCACATTTCCAAAAAGGGATCTGCACCAGTTGATGATGGAGAGTGCTATGACATATTTAATGACCATGTCGATCGTCCCACTTCTTCCCATCATGCTGAGATTGTTATGGCATTACTGCAGCGAGGCAAGGACGTGCTGACTCCAAGCCCTTCATACACTATGGACAAAAGTATGTGGACACATTATCGTCTGGGGCTGTTTTCATGGTTTGGTCTAAGCCCCTTAGTTCCAGTGGAGGGAAATCTTAATGCTACAGCATACAATGCGATTCTAGAGAATTGTATGCCTCCAACTTTGTGGCAACAGCTTGGGGAAGGCCCTTTCCAGTTTCAGCATGACAATGCCCCCATACACAAAGTGAGGTCCATAATGACATGATTTGCCGAGTTTGGTCTGGGAGAACTTGACTGAGAAGTTCAAGCACATATGTGTGTAATGTTCGGGTGTCCCAATACTTTTGTCTGTATATATAGTGTATCTTAGCAGCTGTCTGCTGTCCGTGGTGCTGAAAGGCCTACTCTGAGTCTCATATGGACACAGAGCTGTCCATGGTGCTGAAAGGCATACCGGTACTCTCATATGGACATGGAGCTGTCCGTGGTGCTGACAGGCCTAGTCTGAGGCTGTGTTTGGAAGAGCATACTAGCATACTACTCATACTAGATATGACGTAGATTTTGAGTATGTAGTGCGTTCACACTGTACAGTATGCGAGATTTGAGTATGCGAGAAATGTAGTAGGCGAGCAATTACTTCCGGGAAAATTTAAGTCTGTTACGATGGACACTTTTGGCATACTAGAATCCCCAAAATGCATTTCGCGTCCAGGTTGCAGGGTTGCGTCCAGGGCTGCCAGATGTGGCGGGTTACCGCCGAATGGGCTACTTGATTTTGAGGTTATAGAAAGTTTAGGCTGTAAATTGTCAATCCCATCTGGCAACCCTGTGCGCTTTCAGCCTCGTCAAACTGTGTCATACAAACTTGTCATATAGCTTTTGTTTACATCGTCCGATAGCCTGGGGACCGAAAGCTTGCAATAAACATGTTTTTTTGCACAGATTTGAGTGTGCAGATGCTGCTTTTTTGCACTCTATTTTGCACTCTATTTGATACTCTTCAGCTGCAGCACCCCAGCTAAGTCTGATCACGGATGAGCGGTGGTATTTTCACTATACTGGGAATTAACATGGTGAAATGCATTCTTAGACCAGGCTAGTCGTCATGATTACAAATATGCCACTTGAAATGCATGAAATCCACGTTTATTTGTGTCTTACACACATGTTCACCTAGTATTTGACTGTTTGTAGCCCAATCACGAATGATCCCAGTATTGTAGCTTCAGACGGACAAGTTGGTTGTAGTGCTTGCCCACGATATGTTATTGCTCATATATATTTATTTTAATCATGTTATTTTACCAACTGTTAAGACAACAATAAAGTAAGCTAGTTACTTGAGCTAGCTAAAGATATTGGCCCCCCAAATCATTTTACAACGTGTTATAATTATGTTACGATATTTCTGTCGAAGGTAAGCAACGTAGGGTGCGTTCGTAAAATTGCTCTGAGAGCGCCGGAGCGCACACTGGGTGCAACGTCATAAAGGGACCAGGTAATTTGATTGGACAAGAGGCATTCCATGAGTGCTGATCAGATTTCCAGGGCGAATTTACGAACGCAACTAGCGAACAGAAGACGCAAAAAATCATCAGATCAGATATATAAACGGGTTATTTTGGTAAACTGGACACATTTTGGGAATATATGTGGTTACTTTCTCGCCTGCAAACATATTAAAACTTCATAAAATGAGATCTTTTAGCTAATGGAGGTTTAAATTCACCGCTCCCGGCGAAATGCATTCTGGGAGGCAGTATGCATACTGTGTAAATGGTCGGCTGGTTTTCGCATACTTTTTATGAATTTAGTAGGCAGCATGCAGTATATACTCATTGAGTATGCTAGTATGCAGTATGCTAGTATACCATTCCGAACACAGCCTGAGTCTCATATGGACATGGAGCTGTCCATGGTTCTGAAAGGCACCACAGACTCTGATGTGGACAGGGAAAGCTGTCCAGTTCTGAAATACCAAACCAGGGGCCTGTTCTATTCTGGAAGGTGCAATGTTACAGCACCTTCAGTTAAAACTGTGTTCTTTTTTAGAACATGGATGAGTGTCTGCCACGTACAACAGCGAGTCCTGCCAGCTCAATACATTGTACTTTTATCAATGCTGCAGACAATTGCATCTTAAAATACATGCCAGACGTTTAGATTAAGACATCGAAGGGAGCTGCTGTCTGTAGATGAAACAGTGATCAGACAGCTGCATCAAAGCTCCAGCTTTAGCTACAGAGAGCCCAAAGGGGAGCTGCCCGGTGCTGAAACACCATTTACACAGACAGCAGTAAAAGCCACGGCCTGTTTACAGAGTCTGCCGTCTGCGGGGCGAATCATAGAAACAGAATTATATTTCCACGCAGAAAACCCATGCCCCGACGAACAGCAGGGAAGGATCGCACACGTCAGTCCGAGGGATGCATCGGCCCATGGGGAGTGGAAATGCCAAACGCACTTTGCCACAGAACAGCCCAAACTCCATCTGCAGCTCACGTGGTTCACAATTAATCCTCAAAGTGTCCAAAAAGAAAGATTGGCTTCAATTGGCGTCCTGTGCTTTAGAAGGAGGGAAAATGTGTTTACTGTGAATGTTGTGAAGCAGGGTTGGGGGGGTCCATTCATGTTGGAATCCAGCCAATTTAGGAAGTGAAAAACACGCCGATGCCAAAAAGCATTACATTTGCGGTCTATGGAGAAATTGTTGAAAATAAAATCTCCATTGACAATCGTTGGAGTTGTACATTTCAACTTGCTTCTTGAGCTGACTGCATTGGCATTCAACCGACCCCAACGGTGCAGGTGAACAGTACAATATCACCACAGTACCACGAGGAGAATACTAGACAGCAGGAGAACAGAGTGAAGTAGAGTAGCAAGGCGTGTGCCGAGTAGGAGGTGACTCATAGGAGCTGCACTGACGTCTACACGCAGATGTTAGTCCGTCTGTCTAATCTCGACTCGACGTACAAACAGGCTTTCTTAATTATAGCCAATCTCTCCCGAGCAGCAGCTGGCAAACGAGAACATTCGTCACGTAAATATGACACGGTCCTCGCCTACTGATGGGGTAATGTAGAGAGGCGACGTGAATTAAGGTGACGCTGATCGACGGGAACTGGAATGGGTATCCATAATTTGGAAGAGCCGATTTAGGGTAGCATGAGTTGTAACTGCAGAACAACTACTGTCATTGCAGACTTTTGTTTTGACATGAAACCACCTGTTGCTAACAAGCATCTTAAGGTCTTCACTATAGGAGACAGAATGAATCAGGTGTTAATGCTGAGCTGGAACTGACGCCTGTGCAACTCTCCAGACTCTCCAGAGACAGATTTGATTTGGGGTGTAGAAATCTAGAGTAACCTTTGATTTGGGGTGTAGAAATCTAGAGTAACCTTTGATTTGGGGTGTAGAAATCTAGAGTAACCTTTGATTTGGGGTGTAGAAATCTAGAGTAACCTTTGATTTGGGGTGTAGAAATCTAGAGTAACCTTTGATTTGGGGTGTAGAAATCTAGAGTAACCTTTGATTCAGGGTGTAGAAATGCAGTACAGGAGTGGAGAAGCCAATATCCAGGGGTTTGCCACAGGTCTGTAGACTGTAATAAGAGAATAACGAGAGATTATGGAGACTGCAGAATGAAGCCATGTAAGACTGTAGAGGCTGGATAAGCTGTAGCGCAGGAGTAGGAGGAGGTCACCAACTCTACCCACCTAAATTATATAGTAGCCCTGGAGCCATGTCGAGTGTGAAGGGAAATCTATGTTACACACACACACAGACACAAACACACACAAATACAGACAATCACATGCGCACGCGCGCACACACACACACAGAGACAGACCCGCCCCCTACAGAGAGAGAGAGAGAGAGAGAGAGAAAACAAATATACATTATCCTTCACATACAGTCGCAGCATGCAGGCTCACACACACATAGTTCCAGGGGAGAGGAGAGGGGATGAAGGAGCCAATTGAAAGCAGGGGGTGATTAGGTGGCCATGATGGGATGAGGGCCAGATTAACAATTGTTGATCTTCCAAAACCACTTCCAGCAGCCTGTGTTGCTACCACACACACTCTGAACAGACACACACACACACACACGCGCACACACACACACACACACACACACACACGCAAACACACACACACACACACACGCAAACACACACACACACACACACACACACACCAACACGCAAACACACACACACACACACACACACACACCCACACACACACAAAGGTGTATTAGGCTATCTCAGGGAGCGGAAGTCCAAGTTATAAACACAGATGCAGATGAAGTCCAGAGGCTTAAAATCAAATCCTTCTTAATCTGTCCCCAGGCAAACATGCACAATGAATAACTCCAAATATGTACCATATACAGAATACATCCACTCACACAGTAGCCTCAGACCTAGGAGCTAATACAAGGCATAACATTCCACTTACAGGCATCTTATCTGCCGGGAATTAGTTCACATAAAGTACCACTCAATCATAGTTAAAGTAGAGACAGATTATATCTGTTGAAACAGTGTTCTGAGCACTGTAATTAACGTTGTTGTGTCAACAAACTGCCGTTAATAAATTGTTCAGCCCATACATCATTTATTTGATCATACATCATTTATTTGATAGCGATAAACACAATTACTAAATAGATTTCCAAAGGGCCTCTGCTAATTCACATCAGCACAAGGGAAATGCATCAGTTCCTTCCTTATTGGAAATAATAAATGCTCCTAAATGTAGGTAATTAGATTAAATGAACAGATCAACTTTATTATGGCAGAGGTGGCTCAGGGGGTAGAGCCAGCGTCTAATGATCTTAAGGCCGGCGGTTCAATCCCTGGCTGGCCAAGTGTCGAAAAGTCCTTGGGGAAGACCCCAACTTGCTCCCAATGAGTGGGCTGGCGCCTTGCATGGTAGGTTGCCGCCATTGGTGTGTGAATGAGAGGCCATTGTAAAGGGTTTTGGAATAAGGTGCTATATAAGTGCAGTCCATTTACCATTTTAGGGGCGGCTGTGGCTCAGGACGTAGAGCCGGTGTCTACTGATCGCAGGGTCGGCCGGTTCGATCCCCGGCTGGCCACTTGTCGAGGTGTCCTTGGGCAAGACACTGAACCCCAAATTGCTCCCAATGAGTGGGCTGGTGCCTTGCATGGTAGCTTGACGCCATTGGTGTGTGAATGTGTGAATGGGTGAATGAGAGGCTGTTGTAAGGCGCTATATACCGTAAGTGTAGTCCATTTACCAGATCAGTCAAACATAGAACTGTGGATGATGCTGCCATGGTTTCAGATGGTTGTGTGGGATAATGCAGAGATACAGCATGTATTTATTCAAGCAATCAACACCTAAAAAAGTCACATCTTGTTTACACATCAAGTGCCTGACTTCTAAAATGGCACAGGGAAGAGACAGTCAGTTACATAAAACAAGTAATTGAAACATATTGAGAGCTGAGGAGCGGACGTGGAATGACATCCTCACAATTAGTTTACAATTAACCAAGACAAAAACATGCTGCAACAGTTTTTGTGTCTGTGTGTGTGTGTGTGTGTGTGTGTGTGTGTGTGTGTGTGTGTGTGTGTATGTGTGTGTGTGTGTGTGTGTGTGCATGCATCCACAACACTACAGCTTGATCACCACTACTTCTAAGGGCATGTTGAACATGTCATTAAAGGACTGCTTTGCTTCGAGATCACGCTTTCATTGCACCCAAATGGGGTGTGACCCACATATGGAAATTGACACAGCCTCCTCAAAGGAATACAAATTCAGCGTTGAGCAATCGCTTAAAGCACCCGACCTATTAACTAAGCAAATACAGCACTGTTTGGCTTTAATGTTAAATTCATGAGGAATACTCCCAAGACGAACATCAGAACGTTTCTTGAGGGGATTTTCACCAGATGTACAGTACAAACGTGCACTAAATCAACCTCATGAGTTTAGCTGCATGACTCTACACAGAACGTCCCACATGGAGTGATAGAACACTACTGTAAACATAATTATCGTTGCACATTTCACACAAATAAAACCTACCTTAGTGTATAACAACGACTAACGAACACAAGTTAACATTACGGGATATCGGACTTCAAAAGATATTTCATAATTATTAATGATTGATAATGCTTTGCTCATCCCTGTGTGACAGACAATCGATCATACCGGATTCCATTAAGAATACCCCAAATGCTATTTTTACCATGCCCTCAAGTTAAGATAAATGAATGAATTGCGAGGAATTTATGCTCAGGCCAATATCTGAAGCTGATGTCTCACTCTACGTGTCGTTAACGATGTGAACATTGGACATTAAATAGAAGAACCTGGTCTCACACTCTATTAACAGAACCTTCATCTAGCGCCCAACACTGATGCACATAGGAAGAATGAGAATAGACAATTTAACCGTTTCAAAGCAACATAAGACTGTAAGTTTTAACCACATGTTAACATGCGTCAAGGGCGACACAGGAGAACGGTGACCGTGACGGGCTTAACCCAAAACTCAAAGAATATCTCGCTGTTCCCTCTGCTTCTCTTTTGTGTCCATTCTTCTGATCTGATGAATTTTACTGTGAGCTGTTGTAAGGAGCCAATCTCATCAGATCATCTCAAACATCTTGATCGATATTATGTTCGTCCACTGATTGTGTGTATGTGATTTGCCTGTGTCTGTCGACGTAGCTTGTTTGCAGAAAACAGTTTCCTAGGGGACGTCTGCTTGTCAAGGACAGTGCCTCCTCCCTGCAATATAGGACAATGTTCTGAACAAGCAGAGTGGGTAACCATTACCACCAGGATCCTAACCACACTCTGGCGGGAGGCTGCGGTCCATCAGGACCAAAACCTTCTTTCCATCTGCAGTCAGTCTCATCAACAAGGCCCGGGACCCCCACTGACACAGACTCTTACCCCGCCCCCATAGACACTATCTATTGTAAATATTCATTCATTCATATTTATATCGTACTTTATTTTATATCTATGCTCCTTGACGTTTTTTTGCACTACTTGCTTTTTAATTATTATTATTATTCTTATGTTGCCTGTTTGCACCAACTACCACAGCAAATTCCTTTGGCGAATAACCTACTTGAAAACCTACTTGGCGAATAAAGTCATTCTGATTCTGAATCTGATTCTGACACACCGGACAGGAAGGGTGATGCCATCACTGACCGATCATGATGCCATCAGCTCGATCATGGAGAGTTATCTCAAAGTCTTTTCTCTTGTACACTCTCAATGCCTTTCTCCTCTGTTGATTACACTGGGTGGGCTGAAGTGGGATAGTTTCAGTTCTGCCCCAGCCTTCTTAAGTTTACCATCCCCCAGAAAACAAATGATTGTGAGCTCTGTGGAATGTCTTGAGGTGTCAACATGGTGATGTCATCAGTTTCGATGCAATAAGATGAATGATGGTTGGTGGTCTCCCTATCTTTTTAGGATGATATAAAAGCAGAGGTCAGGGCTTAGTTCTTTCTCTTGTTCCTGAGGTTCTCATCATGTTGTGAGTAGCATTGTTTTGTGATGACAGGTGGTCATCTCTATCTCTCTCTATTATAATGTAAAATGTTTCACATACATATTTGCCTTGTAATAGATGTATAAGTATACAGTATTATCAAAGCCTCATTTGATTCATTCTATTTGACCTTTATTGCACTAAATAAGCTCAGTGTCAACAATTATTTGCACATAATGATAATTGCATTGGAATCAGATTATCAATATTATGCTTTGCTATCAAATCAAATCTCTGCCAAACATAAATGTGGAGATGGATTATTATTATTATTATTATTATTATTATTATTATTATTATTATTATTATGTATAAATGTATATTATTAATGTAAATCTGTCTACAGTATCTTTCCAAATGGCAGAGATACAGAACAGGTCATTGTTCTCTTTACGATAAAACCACAAGGCCGTGAATATGAATAGCCGGAGGCCAGAAGTCATTGTTCTATTCTGATGTTGCCATGGTAATAACAAATAATGTGAGCTATTTCTACACCTATTATGTATGCTCATCATCGCCGGCTTGGGACGTGGTTGGAATATAATGACAACATCTCAGACAGACACACAGACACAGACAGACAACAGACAGACAGAACACGCCGGGGGGGGGGGTTAAATAATGGACTTCTGAGTCCAGACCTTTGCGGTGTCGGTCAGACTCACCTGTAGAGAAGTGTTAGCCTTTTTAATGTCACATGGGCACCGAGGGACCACCTGCGAGGCCTTGAAGTTCCAGAACTATCAGGATCCAAAGCAATGTGTTTGAAGCTGATAATAAGCAGAGGGCAGACCATGAGCGGGGGGGAGAGTTTGTACAGTACTGTCATTCAGCCTAGAGAGAGTTCAGCACAGATAGTACTGAACACCACCTGTGGTGTGAGACAGAAGTGATGATAAAAATGTCCATTCAACTATAGAGAAGCCGGAGAACACACAGAGATGGAGATATGTAGACACAGCGGGCCAGACTAAACAAACCACAAGCGAACCAGCGAACAAGCAGGAACAAACCATTCTTAAACACTCTGCTACCTGCTTCATTCTACACTCTAGTCGAGGAATCTTGACGGAATGCTCTATGTTTGATGGACCGAATGTATAATGTGAAACAGAGATGCATGCAGAGCACCACACCACCCACCAAACCACACTTACAGTACTTGTGTAAAGGAGTGAACATTCTTGCCGTCTTCAGTGTAACACAGTAATAAAAAAGAAAAAAAAGAATGCTTGCCTTGACAGTCTCAACTCATGAACACTTACTAATTAGGAACGCATGCAGTCTGTGTGCGACACGACTCTACCCCCATCCCCCACCACCACCACATAACTGAAGTACTGTAAAGCTGGCATTCTATAGCACGTGAAAAAATGGGAAATCAAAGCATTTTAAATGTGCCAAGCAGAGCCTAAACACCCCTCCCCCGTCAAACACTCCCAGTCATAAGACAAGCTTGACAACCACCAGAGCGATCACAGCATTATTATCTATATTTAATAAAGGGTTTTTCCATAATCTCCTTTCTTTCTCAGCTCCTTCAGACATCCCAGTGCTTCCCCAAGTCACGCTTTACTCTCCTCTCTGTTTTCCACACTTCTCTCCCTATTGCTGTGTGTGTGTGTGTGTGTGTGTGTGTGTGTGAGTGTGTGTGTGTGTGTGTGTGACAATCCCAAACCCAGCTCTCTCCTTGAGATTAACTAGTGAGTACAATGACCATGTCCCCCCCCCTAATACCAGCGTAGCTCCAAAATAAGTTAACAGTAGGGATGAACCCACACAAGCCAAATCATATTCCTAAGCTGCCTCTACTTAATTCTGACTGCACCCTCCCCTGATGCTTTGACTACTGCTAGATAGTGTATGAAATAGAGATGAATCCTAAACTTCTCCTTCCTGGTGCAATGGGATCATGCTAATATACAGAATACAGAAATTGATATTTTGTGTATGCACATCAAATACCAGCATATATCCATCAAATGATATTATCTGTTCGGAACAAGCACAAGGATTAGATTAGGAATGTTGAAACGATCTCCTTAATTCTGTAGTGATATCCATTATCATCCATTTCTCAATAGCAGTTGGGAAAAAAAAGTAGATTGTGTTGGATTCATAGATATAGATATATGTGCGTTTTCCCGGACGACATGAAAGAAAAGCAATCTGGTAACAGAATCATTGGCTAAGCAGAGATAAAAGCACATGGCTCCCTAAACTGCCAGTTGGCAATTAAAGAGTAGAGCATCCCGGCCACATTGATTGTCTATTTATATGTGACAGCAGCCTCCCCTCTCTCCACAGGGGACGGATTAGCAGAGCAAATCAAAGGACTTCTCTATAAACCTGCGGTTTTAGGAAGGATGGAAGGTTGCCCAATAAAATATATTATATTTGATTTAACCTTTATGTATCCAGGGAAACACACTGAGACCAAAGTCGTTCACAATGTGTGCTCTGTCTACAATACACTTCAAACACAAGACAAGACACATTTACAGTGTATACTATTGTACAGACATAGTGCAAATACAGTGTTTTTGGATTGCATTTCGTCTTCTTTCACTACTATATTCTATACTATTACTATGAGGATAGAGATTCTCAGCTTTAATCCAATGTTTTCCTTTTTTTTCAGTTTGGTTTCATCCTTCACCATCTCAGGGAACCAGTAGTATTGGATAATCGGTTTGAAAGGTGTCTCTAGTTAGTCAAGTGTGTTCCGTCACATCATTTGTGCAGACATAAGAGAGATGTCAATGCCTAGTATTGATTCTAGCCTTGACATTTTCCTTTGGTATCTCCTATTGGAGTATGTCAACATGAGGATCAAATAGTTGTCACTGCAAGTCAAGGATGCCAATACTTGGCTGAGAAATCAGATAGAAACTATCATAACTGTCATACATATCCAAGCAACTATCATAAACATAACCGTAGGCTTGTCAACAACAACAGATTGGAACATCATCCAAAAAAAGAAAAACAATAGTGAGCTCAGCAATAGCAACCGGCGTGGTAGGCTTAGGAAGACTTCGAGACAGAAGAAGAAGACAGAAGAATGCTCATTATAACTCAGAAACCCCCCCAAGAAAGACTGTCCCAGAGATCAGGAACACTCTCTAGGAAATACAGTAGGCACGAATGTATTAGAGACTCCCATCCGCAGAAGACTTCACCAGCAGCCTTACAGCGGCTACACTTCAAGGTGTAAATCACTAGTTACAAACAGAAACCGGATGGGCAGATTACAATTTGCTAAAAAGTAGCTTACCTACAAGAGCTTGCAGACTTCTGGAATGTGTACAGGCAAACACTTCCCCTCTCATGGTAAGGCGCTTCATCATACAGCAAGGCAATGACGCCAAACACACTGCCATAGAAACTATTCAGTAAGGAGCTAGTCAGGGGCAAAAAGTGGAAGGTTCAAGTCAATCTCTAGCTTGAACATGCATTTAATCTGCTATAGAGGGAGGCAAAAATACTACTACAAAAAAACAGCTGAAGATGGCTGCAGTAATCACCAGAGAACCTAATGCACCTGTTGGTGTAAAGAAAAAAAAAAGAAAAGACCAACCACTTACTCTTTCCAATACGTATGGAGGACACTGTATATGAATCCAGTATAGTGCTTCTATGTGGGAAAGCTTCCATCCTTCCTTCATCACAGGTATGCCTGTTCTATGTCCCCACACAGCGTTGAAAGAAGTATCTGTTATACGATGTTCACAGTTGACAGAAAAATGGATCCATATACTGTACAGTAGTACTGCATGGCCACATAACGTACTTCAGAGTAAGTAGCCTTGTGTGCAGGAACACACAAGCCAGAATGTCCCACAGGGCAGAAGCCTATTTCCTGGTTCTCTAGCATGAGGCAGCATGACAAACAAGTAGTACACCCCCTGGAGAGGATGCTAGTCTGTCGCAGGGCCTTACCCCCAATCCATCTCCTTCTGTACTGTACAGTAAGTGAATATGTGTCGTTCTGTCAACTTCTACAGTCTATGACAAGAGACTGGAAGTACAATCTATAACAATACAGGACTGGCTGACAGACAGACACCAGAATTATATATTGAAGGACGTCATCAAGGTGACAGCAATCTCATACAGTCCATAGTCCATAGCAGATCAGGAAATCTGAAATATGTATCGAGAGAATAGAAACATAAATAATAAAATGTCATCCATGGGCACAATGCTAGCTATGCTTTCATTATGTGCATCCAAGGCCATTTCAGTCAATTCCCAACTGAGGTCATTTATTCGCCTCGCCTGCCACTGAAGGGGTTAATTGTTTGTGAGCCGAACAAATGAGCATTCCAGGGTTATGACGGGTTTACGATTGTTCTCGTAACTGCGATATAGAGTGAATATGGACATCTTCACTGTATCTAATAGGGCCTCAGTGACAGCCTTGTCAGCTGGAGACAGGAGACTAGTCTATAAAACCATAGGACACGTCATTAGTGAACTATCTGTCTGACCTCAGCAGAAATGCATGGACCCCTACATGAATGAAATAGCTTCTGCCAATCAGAGATGTCATACCTGAAATCCTAGAATTCAGAAAGGGGCTAAAGAAGCCAGAGAAAAGATTGTGAGGAAATAGTCGGAGCATCAACTCCAAGTAATGAAATGTGTGTATATTGAGACATACAGGGCCCTATTATGCACTTCTTAACTTGCCGTCTTAAGTCTTAATTAAGACGCACCGCCAGGTTAAGACCTACCGCCACCCTTATTATGCGCTTCATACGCGCTACTGCTATTATGCCGGTGTCGATAGGCGCCCACACATAAGACGTAATACTCCCGTGCATATATTACTCATTGTGGGAGTGTTCATATGTTAATGAAGTGCACTAGGCGCCCCTGCTATTATGCGATCTGACTTTGCTCCTAGCGCTAAGAAGTGGTTTGAAAAGTTCTTAAGTTTAGACTTCATGCACGTTTTGAAACACGAGCGCGCCTCCGCGGTTTGCGCATGCATGTGGGCACACATGAACACGCACGTGGCTCCACGGCAAGACGTTAATTACGGTCACAGTATAAATGCTTTATTTCAGAAGGGAGAGGCAGAGAAGCGCGCTGACCTCCTTCTTAGGACTTCCATAATAGCATAGCGCTTATGACTCAACGCAGCCGGTTCTTAAAGGGAATGGCACCTGGCACGCTGATTGGGTTGATTGAGAAGACGCCCAAAACACACCCATGACTAATTTCTTTGCTTAGCGCCGGGTTTTAGGCGCCCACTACCGCACGCATAATAGCAAAGTGGCCTTGACCACGCCTCCACGTCTTACGTTTAGATCTACCGCCTCGTCTTATTGCTTAAGACTTATGAAGTGCATAATAGGGCCCACAGTGTCTCTACCTTTAGTCTTGGAATGTAACTGTAAACACACTATGCTAGAGTGCAAAGGATTCTGAGCCAATAATATTATTCTGAACATGAAATGTGCATACTGTACAAACATGTATACTTACTACTGTATAGCCGTGAAATGTAATTGAAAACACATCATACGCTATTACAGAATCAATATGAGAATGATTTGATTTACATACTGACAGGCCCGGAGTAGGCATAAACTTTTCAGCTAGAGGAGTTAGTGGATTCATTGAAGCCATTCAGCTCATCTTTAACTCTACTGTATGAGCACCTGTTCTTTTATAATTTAAATAACTCTTTTATAAACTTTTATAATTTCAATCATTTCAATAGCTGTACATTTAAAGAGTCATGAGAAAAATATGACTGTTTTGCTTAGTGTGGAGGCCTGGGGGGTATTCCATCAACGTCACTAACCAAATCTGTGCTTAAATGAAAAAGCCTGGTTTGAATTAACATTGACTGTGACTTAAGGCTCAAGCCGTTCCATTAACTCAACTTAGCCGTGTCTCGTCAATGTTAATTCTAGCAGCCCAGAAAAGGCGGTTATCGAAAAGAAGATGTCGAGAAAAGAGTGGGTGCCCACTGATAGAGGGAATAGAGGGGGGGATCTCATCAGACATCATTCCCCAAGGTGCTCGGCAGCAATAGAACAAGGAATTATCTACTACTCTTCCTCAACAGGTATCAGTCTCTCAATAGTAAAAACTGTAGGCCTATATCTGTATCTTTCAGTGAGTGGAGACACAATAAGCCTACAGGATCCCCCAACTGAAGTTGTCCAAGGCTTACCTTAACTAAATGGTAATTGGATATAGCGCCGTATTCCAAAGCTTTTTACAATGACCTCTCATTCACCCATTCACACACACATTCACACACCAATGGCGGCAAGCTGCCATGCGCCGGCCTGCTCATTGGGAGCAATTTGGGGTTCAGTACCTCGACATGTGGCCAGCCGAAGTTCGAATCACCGGCCTGCTGACCTTGCGATCATTAGACGCCAGCTCTACCTCCTTTTTTATTTTTATTTTATTTTAATTATCAAAAATGTATAATTTACATTATTTACACATAGGGAGGCATCAGCCCCCTATCTCAAACTCAAAGAAACCAATACAATAAGAAAACCCAACAGTTCAAACCAACAAAAATAATAAAAACATAAATTCAAACCAACAAAAATAATAAAAACATCAATTCAAACCAACGACAAAAAACAAACAAACACAAGAATTCATTAAAAATCATATACCAACCCTCCATCCTTCCCCACAGTTATACATGTGCTCCCTTCCCCAAACACCTTCTCAAATTTCTCCTTCCCCTTTTCACCAGATCCTTAAACACCTCCCACACATCCACCACCCTCTTTTCATAATGAGCCACATTCCTTCTCAGCCTGACCGCATACCTCTTGTGACTCAATACATAATTCAGCAAATTCACATTACACCCTTTCTTCTTACCCACCACCCCAAACAACCACAACTCCTTCCAATCCATCTCCTCCACATACCCTCCTTCCCAGTTTCCACTAATCAACTCTTTCATCTTCTCCATATATAACCCCAGTCTCCCACACTCCACATATTGGTGCATAAATGTCTCTGCTGCTTCCCCACATACATCACACATCCTATCAACATTTGCCTCAAACTTGCTTATAATAACATTGTTAAAGATCCTGTTGTGCCTCAGTAAAAAATCCATCTCCTCACATTCTATGGAGTTCCACTTCACCTTCAAGTTCTCCCACACCCTTCCCACCCTCATCTCTGGAAATACTCTCTCCCATACTTTCTCTGCAGCCGGCCTCCTCACCTTCCCTTTCCTCAGTATCCTGTATATCATCCTTGTCTTCACACCTCCCATTTGAATTTTGACATCCCCCTCACCTATAAAGAACCCTACCTCTCTTCTCTCCCCTTCTTCCTCCACTTCCCTATCCACCATTGCCCTCCACTTCACTGGCATTCCTTCTTTAATCTTTTCTAACATATTCCTCGCTGCCCCCTCGCACATCTCATCTCCCATTTCCTCTACTGCATCCACCACCACCATTGCAGGCATGAATCCGGGTACAAATTCATACACCAAATCCCTCACCTTTCCCAACCCAGCCCTCATCATTGCCCTATCATACAATTCCTTCCCTTCATATCTTATTCTTGGGTTTAAAAACACTGGTTGCTCCCACACATCTCACATTTTCACATTCATAAGACACCCATTGTAGAAACTCCCCCCATGCCTCCAAAACCTCCCTATAGAAAGGTGCTACTCCCTCTCACATCTCCTTCTTCATCTTCATATACACCCCACTCTCCCCACACCCTCCACTCTTACTGATGGCCTCAGCCATGAATATTTCCCATGCAAACTCTCTATCCCCATATAGATACTTCACCATCCTTTTCACCCTCATAGCCTTCTTTTTCACCTCCAGATTCATCAACCCCAATCCTCCATCCTTACATTCATTCTCTAATACCTCCTGTGCAATCCTTATCCCTTTCCCTTCCCATACAAACTCATTCACCATCCTCTCAACCTCCCTAACCACTCTCTCTGGCACATCCAACACACCCATTACATACACAAATTTGGACATCAAGAGTGCATTGACTACCACCACCTTCCCTCTAAGCTTCAGCCTTCTCATCCTCCATAACCCTAACGTCTTCCTAACCTTCCCCAATATCCCTTCCCACTCCATGTCCCTACCTTCTCTGGATTCTATACCTAGATTTATCCCTAACACTCTAAAGTAATCCTTCCTTTCCCTCAACCCTAACTCATCTCCCTCTTCCCTCTCCATACCTATATACATTATCTCCGACTTCTCTACATTCACCTTTGCCCCAGATGCCCTACCATATACTCTTACACTCTCCATCACCTCCCTCACACTTTCTTTGTCCCTCACTGTCACTGTTGTGTCATCCGCATACTGGCTTAACACACTGACCCTACCTCCTGGCAAACTGATCCCTCTTATCCCTGTGTTCTGTGCTATATATGATGCTAACGGCTCTGCTGACAGTGAGTACAGCAGAGCCGATAGCGGACACCCCTGCCTCACAGACCTCCCTAACCTAAAACTATCTGTAAGTATCCCATTCACCTTCACGCAGCTCCTAGCCTCACTATACATCCTCCTCACCCATCCTATCATCCTATCTCCAAATCCAAATCTATCTAGCGCTCTATATAAATACCCATGATCTACCCTATCAAAAGCTTTATTCAAATCTAAACTAACCACTATCCCCCCCCCACTAACTTTCAGGCGGTCCGCCACGATGGAATTTCCTCCGCCACCATGCAGATTTTTCAACCCAAAAAAAAAAAAAAAGATTTAGGCCGCTTTTCAGACCTTCACAGCCCTAGACACACCCACAAGCGCGAAGCGACGCGCTTGCAAAACTGTTTTGTGATTCCTCATTTAAATTACGTTGTACCTGTTACAATGACAATAAAGATCATTCATCTTCATCAAGATGAGAGATGGAGCGATCCGCTCACACAGCTGTCCCGCATCCGCTAATCAGCGCAGCACCGAACCGCCGGGCTCGTTGAGCGGATGCGAGGCAGCTGTGCCCGGGACCGGCCACTTCACATAAAGGAAGGAAGGAAGGAAGGAAAGAAAGAAAGCCGTGCACAAACGAGAGCTAAGTCAGACCGGGACGCTGCCAGTATGTGTGAGAGCCGGACTGCCAGCGTGAACATTTGAACCGTGTCATTTTATTTAATGGACCATTTCGTTGTCTGGTACCTGTACTGTAGCAATGACAAATAAAGTCCATTCCATTCCATTCCAGAGAGGGACGGACGGACGGACTACCCTTGTTTTTAATTTACAGGAAAACATTTTATTTTCGAGTTTTGGCTGAAATGACGTCGTTGTTTTGAGCGCGCGTGCGCGTTTCATGCGCGTGCACGCGAAAAAATCGCGCGCGCGCGCCCAGCGCGTGCGCGGTCAGCACTACCCGCCACCATGGTAAAAATTCCTGGAGGAAACACTGCAGTGTCCACTATATCTCTACCTGGTATACTATAAGCCTGTGTCTTCCCTACAACTTTCCCTATCACCCTCTTCATCCTATTTGCTAACACCCTTGCTAAAATGTTGTATTCCGTGTTCAACATTGTGAGGGGCCTGTAGTTCTCTAACTTCCCCCTACTGCCTTTATTCTTGTACACAATGCTCACCACCCCCATTGCCATAGTAGCTGGAATTTCTCCTCGTTCCTCCACCCTTGTGAACACTTTCAATAATATTGGCCCCAGCAACTCTCTAAACTCACCCACCAACCCATCTAACCCCGGACTCTTATTCTTTTTCTATCCCTTTATTGCTACCTCTATCCCTATTTCCCTATCACACATGTCCTTATCTTCCTTTCCTATCTCCATCCTAACTGTTCCTAACACCTCTTCTATGCTCTCTTCATCCACCTCCTCTTTCCTAAATAAATCCTCATAAAAGCTCTGTACCCTCTCTGCTATCTCTACAAAATCACTAACCTTTTCTCCCTTTACCCCCTCTAACTCTGCTATACAGTTCCTACTCTCTTTCACCTTCTCTAACCCTAAAAAATACCCTGTACATTTCTCCCCCTCCAATGCATACCTTGCCCTACTCCTAACAATCGCCCCTTTGCATTTCTTCTCCTCAAACTCCTTCAAATCTTCCCTAGCCTTAACATACCTCCCCACATCATATCCTACCTCCTCCTCTAATCTATCTGCCTCTCTCCTCAATTCCTCCCTCAACCTCCTCTCCCTCTCCCTCTCTATTCTATTCCTATTCCTACCATATCTCATACTAATCTTCTTAATCTCCCCCTTTAAATGTTCCCACCACCTCCCTGTATCATCCTCATACATACTCCTCTCCTTCTCCCTCATCACACACCTTTTTACCTCCCTCCTATATTTCTCCTCCTTTACAAAATCTGCATTCAGACACCACCCCCCCCCCCCCCCCCCCCCCCTCCTTTCAACCTCCACACCCAACACACACTCTAACACTGCATGATCACTCAGAGTGTTCATCCTGTACCTCACCTGGCTGAAACCTTCCCTCATCCCTTCTGATACCCACATTAGATCAATCCTGCTCTGTTTCAGGATGCCTCCCACCACCTGCCTCCAAGAGAAGTCACTTCTAGCAGGATTCCTCTTCCTCCAAATGTCTATCATTCCCATCTCCCTCATTACACGCAATAGCACCTCCCTAGAAGAATCACCCCTAAACATACAACTCTTAGAGGCATCTAACCGGCTGCACCACACATTAAAGTCTCCCACCACCATACAGTTCTCCCCGCACTTCCCTCTCAAGTCTTAAAAAAAATTACTTCTCTCTCTATCCTCATTTGGTGCATATTCACCACCCTGTAGCTCTTCCCCAAATATTCAAACTCAATCCCTATCACCCTCCCATTCACCTCATCTGTTGTCTGCCTCAACTTTTGCACTACCCCCTTTTTCACCAGAATCGCCACCCCCCTGGATCTATTCCCACCGTTGTTCACAAACACCTTCCCTCCCCATCTCTTTTCAACTCCACCCATCTCCCGTTCCACCCAATGTGTCTCTTGTAGACACACTATATCTGCATCACACGTTTTCAAAACCTGTTCTAACTTAAACACATTTTTCACACCATTTGCATTTAACGAAAAAATAGACAACATAATTATAATGATTACATGAACCCACATCATTACATACATTTTCATTTTACCCTCATATTTTTCCCCCCCACCTTCCTTTTAACCTTTGCTCCCAACGGCCTCTTCCTGCCTGCCTTTAACCCAGGAAAGTCCTCTTCATCACTTCCTAAAACAGACCCCTCATCCTTTTCATCCCCCCCCCCCTACTTTGCCTTGTCCGTACCCCTTCTCTCCTTCCACTGTCTCTCTCCAGCTCTACTCCTCCTCTGTTGCTCAAGTCGATTGACACACTGTCCAGACTACTGGTCAGCTGGTCTTCCTCCACACCGCCAATAGGCGTCTCCTCCACCACCACTTCCTCCTCATCCTCTTCCTCCAACTCTTCTCCCACCACCATCTCTTCAATCAGCTCCTCCACGTTCACCTCCTCTCTGTCCATCACCACCTCCTCCTCCACTGCCGCCGCCTCTCCGTCCACCGCCTCTCCAGCCACCAGCTCCTCGTCCACCACCTCTCCGACCACCAGCTCCTCGTCCACCACCTCTCCGCCCACCAGCTCCTCGTCCACCACCTCTCCGCCCACCGGCTCCTCGTCCACCTTCTCCTCTCCCGTCTCTCCTTCCTCCTTCTCCTCCTCTCCGCCCTGGTCATCACTCCTTCTCCTCCGCCGCTCCCTTCCCTCCTCACACTCCCTTGCATAATGCCCCTGTTTCCCACATCTGTGGCACTTGAATTCAGGGCAGTCTTTCTTTATATGTCCAGGCTGAATGCATATTCTGCATACTCTCACTTGTCTATCATGGACAACTTAAAAAAAACTCTGCTCCTTCAGCCGTCTGAAACTTTGTGGAGTATGGCAAAGATGTTATTGTGCCATTGAATTTGACCTTCAGAAATCTCGTCCCGTCCGCCACATCTGTTCCAGGCCACATCCGTCTCTTTATAGGGGATACAGTTGTCACTCCCCAGCCATCTAGTTTGTTCAATATCTCCTCATCAGAGACATAAGCAGGCAGGTTCATGAATGATACCACCACCTCATCATTTATTAGTTATTTTGCACTGACTTCACACCCCTTAATTCTGAAGCCATCCATGATTTTTTCTTTTGCTGTAACAGATCCCATTGTCATTTCATAGGAGTTTCTACCCTTCATTCTGCACGCCTCCACACTTCCACACACCATCTTTGTTGTTCTCAACAACTCCATCAAAGTCACTTCACCTTCTCCCTCCACCTTCACAATCACCGTCAACGCCTTCTCATAATTTCGTACCTGCTTCTCTTGTTGTTTTGCTGCTCCACTGTCAATGTTCTTTTCATTGTCCTTCTCCATTCCTTTTTTCATTTCCATTGTATCCGTCCGAGGGTGCAAAATATGTCACCCCCCCAAACAGCCAAGCTGCTGGGGGAAGCTAAACTTAAAATGTCCTTTCTCAGTTGATATAAACTGGATTCTACTTCAAAACAATAATGTATCACATTCGTTTGCTCCACCGTGTGCTCTCGGTCTTTCTCCCACCAAACACTTCCTGAAAGGGGCGTCCAGTCACATGCTCTACCAACTGAGCCACAACCGCCCCGACAACTATCCGTGCGTAGTCCTTATTTTGTAAAAACACTGCATCTTATGCAATTATTTCTACTTTTGCTTTAACTGCAGTGTTTGAGGGTTGTTGATGGTGAGACTATTTCTGCAGTCACAGAAATGCCAGAGGTAAGACCAATGTGAAATGTTTTGGATGTGTCTGCATTCTTGAAATGATGAACATCATACCCATACAGGGGAATGAAAACCATACCCCTTTCTGCAGGACATGACTGGACCAAGTACTTCAGCAAGAAATGGAGTAACTATTCATATTGCTATTACCAACTATACAATCTGCTACTCTGACACATTTTCTTTCATAGGATGTTCATTTGATTTATAAGCACCATCTGCTTATTGGCATTGAAAGTCAGAAACCTGACATTCAGTACAAAAACTTAAGAAGGTGCAGTTGGAAATAAACTGGAGAAGGATGCATGTAGCAGCAGAAGGTATGCATGGTTTGGACTCTATTTAATGTTTATTTACATTTTGTCTTCACAGCTGGAAAATTATTTGAGTGACTGAATAAAGAACTTCAAAACAACGTTGACACACTTTCTTTGCTATGATAAATGCTAGGCTTTTAAATAAAATAGTTAACTCCAAACCAAAGGTGACCATTAATAAAATGTGGATTAACTGAAATAGGTGGCTTTATAATGGTTCCGCACAGTTCTTCCATCTATGGGTTCAAGGCCTGGCTGAATGTTTTCCCATTGCTCCTCCAGCAACATTGTGGGCAGTCTCTTATGTCGTAGGGAGGCAATGTTGTGCGAGACTGCACAGGCTACGGTGATGTCACAGGCCCTGTCAGGAGTAGCCCTGAGGTGTTTTTGGCACTGAAACCTAGACGTTGCCCAAAACACATCTCAATTAGTGCCCTGGTTTTGCTGTGGGCATGGTTGAAGGCCCTCTCTGTTTGGGTTGCTGGTTCTGGCTAGGGTGTCATCAAGTATGACCTACAGGGATAGCCTCTGTCCCCGTATAGCCGAACTCAATTAAACTCCCCTACAGAATAAAAGTGTTGTTTATTAGACATGACATTCTTAAACTTCAAGTAGATTAAGTGAACCTTGGATGGTAATAACATTGTCTTGCCTTGTGCAAGCCTCTGTGACAGTGATGCTCAAAAAACATTCTGGAATCTTGGACAGAGCCAAGCCATTTTGATTTGATATTAGATATCAGGAAACTTCATCGCAGATCATCTGACAGCATAGAGGGTGACCTTCAATGATGTGGTACACTTTGCTTGACAGAGCTTTCATTTAAAATTGCTCAGTATGACTAAGAAGTGTTGACGCAGTGAACTTTCAAAATGTAAAATCCAGTTCACAATTATCTGAACATTTGTCCCACATTCCAGAATAATATTTTTAACTTTGTGTCTGACATTGTGTAAGATGGTTTTGCATAGACCCTCTACAGCTACATGTTAGTGCTATGACATATTTGGTTAGGGTAAGGAAAGGAACACCAGATGTTGTGGTAATAAGGTAAACACTATCTCTGTACAGTACAGTTGCTTCTTTTGTAAGGCTGACATTGAAATGGACATGTATGTGAACAACTGTCAGGTTAACAACATTTAGATCCAAAGCAGTGTTGACATAAAAACATTTTTTTTATCTATTATCACAGATGTGCACATTTCATCCAAATCCACATTACTATTCTGCCTGACACTGTATGGACATTTCGGTAGGCTACATTTAGGCAATGGAAAGATTTCAGATTGACAGTCTGTCTCCACAGGTCCAGATGGGGCCTGGATATGCACATAGGTACAGGCTTTTAGTTTTGATCATTAATACATTCTCTTTGGAACTTAAATAAAAGTACAATTCATGTAAATTCATGCTTAGTCATTGTGAGGAAAAAGGTCTGAACTTCTGTTTCCGAACAT
>NC_137689.1:53345816-53348316 GCF_963989245.1 Nansenia antarctica
TGGCCCGGTGCCAAGGTGTGGAGGGAATTCACATTTTATGGTTCTTTAACGTCTATTGTCTGAGGCTTAATTAGACAATGCTTCGCCTTCTCCTCTCTTTCAGACACAGTGTTTGTCATGTTTGTAAAGATAGAACTGCTCTATAGTGATTTTAGTAATTCCATTAACTGGGGTAGGGGGGGGAATAAGGGATCCGTTTTTGAATAAATCAAGGTTTTATCTCTGTCGAGATAGAGACAGAATGAAATTATGCGTTGAATTAGTGACTAGGATTCTATCTTAGACTAAAAGCTCATTTCATTCATGACCAAGGCTTCATTTAATTATAATCTGTTAAATGAATTACAATAGAAAACTAAAGCACAAAAGATTTCCAATCAGTTGACAAACAAAGCCAGACTGCACACAGATACACACTCAGACATAGACACGCACGCGTACACACACACACACACACACACACACACACGCACGCACACGCACACACACTTAAATACATAACAAAACAAAAGAGCAAAACCCCGAAAACATTCCAACAGGGCATATTTCTCTTTTTTAAAAATAGGATTTGTTTTGCCTGAATCACAGATCAACAAGAGCCTACACAACGCCTGCACTCAGCAGTTTAAAATAAAAGCAGCGCTCGCTAACACATTCACGTAAAAAAAAAAGACCCGGGATACTGAAGGATAGAGGTGACCTTCAAACGCAGAGCAGCAACACATCAGATAAGCGGAGAGAGAGAGAGAGAGCAACTGGAGCCCAAACAGCAGAGTGATGCAGAGCTTTCATCCTGGCTGTGTGACTGGCGACTGGGCCCAGCCAGCCTGGAGGACGAGGCTTCCTGCCCGGGTTGATGTCTTTGATGCCAAAGATGGGGTGAATGTCCCGCTGAGTCAGTCAGGTACACGGAGAGGCAGACGACTGACTCTACTGTGTGTGTGTGTGTGTGTGTGTGTGTGTGTGTGTGTGTGTGTGTGTGTGTGTGTGTGTTGTGTGCTTGTGTGTGTGTCTGTGATTGTACTGTGTTGTGCATTTGTTTGAGCCTGATGGAGAGCTTTGTATCCTTCCTTAGTGATGCTTACTGATTACTTAACTTACTCAAATGTGTTTGTGGTAAGTCACTTTGGATAAAGGCGTCTGCTAAATGGCAAAAATGTAAACATGTGAATGCTGATGATGTACAGTATGCGGCATGCCGTTTAGTCTTTCATGCTTCCTAGTTGAAGAAGAAACTATTGGTTTGTCAAAGATTCATCATGGTGAAACCGTGCAGATGCTTGATTTTAAAAAATCGGATCTTATGCTGATTTGAGTGGCTTGGTACAAAAACTCAAATTGCAATCCATTGTCTACACAGTATCTAATAGGTAAAGAAAAACGAAAGAAAGATGTCACTGTACTTTTTTTTTTTTTTACTTACTTTTTTTACCATTTCCTTTCATGCTGGAAAAGTTGGATTTTACTTTTTCATTGCCATTGCCTCCTCAGAAGAAGTGACATTAACTCTAAGAAGCAAAAATGACTATTTGAAAACGAGCAGATTATAAAAGCAGGTGTTTTTACCAGTGAGAAAAGCATGTCCTTAAAACGTGTGTAGAACACCTTCAATATAGGCTAGATGACAAAATAGAGCGGAAGCATATGTGTGTCTGTATGGGTCTTCTGTTCATGTACATGTGCGTGGGTGTCTTCGTGCATGCATGGCTGCCTGTGTGTGTGAGTGGGAGGTGTGAGTGAGTGTGTGTGTGTGTGTGTGTGTGTGTGTGTGTGTGTGTGTGTGTGTGTGTGTGTGTGTGTGTGTGTGTGGGTGGGTGGGTGGGTGGTTGCGTGCGTGCGTGCGTGTGTGTGTGTGTGTGTGTGTGTGTGCCAGCATGCCTGCCTGTGTGTGTGGGGGAAAGGTGGCACTGACACAGCAGTCTGGTAGGATATCCGGCTCAGACATAGAGAGGAAAGATGATTGGCCAGGCTTCAGCAGGGAAGGGGGCGAGCACGGCCACGTGAAGGGACGGACGGACGGACAGACGGGCACAGACTGGCAGAGGTGCCCACTTCTCCTGCCAGGGCTGGGACGGATGGATGGGTGCATTAGAGAGGGGGACATCGGCTGTCTCCAGCTTCAACCAGAGCTATCGTCGTCCATTTATCATGTCCAACAGACCTCGGCCTGTCCGCTGCGAAGGCCACTACTCTAGGCAAAGAGAGGTCGCTGTGAGCCGGCAACGGAGAGACGAGTTGTTGGACAAGGTCTCTATTATTGGCGAACTCAATTCATGTTTGGCAGATCATTTGAGATCACTGTCAGTCTATTTTCTTATGACGATCTCTCTCTCTCTCTCTCTCTCTCTCTCTCTCTCTCTCTCTCTCTCTCTCTCTCTCTCTCTCTCTCTCTCTCTCTCTTTCTCTCTCTCTCTGTCTGTCTCTCTCTGTCTGTCTCCGCTCTACTCCATTTCAGCAGTCAGTGTACTTTGTCTATGTAGGGGTGAGATATGCTCAGGCT
>NC_137689.1:53353316-53375816 GCF_963989245.1 Nansenia antarctica
TTTTTTTGCAGCAAATTTAAATGCATAGAACAAACACACCCACACACACATACTTATAACGACTATAAAACAAATAAGAAACATTCAGGCGATACAGCGCCATACTGTGTACCATCTTGCAGACGCAATACAGAGCATATCAATCATACTCCAAACACACTGAATGAAGAAAAGGGAAGAGGAAGAAATCGAATAAAAATAAAGGAAAAATAAGGATTCCGTCCATTTTCCTCCTCTCTCCCCTCTCTCTCTCTCTCTCTCTCTCTCTCTCTCTCTCTCTCTCTCTCTCTCTCTCTCTCTCTCTCTCTCTCTCTCTCTCTCTCTCTCTCTCTCTCTCTCTCTCTCTCTCTCTCTCTCTCTCTCTCTCTCTCTCTCTCTCTCTCTCTCTCTCTCTCTCTCTCTCTCTCTCTCTCTCTCTCTCTCTCTCTCTCTCTCTCTCTCTCTCTCAGCTCATCCATTCTCTATGACACTTGAGGTAATGAATCATAGCCTGGCTGGGCGTGGGGGTGGGGGGTGAGAGGTTGGAGGGGGGGGGGGGTTGAAGAGTCTGACAGAGCGGCCAGTTAAGCACTCTCTCCCCAGCCACTAGGGTTGGGATTCCACCATCATCACCATCACTATCATCACCACTCCAGCTCACACTTTTATATGCAGACAGACCAGTGTGCTCTCGTCTGCTTTAGGAAGAAGGAGCTGTGTGTGTGTGTGTGTGTGTGTGTGTGTGTGTGTGTGTGTGTGTGTGTGTGTGTGTGCTTTTTCACGTTTATTGAAAAAGTCACATTACACAAGTGTAAGAGAGTCAAATTCTTAGCGCAAGACAATAGGGCAATAGGCATAATTCAACATAATTTAAAAGTGACCATACAGGACATAAGTCACAAATAAGATTATTTACAATTAGCAGTATCTTGCAATTTGTAGACAATAAAGCACTAGGCATAATTCAATAAAAAGTGTTTATAGTGCAGGACATAAGTGACAGTAGTAAAGTGATTGTGAGCTTAAGCTGGATGGAAGGAGGCTCACATCAATTGATGCGCTCGGCTGTCCGCACCACCCTCTGTAGGGCAGTGCAGTTGCCATTCCCGGCAGTGAGTGTGAGTGTGTGTGTGTGTGTGTGTGTGTGTGTGTGTGTGTGTGTGTGTGTGTGTGTGTGCCCGCGTGTGTGTGTGTGCATGCGTGCGTGCGTGCGCGTGCATGCGTGTGTGTGTTTATCTGTGTGTGGCAAGGCCTGAGGCTTTATAACAACCTGGGGCATCAACATTTTCTTTGGTTATTTTTCAAAGATCAGAAGGAAAACAGATAAGAAAGGAATACTGAATGCACAAGGGAGGATTCCGATTTCCATCGAATCCTACTGATTCGGAAAGGGATGCTTCCTGTCTTAAAATAATCCCACACATCAACAACACTAACATTAGGAGAGTCAGGTACAAGTCAAACAATAGTACAGTGGAACTAAGACTCCTTCATTAAAAACACAAAGGAAGTTGCCCCAATAGCTTCCATACAGCGTCTTCAAAACAAACAACGTTTTCAAAACGAACCACCGGTTCATGTACAAAACGGAGCTAATGTCGGGGTATGTTGACACCGAAAGGTTACTATACGGCAGGTTATCTCCACTGCAAATGTCCTTTGACACAGAACCTGTCACATTATTGGTCAGTGGGAGCGTGTGCGAGTGTTTCGGATGCCCTTTAGCTCTGTAGGCTAACCTTTGGTCATCAAGGACATCACACAGTACAGTACAGCACTGTACAGCACAGTACAGCACAGTGCAGGGATGCCATCTGTCAGTTCTGATACTGCAAGTCCAGAGTACTGCAAGTCCAGATTCCCTCAAACTAACCTTGGACCCCCTTAGGCTGTCACAGTGAGGCTTTCATGCAATACGGATGCCAGAAACCCTCTCAGTCCATGCTGTTGTTGGCGTCTGCAATCTACCCACCAGTGGATGAGGCTTGAACACAAACCTAAATCAAGAGCTGATGATGAAATCCATCTCCTCCCCTCCTATACAAAGAGCAGGCAGGGGAGAACGCAGCACATTTGCTTGTTGGCTGAATGGGCGGACAGAGAATCCTAACTCAAGACTCCACGCCTGTCCTTAATGAGAAAAGAAAGTGATTTACAAGCATATGCTGCTCCAGTCTCTCTCTCTCTCTCTCTCTCTCTCCCTTGCTCTCTCTCTCGTTCTCTCATTCTTGCACTCTCTCTCTTGCGCACGCTCTGCATGTGCGTGTGTGTGCGCGTGCTTGCGTGCGTATGTGTGCGTGTGTGTGCGTGCGTGCAGGTGAGAGAGAAAGTTTTTCTACAATCATGGTCTTTCGGTCATAAACATGGAAGGTGTACACCTAATCTGTCATCATATTCTGAACTACGAGTCCTTCCTTAATCCGAAACAGCCATTAGCATAGCACAACCATAAAAACAACAGATAGTTAGACTGCCATTCACTTTCCATTTGTTCATTTGAAATGTCATACAGGACCCCCCCCCCCCCCCCGGAAATGAGATGACGCATCTCAAGGGATTGAATCCATTTTGCCAGAATTTAAAATAACTAAACAGTCTGTCTACCTGTTATGGGTACATCTCTGGTGTCCAATGAATTCATATAAACTCAAGAAGCATATTTGAGTAAACGGCAGGATTTGAACGGCAGACCTCTCACATGGATGCCACAGACATAGACTGTGAAGGGCTACATCTGGGCATGGAAGTTGCAGGCAGGATGAATTCATCACCTCCACTTCAAATGGTTGGTTGCACCATGCAGTGGTCCATGTAGTTTGCCCCTTACATAGTCTGTTGGCCTTTGGAAATGGATAATACATAACTCATGACTACCTCTGACAAGTAGCCTAAATACTAAACAACTGTCTTTGTGTTAATAACACAGACCATTTACTTAAAGGGCAAAGCCTCTTAGCGGTCCTGAGCAGGTGGTACTTAGTGGTATAGGGAAAAAAAGGGTAAACGTCGGACACCAGAGAAAATGACGGAAGCGCAAAATATCAGAATAGATGGGTAAAAACATTCACCAAAAAAAGGTAGGCAAACAGGGATTATATATACCCTCTGCTGCTTCACTGCTTCCGAGGCCTACAGTAGGAGTTTCAGGAGTAACATCATGACTGTATCGTGCAGTATACAGCAGGTCTTCTCTAAATAAGGTGTGAGGTACTGGTATCAAACGCTCCACCAACCTATGTTGATATCTGGGATGAGCAGGGTAATCTATGAGTGGAGTGTGCAATGTATGTGGATTGAAGACTGACAGGTCTAAAGACCATATGTTTTGTTGGAGGTGGTTAGTATGGCTAAGATGCATGTGAGAACCATGTTACAGCCAAGTAGTAGTAGGGAAGCACAGTATGACCTATGACAGTCCAAAACTTCCTGTTTTTATTTTTTAGGGGATGAGTTGAGAAAGGGAATATTCTGCACACTATACTCAATCCCTCACTTCATACGCATGGGCCCTATAAGTCCTTGGAGACTACATTGAATGAAAATGATGACACTGTAGCAAGCCTGCATTATGCATTTCATAATCAACTTCCCCCTAATAACTGCATCTGGCCTGGTCTCTGCTATGAATAATGTGTTCAGATGGAGACAAAATACCAATTTCATGCAGATTTGCTCGACTAAATTGCAATCCTTGCAATTGCTCACTGCCTAATACTTATGGCTATGCATATGGCATTTATAGTCATCATTTGTCACAAGACACAAAAGAGAGCTAACTGTATAATGTGCGTGTGTGTGTGTGTGTGTGTGTGTGTGTGTGTGTGTGTGTGTGTGTGTGTGTGTGTGTGTGTGTGTGTGTGCGTGTGCGCGTGTGTGCGTATGCGTGTGTGTGTGTGTGTGTGTGTGTGTGTGTGTGTGTGTGTGTGCGCGTGTGTGTGTGTGTGTGTGTGTGTGTGTGTGTGTGTGTGTGTGCGCGTGTGTGTGTGTGTGTGCGTGCGCGCGCGTGCATGTGTCATGCACTTTACAGAAACGCTGTCCCAACACGTGTACACCACCACACCAAACGCTGACTTGATTGATACGTTCTTTTCCAGCAGCCGTGTTCTGATACCGTGGTACCCAACGCTATTTGATCTCTCTCAAAGCCTCGGAGGGAAAGAATGAGAGACGTGGCAAGGTGTCTTCCCTTTGATTATTCACACTACCATCCTTGCGTGTGTGTGTTCTCTTATTAATATGCTGTAGCCTAGTTACTTTCATCCCCGACACCACTCTTGATAGAGGAACACATAACGGTAATTTCTGCGAAATACACAAAAACGTATCGCTTGTTGTATTATAGGCTACGACCGGCCACGGTGTGTGAGTGGGGTCCCTATGCGCACACAGCGTTGTGAAGCGGATGGTGGATATCATTGCGCATTGGGGAGGGTGGGGGGGAAAGACAGTTGAAGAGGCTAAACAATTCTCTTACCGAGCGTGAAGTACGGGAGAGCGGTGTTGTCGAGATCATCCATAACGGAGATTCGTCCAGGTAGGTCTGTTCTTACGAATAAAAGCAGTCGGGATTCCCCTCCTCCTCCTCCTCCGGCCACGCTCCCCGAGCCACCTCCTCCTCCGGTGAAACTGAACTCGTTCTCCCGGAGTACGGGCAGGGTAGACACGGTGACGGTTTTAACTTCACACGGGCTCTCCGCGTCCCTCTCCTTCTCCCTCTCCTCGTCGAGGGTGGGTCCCCCTCGGATCGTGGTAGCGGTCCCTATCAGCCAGACCCCCAGGAGGAGGAGGACGGTGAGGTGCGGTGGTACTCTCCGTGCCATCCCGTATCTCTCTGTGCGCGGTTCTCTCGCTTTGAGTGCGGCTCATAGGCTGCCCGCGTTCGTTTATACTAACGGTCGCTGCACGGCGGCGTGTCTGGCCAGGAGGCGGCAGCACAGGTGTTTCTCTCTCTCTCTCTCTCTTTCTCTTTCTCTCTTTCTCTCTTTCTCTTTCTCTCTTTCTCTCTCTCTTTCTCTTTCTCTCTCTCTCTCTTTCTCGCGCCTGTAGTTGTAATTTACATCATTACATATGCGAATGTAATGTCGCGTTGAGACGCCACAGTTTAATATAAAATAAGAAAATAAAGGAAAGCAATTATACAGATGAGATTGTGTTATAATCAGAGAGACGCGTGTCCATTAGGCAACCTTTGCGTAAAGATAGATCACTAAAGACTGCTGTCCATTTATGGTGCACATGCAAGTGTGCCTGTTAAACCTTGATTTATGTTACGCTTTCATTGAACCAAAAAAAAGTGTGTTCGTTTCATCAGTAGCCTACAGGATAGAGGCTCGATACAACATTTCCAGCGCTGGATTAATAGATGACAGCACCCCCATCTCTGCTGCTTTATGTGTGAGTTCAAAGGGAAATGTGTTGCAGGTAGGCCCACGGCATTGCACTCCAACCAAGGGGCATGAACAGAAGAACAAAGAGAATCTGCAGATAATATTCAGTCTCTCTCTCTCTCTCTCCCTCTCTCTGTCCCTCCCTCTCTCTCTCTCTCTCCCTCTCTCTCTGTCCCTCACTCTCTTTCTTTCTCTCTCGCTCTCTCTCTTGCAGATGAGTGAATGCATCAATGTTGACTCCCCGGGGACATGAGCTGACTGACTGCAGCTGTGTGACCAGGTCTTTTTTTAGTTCTGCCTTTTTCTTTTAACCCCGTTGGACCACATCTTATTGTGTTATTTAATGTTTACAGCAATGTCATAACAGCCTGTGTTCACCACCATTTCACTCCATCTGTCTACAGTATGTGAAACAGGCAGGGATGAAGCGGGGCCTCCTGAGTGCATGACCCAAGTGTCTACCATTCAACCAAGACCATATCTGTAGTTGTTGTTGTTCAATTGCTGTTCAATGTTATTTTTATTGCAGCGATGGAGAAGAAACAGCTGGGAAAGGGCCTTGAAACAGGACCGAGTGGTTAGCGCACTTCCACCTGTAAAAAACATAAAACTCCACTCGCCAGGCAGTAGAACACACACATAGAGTACAGCCACATTGTCCCTTTAGTGGAAATTCAAAGTTTTTAGTGGAAATTCAAAGTTTTTAATTGCACAGAGTACAATGAAATGGCTCTACTGGCTGAGTCACAGCCGCCCCAGATTGCCCTCTACGTTCATCTCGGCATTGCTTGCATAAGAGCTAAGGACGTCAGCACACTCAAGTGTCATAGCATCTCCCCATTGGATTGTTTAGTACACATAATTGCCTAAAGGGCAGATTTGCCATGTTCCCTGTTCTCATGGTCAAAGTGCTGACACAGTGTAGAGAGATACACCGCTAAACAGCCATGGACTCTGTGCAAACGGAGCACAAAGGGGGTCCTCTTTAGCTGGTGTGTTTGACAGAACACTGTAGGCCTATTTTGCGGCAGGCAGTCCTAAGTGGTAAAATGCATCAGCGAGGGGATGTTTGTGTGTGTTGTGTTTGTGTGTGTGTGTGTGTGTGTGTGTGTGTGTGTGTGTTTGCACGCCCACAGAGGGACTGCGAGGGGCAGCCCTAACAAGGCTGCTAAAGGGAGACTCTGCATTCTTAATAGCTAATGGAGCTTTTAAACACAGTCCCTGGTTGGTTATATGAGATTTATTGCCAGAGAAATTGCCTCGACCTCTATGCCAAGGCGGCTTCTGATCCCCCAAAATTGAATTTGACAGAGAACAAGGCAACGGCCGCCGGTCTAGACGGAGACGCGGTTAAACAGGTTTCCGCAGTGTAATGAGTCCGGGGCTTCTCCCCTCTCCCCCCTCCCCTCCCCTTCCCTCCCCTCCTCTCCCCTCCCCTCCTCTCCTCTCCTCTCCTCCCCTCCTTTCCTCTCCCCTCTTATCCTCTTTTAACAGGGCATCTATGCTTGTTTACTGATTTCCACAAATTAATGAACACATTTGTCAGCCCTCACTCTCTGCTCTTTTAGTATTACTGGAGTTGGTTGAGTCATGTGTGGCCATGGACTAAAGCTGAACCCGACCCATCTCACCAACACAATACAACGCACAAACATAGATCCTGAAACAGTATTTTTTACGCATGGTACAGTATTTCTATGTTCATGGACTAAGTACTTTATACTTAAATATGCATGACAGGATTACATTTGTAATTAAACCTATTAACAATGAAATAGCTCTGGATGGGAAGCCTGTGTCTGAAACGAAGGAAGAGTATTAGAAATGTGTGACACTAATATTCCAGCATATGGTGATAGTGTGGACAAAAGATATGCAAGATCTGATGGATTAAAGCCAGGTTGTTGCTTCTTTAAATCCAATTGTTGTCCCACTCAGTCTGGCACTTAACCCAGGTTTATTCTGCTGGTGTGCGCTAGCAAGGTGAGGGAGGTTGGGTGGCAGCATCTGTTAAACGACTTAATAACTGATTAAGATGTTATTTGTTCATAGTATTCACCTCGTGATTTTGCATTATGTACAGTCAGGCTCTCATATAAATGTATTGGGAGAGGGGAGAGGGACAGGGGGAGGGGGAGGGAGGGGGTAGGGTATGGAGTATGGAGAGAGAGTCAGAGAGAGAGGGAGACTAATAATAATAATAATAATAAAGCATTTTATTTGTATTGCACTTTTCATTCAAAATAATCTCAGAGTGCTACAGAGTTAAAAAGAAACAGGCTAAAAAACATAATAAGTTAAAAACAGTAAAAAAAAACAAAAGAAGACAATAAAAAACAAAAGAAATCACAAGAATGAACACAGGTTTAACAGTCAAAGGCCTTTTTGAATAAAAACGTTTATGTTTCTGTTGCATTATAAAGATGTGAAACCCAGGTTCGGTGCAGATCAGAATGAACGAGACAGGAACGTGTGTAAAATAAAGTTTCTCTCTTTACTGAGATGAATAAACAGGATCACATCACACAAACACGTACTTGACTTTTCGAAAATAAAGGGAAGAAAACTCTGTCTCCGAAAAACAGGATATTCAGGCAATCAAACACTGAAAGGTCGAAACCTACAATAAACAAACAAAGATACGTTTTACAAAAGTACCAGGGGCCGATTCCTAGAAGGCTGATTAAATCAAATCCGGCAATAATCTTCTAATCGGCGATCATTTCAGCTCCAGTTCCATTCCATGAATGTGGCTCAAATAATTCGCTGCTTGGTTGCTATGCAACCAATCCCTCAGAACAAACCTGGTAGCGAGCAGGTTTACAGGCTGGTTTAAGTAATACGTGCGTCAAAAATGTCTCACAGGCGGAAACTTAATCCCGAACGACAGTTCCATCAAGTGTCTTTTAGGAAATATTAGTTCCCACTTTTTACGAGATAGATAGATAGATCTTTGATATTTTGAAAGTGTGATAGATAGATAAATAGTTTGATTGTGTGATAGATAGATAATTTGATATGTTGAAAGTGTGATAGATAGGTAGGTAGGTAGGTGTGTTGTGTTGTGTTGTGTTTTTGTCTCCCCCTGTTGTCAATTATTTTATTTTGTTTATCAGATGCATGCTTGGTTCCAGTCCCATCATTCCACACCTGTTCCTAACCTGTTCCTTCATTATAAATACCTCTGTGTCCTTAGTTCTCTCTCTCTCTCTCTTCTCTCTCTCTCTCTCTCTCTCTCTCTCTCTCTCTCTCTCTCTCTCTTGTTGAGCTGTGGCAGGGCTCTGGTGGGTAGAGATCTTGTTTGGTTTTGGTTTCTTCTTTGTCTTGTTAATATTGATGTGAAACCTTCCATTTGTTGTGTTGCTTTTTGTACATTATGATTTGATGGTACTTTGGGTTGTGTTCTGTATTCTGTTAATGTTGTGTTTATTTGTGCACACAGGGGCACAATGATGACTAGTTGATACCCTGGGTTTACATCTTGCACTCATGTAGGATTTACCTGCTGTCTAGCACCCCAGTTTAGAGTGAGCACCACCCACTGTACTTTGAGGTGCCTAGCACCTGTTAGGGGGGGTGGGATTATTTTTGAAGTATCACTTTTATTTGGTGCCACTGTTAGTCCTCTCTGTTCCCTGTGTTGCTTTATCAATACATATTCATTTATTACATTTTGGGTTTCCTGGTTGTTGTGTGACTGCACCCTCACTTGTCCATTCTGTTGCTTTATGTTGCGCCCTGCTACCCCTAGTCACCAGGGGGTGTAACATAAATTGGGGGCTTGTCCAGCATCTTTGATCCTTTCAGGCAACAGGTTGGTGTGCAGTGCGCATAGGTTGTTAATTTGGTTAGTCTGGTTGTGTTGTATTAATGATTATAAGCAGAAAGCAGTCACATCGCTTTTGTTTACCTTCTTTCAGAACAAGAGTACTTAATTACCTCAGCAACACCTACTATAGTATAATAGTACCTATACAGCTTTTAATTTGAAACATATAGTGAAAAGTGTTGAGTAGAGAGACTTCTGAATTTAGAAGTATTTATATATGTTTTTAACTGCAATGTCCACACTTGTTCTTCACTTATTAACAACAGATAGCAGAAGTGTTGATTTAAAAATATATATATAATAATAATAATACATATTTATAAACTATAGTGTATGTTGCTGGTATGATGTCAATATGACTATCAACAGATCATTTTTACGCGCACAGAAAAAACAGACGAGGGTCTGAATCTCTAGATGGCGTGCCGCGGCAGCCAGCGTGAGACACGCTTGAGACGTGCATCTCACGTTCGCTGTGTGGCTGCTCTAACCCATTAACATGGGCACCGAAGTGAAACGCACACACGCTACTGAGGTTGACGTCCGTGGTGTGGTCTGGGCTTAAGGCCTGGAACACACGGGACGCCTGTGTACACACAGTGTGTGTGTGTGTGTGTGTGTGGCGGAACTGCTGCACCTCTCACGCTTGCGACTTCCCTACTGGCTGCGTGTCTTCTATGCCTCTAACTGCGGAGCTGCTATTGTCATCCCTATCTTTGTACATTAAGTTGTGCCTGCAACGCGCGCGGCACACAGAAAAAACAAGCAAGAGTCAGACTCTCTATGGTTCGGATTATGGTCAAGGGGTAGGCATATAGGTCGATATCCAGTCATTTTGCTTTGCAAGACAGCTGCTGGGAATATCAGGAAAAAAGTAGTCTTCTAACAAGTGAAATCTGGTCCTTGGAGGTGTTTGCTGTTTTGGCAGATTCTCCCTGGGCCCTCTTATTTAATTGATTAGACAAAGTCATTAGCTGGGAAGGAAGCTCTGACCCAGTTCTGCAGGTGTAAATAAAGGGCAAACTCCTCTGAGAAACTGGGTTGCACCTGGAGACACACACACACACGTGCAAGCAAGCACCCATGCACGCACTCACTCACACATGCACACACACACACACGTGCACACACACGTGCATGCTCCCTGTAAAAGATGGATTTTGTAGGTGCTGAGCTAACATGCATTCCAAAAGGCCTTGAGCCACCCTGCCGTAAAAATCTACCTCCCTCTGGTCCCTTATGTGTGTATCTCCCCAAAAGTGCCCCGACTATCACCAACCAGAGTAACATTTATCTACAGTGATACAAAGCCGTGTTCCTCTAAGATAGAAGACACCGCCAGTCAGATTTCTTCTTCAGAAAGCACAGACAGACACACCACTCTCTTCTGACAGGACAGATGAAAGGAATGACAACCCTTTTCAAACACACAGTCTACCCTTTCCCAGCCCAGGTACTTCTACCCTCATGAAGGTATAAGAGACAGTTGTACACACAGTATAAATTACTCTGCCACTGCTGTCAAAGGCTACAATAGTGTGAGATACTCTTTCAAAGCATATACAGAGAGATACTCCTCTGTCCAAGCATATACAGCAAGATACTGTGCTATGAAAGGCTATATGGAGTACCGTAAAATACTGTACTCTGCTATCAAAGGCTATATGCACTGGCGTTATAAACCATGTATTGTTACCTGTCTGCCTCTTGCATGATTGGATACATAAAAACTTCGCTTGACAAAAGGCTGATTATTTATTGTGTTGTTCCACTTGGCTGTAAGTGGGAAGGCGCAGGTCAAGGCACCGCGGGCTATAACAGAAAATATGTGTCAATAAGAAGGAGAGTAAAACACATGACAACACCCTTTCCACTGAGGAACGTATCATTGTGTCAGGTTGAGCCGTAAATGAACTTTAATGTATAGCCTGCAGGCTGAATCTTAAAGTGCATTATGCTTCAGTGAGTGTTGTTTACACCGTGTATCTATCAAATGCTGTATGATAATATGATGTTTGAATACCAGTGCAAGGCTGGCGGGTTACAGAGAAGGTTTTAATGCAAAGTATATATTTAAATGTCCTCATCTACTGTAACTGCTAGCTATCATAGAGTTTCCCATCAAATGTATTTTATTACTATGCAATTATCTTGATTAGTCTTGATTACCTCTCATCTTACCTTATGTGTATGTCCTTACTGTGTCCTGCTTGCTAATAAGCCTTCTCCAATTTGAATGCATTAGCAAAGAGATCATCAGGCACATAAATGGTAAATGGACTGCACTTATATAGCGCCTTTATCCAAAGCGCTTTACAACGGCCTCTCATTCACCCATTCACACACACATTCACACAATAATGGCAGCAAGCTACCATGCAAGGCGCCAGCCCGCTCACTGGGAGCAATTTGGGGTTCAGTGTCTTGCCCAAGGACACTTCGACATGTGGCCAGCCGGGGCTTGAATCTGCCAACCTTGCGGTCATTAGATGGCAGCTCTACATCCTGCGCCACAGCTGCCCCCATAGCAACAGAGCTAGGACACTGTTGTCTACTCTTAAACGGCCAACATTAGTCTTTTTTTTTTCTTTTTTCTGATATATGACATCCTGGTGCTGCATAATGTTATTGCACAATGATTACAGTCTAAAAATGAACTCAAAGATGTGACTTGGCTACCCTGTTTGAAGTAGTAGAGCCAAGTCTCAAATATAACCCACCAAACCCTTGTAGAGTCAAACACCCTTTCGACACATTTTATTGAGAATTGCTCCAAGCTATGTCTGGTGTTACTTTCCTGTATGTGTATTTCTGGCACTAAATTCTAGTTTCTTACAGTAGCTCAGAACTCGAAAGGTGTTACTTGGCTACCCTGTTTGTAGTAGAGCCATGACTCAAATATAACCCTCCAAACCCTTTCGACATATTTTACTGAGAATAGCTCCTAGCTATATCTGGTGTTATTTTCACAAATAACTAACTGTGAATGGCTAACGTCACCAGTCTGTGTTTCCATTCTTTGAGTATACTTTTTTAAAGAAAAGCTAGGAAGCAAAACTGGCTGGTGTGGGTCTTTAAGACATCCTCTGTCCTCCTCTGACCCGAGCATGGTTATCCATAAACGTTCTACTTACTAGGTCTGCAGTAAACCCTCAAGCGTTAGCATTAACACTTTCGCTAATGTGCTGTTGTCATTCACATTATACAGTATATATAGGGTGATGCATTCTACACATATTCTCCTAGCCTCCTTCCCCAAGACGTTATATCGTTATGAGTTTTAATGAGGTTTTTTTAGGACCTCATGATGGTACATCCCTTTGGAGCTACAGTATACAGTACATTCCTGTGCACTCGTTCAATAGCATAGATACTGTATGATACACACAGAACAAACTAGGAGGCTGTTATTATTGCAGGCAGCTGTACAGAATAGAGACATCAGATGCCTGTATACAGCTTCAACCTCCCTTATGCACATCTCTCTCTGGATTGGAGGAGGATTATCTACTTGGGGTGTACTCCCAGAGGCACTCCTGTTCTGAATGGGCCACCGGCAGTCTGAATGCTGTCATGGATTTAGCCATCAATTCAATGGCAGGGAATCGACAAGCGACAAAAGAGGAACTCACTCTCTGATTAGCACACAACAATGCAGGGCCAGGGAGGAGGAGGAGGGGGAGGAAGAGGAGGTGGAGGGGACCTACCTGCTCCACTGAGCCATGATGCCTCAGCTCCTATAACCCCACATTGGTGCCTTCATTTTCTCCTCCCTGTTTTGTCCAGGCAGGTCACACACACACACACACACACACACACACACACACACACACACACACACACAGACACAGACACACACACACACACACACACACACACACACTGTGTTGTTAAGGAGGACCGTGGCACCGGCTGTGAGTGTGGTTGGTGGAAGCCAGGCTTGTCATTGTTCATCCAGGGGCGAGGGAGTTGGGCACATGGTCTTGTTTGTGCATATGCAACTATGCAGGCTTAGGTGCTTTATCTTGCTGGAGGGCCTGTTCAAATTCAGCCATCTGTGCTTTGGTTAAAAGTGTTCAGAGGGGGTGGCTAACGCCGATACTACACCAACACCGAAACTTTGCCAACACTGAAACAAGAGCATACCGTCATGCACCAAGAGCAGGACAAGATGCGCTGCCACAAATGTTGATCTGCAGACAAAATAGACTATCATGTGCTTATTCCTCCGCATCTACTGTACGCCTGTGCAACACTCTCGTTGCTAAGGAAAACACACCGCTTTTGCATGTGGTCCAGCATGTCTCATACATTAGATCACGGTTTGTTGTTGAACTGTGCCCCACGGTACAGAGACATAATGATGCCAGCGGTACTTATATAATTCCTATATGTCCTATTTTTCAAGTCAAGTCAATGTTTATTGGGTATATCATATGTGACACCAGACAGTGTTTTGATCAACCAGTTGCTGTGGTAATTTTTTAATTCTCTTAAATGTTTTAACACATCCCAAACTGAAAGTATGTTTACATGTCAAGTCTCTCTTACCAGTAGCCTACGGCAAACGAGAACAATGAATCCAATCCAAGTAGTTAGTGATCGTTAAACTGTTGTTTATTATATTGAGTGGGTACTTCAAAACTTCAAGTTGCATATTTTGAAGAAAAAAAAAGAATACCAGATGTTGTTGACACAATAACGTTCACTTTAATTGTCTAGCCTTTCGGGTTTGCGACTGGTTTACCCCTAGTCTGGCTTGCGTCACATATCTGATCACATCTCATTGTTCCTCCTACTCCCCAAGTACACACCACTCATTAAACGTGTGAAACCGACAGTAAGGACAGTTAAAATCTGTCGAGGATGCCGACTCTACACTGCAGCACCAGTTCCATATCAAGAACTGGCCTGGTCAAAAAGCAGCACCTATACTTCCTGAGGAGATAAAGAAAGCCCAGCTGTCTCCCAGAATTCTGGCCAACTTCTACCGCTGCACCATTGAGAGCATCCTAACCAACTGCATCACACCGACCGGAAGGCCCCACAATGGGTAGTGAAAACCGCCTAGCGCATCATCAGCACCAAACTCCCTACCATTAAGTCCCTCCAGGCAGACCGGTTTCTGAGGCAATAAGCATTATCAAGGACACCTCGCACCCCAGCCACGGTCTGTTTGATCCCCTACCATCTAAGAGACTCAAGAAGTACAGGATCCTCAGGTCCCGTACCAGCAGGCTCCAGAACAGCGTCTTTCACACAGCTGTCACTCTGATGAACACATTCTGTCTCCCAGTGTCTGTGTACCCCCCTCCCCCCCGCCCCCCAGTCACTGTGGACACCCAATTTAAATATTTAAAATGTTATCAACAACAGTAATGGAAGCAGGAATAGAAAGGGTCTGAGTTCTTAACCTTGTTTCATACACTATTTGACATGTAATGGTCAAACCGTACCGTAGTTCCTAATACAAAACAAAACAAGACCTCTGCCCTCTACACCAAGTCTCTTGGCTCGGTAATCTCTTCACATGGGCTCTCCTACCACAGCTACGCAGACGACACTCAACTCTTCCTGTCCTTCCCCCCGTCTGATGTACACGTGGCAACCCGTATCTCAGCATGTCTCGCTGACATTTCAACTTGGATGGCTGACCACCATCTCAAGCTCAATCTTAACAAGACCGAGCTCCTCTTCATCCCCGGGAAAGCCTGCCCTCTCCAAGACTTCTCCATCACAGTGGAGAACTCTACTGTAACCCCCTCCCTGACAGCCAAGAACCTTGGAGTGATCCTGGATAACCGACTATCCTGTGCGGAGAACATTGCAGCAACGGCTCGCTCCTGCAGATTCCTCCTCTACAACATCAGAAGGATACGACCATTCCTTACCAGAGAGGCAGCGCAACTCTTGACCCAGGCACTGGTCATCTCCCGCCTGGATTACTGCAATGTACTCCTGGCTGGGCTCCCCGCTTCAGCCATTAGACCCCTGCAGCTCATCCAGAATGCTGCTGCCCGGCTGGTATTCAACCTCCCCAAATACTCGCATGTCACCCCTCTCCTTCGCACCCTGCACTGGCTCCCGATAGCAGCTCGCATCAGATTCAAGACCCTGGTGCTTGCATACCAGGCAGCTAAAGGGACAGCCCCTGCCTACCTGAAGGAAATGGTAACCCCCCAAACCCCTGCCCGCTCACTCCGTTCCTCCACCTCGGCTGTCCGACTGGCCCCACCTCCTCTACACAGCAGTCGGGCTGCCCGATCACGTCTCTTCACAACACTGGCTCCCCGCTGGTGGAATGAGCTCCCCACGGCTGTCAGAACGGCAGAGTCACTACCCATCTTCCGTCGTAGACTGAAGACCCATCTCTTCAGGTTACATCTTAACTGCTCCTCCTGAGACATCTTCTGACCCGCAGCACTACGTCTCCTAAAGACACCCGCTTTCCCCTCTGCTGTGTCCCTAAGAACTTCTATTGCCCCCCCTTGTACTGTTTCTCAGTCTCTCCAGTAATATAAAAAAAAATATATATATATATATATATATATAAATAGTAGAAGGCGATAATAGGGAGAAGGTTTTTCCTTCTATCAGTGGCCCCGGGCCCGAGCTAGAGTACTCTTCCTGCAACGAATAGTGGACTGCTGATTCACATGCTTAGTATTCAAATTTATTGATTGTAAGTTGCTTTGGAATAAGGCGTCTGCTAAATGCCAAAAATGTAAATGTAAATGCCCATCCTTGCACCCATTCAGCCCAGCACATAACATAAACTGTGTATGCCTCACTCATAATAATAATAATAATAATAATAATAATAATAATAATAATAATAATAATAATAATAATAAAGCATTTTATTTGTATTGCACTTTTCATTCAAAATAATCTCAGAGTGCTACAGAGTTAAAAAGAAACAGGCTAAAAAACATAATAAGTTAAAAACAGTAAAAAAAAGAAGACATAATAAAAAACACAAAAGAAATCACAAGAATGAACACAGGTTTAACAGTCAAAGGCCTTTTTGAATAAAAACGTTTATGTTTCTGTTGCATTATAAAGATGTGAAACCCAGGTGCGGTGTAGACTGTTACATTTTTATGAGTAGAGAAATAACAAATGAACTTGTATTGCCGAGTTGCACCGAGGTCCTTGGAACATTATCCACTCCGTCTAACACCTCACGGGCTTGTCATTGATGTGTCTTTTGTGTACTAGGCAATTATTTTTCTTTTTTTGTTTGTTTTCTTTTTGTTCAATGATGTCTCCCTCGTTAATTGACAGCAGTAGCCAACAGGTGAGCGAGCTGCGCTTGTTAGACCTTGTACTGCTGGGAGACCTTTTGTCTTTTCTCTCCCGCATCCCGCTCTCCATCTTAAGATGTTCTCTCATTGACAATAAGCTGCCTTTTCCTGACCCCAGTGTCATTATCATTCTGAGAAGACAAGGTAACCATTGTGTGTCTTTATCGCAATAAAGAGCTTACAACTTATTGACAAGCAGACTCACAAGGCAATACCATTGTGCTCATAAATGGTAAGCTTGGTCGAAAAGTCGAAGTAGGAAAGAACAGTAATGAATGTACCATCTCATAGAAGTCTCCAGCCATTAGTATCAGCTAATGTGGTATGTCTGGAAAAAAATTATCCAGCTTGAGAACATTTAAAAGGGAGAAAAAAGCTTCTACCGACAAATCAAAAGTTGACGATGGAAATTGTGCTCTCTATACATTTTAATAAATGTACATAGCTAGTGCAGACAGATAACGTCAGCAAACCTCTAGAAGTTAGCGACTAAGTTTCTGTACGGGGGAGATGTTGATGGTAAGGCACAATGAACAGAAGACAATTTAAGAAAGGCGGATTTCCTGCATGTCGCTCCTTATCCGTCCAGCAGTTGGAAGACAATACGCCTCTAGACGCTAAGCATCTAGATGCTATGCCGGGAGCATATGCAATTCCTGGGAGCCAACATGTCTGCCCCCACAAAACTAATATCAAAGACATTGGATGTATATGATTTTGATTAGTCTAATGGTTTGTACACTTGTAATATACCTTGTCTGAGATCTGAAGATGTGTGTGAGTTTATTTTTGAGCTATGTACTGTAGGTTCTATCAAGTAATTTCCTCTCCTCTTTTCCGTGTGACTTCTCATACCAAATAAGGAGCCATAACTCTGTCTCACATAGCCAGATGCTGGGGCTCATTGTTCTCAAGGATACACTTCTCTCACTCAAATGATTTGCTCAGGAAAAGCAATTCATTTAGACGGCTTGATTGATGTAATGCAGCAATTCAACTTCACTCTAATACTTCCTCTCCATTTCTTTCAGTGGGACTCCACTTAAAGGTTAGCACTGATACAGCCATTACAACCAATTCAGAGCTGAGATAAAGATGCCCTGAAAAAGGAAATTCAACATTAGTTTCCCAGAGGGACAAGTGCTGAATCAGAGTGTGGAGCACTCAACTCTGATTATGCCTATTGCTTCCTTGAAATTAATTAATTAACTAAAGGAAATGACACATCCCGCATTGTATAAAAGCATATCCCCTTATGCTGGAAATATTCCATAATTGATAGTGTAGTGTAAGAGTCACCTTGAATTCTCTTGAAAAACGTTGCCCTCCCTCCATTGAATGGCTTTCCATTGCCGTAAAGCATTGTGCTTCCATCCTACATGGGGATGCAAAAGCATGAACATTCGTGCAATACATCATCAAATGATGAAAAATCCTAACCTTGACTACATTGGTAATAGAATCAACCAAGGCTTAATCCATTATGCTGAGAAGAGACACACAAGGAAGCAACTTTCACCACAGCACACTACAACAAATGTATTTCTCTGACTGTTTACTTAGTAATTTGTCAATTCAAGCATGGATGAAAAGCTTTTCTTTAGATTAAACAACCACTTAGATTATTGCAAAGACAAACAGGCAGGTGGTTTGTTTGGTTGAATATAGTTAGTTAGTTAGTCCTCTTCACCCCGTTGAGGGGCATAGGGCGTCCACCAGAGCTCTCCATCTCACTCTCTTTTGGGCCTGGGCCTTTGTTTCTTGCCAGCTCACCCCGATGTTCTTCAGGTCTTGGAGTGTGGAATGTCTCCAGGTGTTTTTCGGCCTTTCAACTTTCCTCTTCCCCTGCGGGTTGTAGTCCAAGGCCTGTCTAGTGATGTTGTTGGAGTCCTTCCTAAGGGTGTGCCCTATCCAGCTCCACTTTCTCCTTTTGATGGTGGTAGCTATGCTGTCCTGGTTTGTTATTCTCCACAGCTCTTCATTTGTGATTCTGATGGGCTACCACAGCTTGAGGATGTACCGCAGGCATTTGTTTACAAACACCTGGATCTTGCTTGTGAGGCCCTCGGTGGTCCTCCACGTTTCAGAGCCGTAGAGCAGGACAGTCTTCACATTGGTATTGAAGATCCGTAGCTTTGTGTTGAATATACCACACAGAAATATACCACACAGAAAGTACAAGTGCAACTTTGTGAATACATGTTCCTCCAGGGCTGAAATACAATAAATAAAATAAAGGCTCTTTAGAGCACTTCAGGCGTACCTTTGGATGTTTTGGAGTGTTAGAGAGTCCTATTAATCACTGCGAAAAAGGTACCCAGAAATAACTCAAAAGTACCCAAAACAACCCGCAAGTAACAGAAACAACCACAATATACCCAAAAGTACCCAAATGATTCCAACAGTACCCAAAAGAACACAAATTCACTAAAACTATTATGTTTTGGTTTGGTATGTGATATATTAGGTTTAGTATTCTATATTGTTAGCAGAGATAATAAAACCAAATTATGACTGAAATAGATCTGCTACAAAAATTATTTAATCAATTCAGAGGGTAAGATTTCAGTATAATTTTAAAACCAAAACAAGTGTGACATGAAAAGCTTCCTGTAGGCACAATAACTGATAACTCTATTTTAAAATATTGAATTGAAAAAAATTCAATTTACTTTTTGAATTGACTGAATTTAAACTGAGTTGACCCCATCTCTGATGTGGTGCATGTGTGTGAGCACACAATACAGTACAAAGTACTTTGGCTTGACATGCTGCAGGGGTACAGAACACCACAAAATAAGGTGGTGCAGTGTAATATGCACAATCTGACATTGACGTAAGGACTCCATAACATCTCTCTCCATGACAGCTGAGGTCAATGACTATGCTCTTTGTCAAAAGCAACAATGTTTCCCATCAAAGTGAACTGCATGGTGAATCGCTACAGCGTGACAGTGCCAGGTCTTCTGAAAAGAGGAAGGAAGGAGGAAGGTCAAACTATGTCAATGTGACTTTCTCTGCACTTCTAGAGAACATTATCACATGTCGGCGTTTCCCTGGTTGCGCGATCTACTAGAACTACTAGATCTACTAGAACTGAATGAAAAAAAAGTTTCTGACTTTTATTCAGAAAATTGTTTTGTCAGACTTTTATTCTGAATATATTCTGAATATATATTGCTCCCTTTAAATCACTTTGATTCTTCCCCATCAAAACAAAGATACGTTTGGCAAAACGTATAAATCGCATAAATCGCATAAATCGTCTCTATCTGTAGCTACTGTACTGTAATGCCATTTTATGAGTAGATCATTTTGTAATAAATTGTCTTTGCCAGGCTTTCACTCCACTTCAGAATCAGCAATTTTGAAAATGTGAATTGCTGCTAAGTGCATCATTCAGTGTTTCAGCAGGAAATACACAGTTTTGATGTCTAGACCATCACAAGTGCATCTTTTCATTAAAAAAAATCCTCAGATTAGTCTGGAGGATAACATTATCTTCAGAATAGCAATGCTTAGTGGCAATTAGTATAGTCCTGCTTCCACCCAGTTAGGTACTCTCTCCTTTTCAGTTGTGCTTACTGTATTATGTATTTGATTGTGTGCTGCCCGAATGCAGCTCTATAGCAAGTGTGATGTTGTGGAATTCAAATGCTGTTATTATTTAAGTTTATTTGATTATAATATACGTACAGTTTAACAGTTCCTACTTTCATCATGATTAATCTATCGGAGCTTTGAATATTATACATTGTGTATATGGGGTGATCAATCAAGGATCTTACTGCTCTTATTACACAAAGTGACTTATTTAATATGTTGGACTGATCCATTATGGAAGCAAAACATACAAAACAACATTTCATCCTCCTGAAAGACCAATTTCTTACCAGTGTGTCATGACAGTCATGTCTTATGCATTTTAGTTATTTAGTTGTTTAATTGGTCTCTTCCCAGAACGAAAGAGGGAAAAGGTGCAAAAGCTTCAGAACAGGAATCAATTTACCCTGAATAAAATAAACTATAACAACTCCACTGGGTTCTACAAATACATAAACCAGTTCCATCCTCTTAAATATGGAGCCTTATTAATGGAAAGTTACAGTAAGATGGGTTGACATGGAGAGAGACAGAGAGAGAGAGAGGGAGAGAGAGAGAGATCACAGATCAACTGGGAGCAGGAAGAAGAACTGCTCATTACATTCTGTTTTATACCCACACCTCAACCATCAGAGATCAAATCAGAGTTGTTGTCAGGATGAACTAATCAGACCTCATCGTACAGTATTCAAACATTTCCATACCACAGTTATGGAAGTAGTTTCTACTACTTTTAAATTGAAACTATGTTTCCCATGTCCTCCATCTCCTCTCCTCTCTGAGTTCGACAATACACCTATCATTGTATTACACATCTGCAGTGTTTTACACACACACACACACACACACACACACACACACACACACACACACACACGCACACACACGCACACACACACACACACACACACACACACACACACACACACACACACACACACACACACACACACACAATAAACGGAACTGAACTATAACCTAACCCTAACCCTAGCAATACCAGCATGGCGAGCATCTGATAATTGACAAGCACCCCTCCAAGGTTGCAGAAGGAACACTGAGACCAATGGTAGCCAAACACCATTAAAAAGTGAGCACCTCAATTAGCACAAAATGCTCACCATCTCTCCTGCTTTCAGTGTCAAGGTTAGGTGATGTACAGTACATGTACAGATACTGTACAGGCGTTCAGATGGGGCAAGGAAAGGCATGCAGGGTAATGATGTTCGAAGGAGGGGGGGGGTTATTAGAGAGCGATGTCTTTCATCTTGAGCCACGGCGGTTTCAGCCCACACCGCTATTCCAGAATACCCCTGGCTCATCAACAAGACCCCTGACTATAATCAGCCATTCCTGCCACATGCCTGCCCTCTCACTCCACTGCCTGCTGCAACATCACAGCCTTGAAGCTAATTAGACGGACGCCGAATGCAATTAGAGCAGCCCCTAATTAATGACATGTTGTGCGCTTTCTCCACAGGTTTTTGGGATGCCGTCCCTTAATGAAACCTGTCAGATCAGGCCTTTCGTAAGGTTGGGCTGCTGGAAGTTGTAGCCCTTTTTTATGCTGGATGTGCTGAATTGTTGATGAACATTTTCATTCATCTCCAGTAGAGCATTCCTGATTTCGCTAGCTTGCCTAGGCAGCCACTGTGGGAGCAGATACATACTGTATACATTAGCATTCCTAGTGGGCTCCTCGAGACACCAGAGTGGAGCGATAAAGAGAATAATTAGGACGTAAAACATAATAGAGTGCTGTAATAATATCAAGAAGAAGGTCTGAGATCAAAGCACAGAGGTCAGATTAAATGTCTTTCAAAATAACAAAAACTTTATACCTCTCAGGTTGCTTTGTGAAGCCAAATCAATGGTTTTACTGTATAGGATGAAGCTTTTTAACCACCGGTCATTACATGTATGTTGTGGTTCTGCATTAGTCCTATGGAACAGTGGTTTGAGTAGAGGATGTGTGGTTCATGAAAAACATTTCCTGTGCCTCTTTTTTGGTCCAACGTTTCCAACAAAGATTGGAAGAAATTAAACCGATTTCCACTCTCATGTAATTCATTCACAGTACCAGACAAAGGAAAGCAGGTTATCACACATGCATGCACGCACGCACGCACGAACACACACACACACACACACACACACACACACACACACACACACACACACACACACACACATTGCATACTACCATTGCTGTCTTATGTTATTGTTTTTAATAGTACTTTGTTATTGTACTGAGCATTTCATTACACCGACCGTCTATGGCTGTGTTCTGTGTATATGACAAAAAGCTTTGATTTGAACTGGGGATTTACATATCAAACAGAGCTCTAATATGCCAAATTTGATAATAATAATAATAATACATTTTATTTATAAA